>NC_141614.1:55237274-55571512 GCF_047967505.1 Dipteris shenzhenensis
AACCTTGGTCACAAGACAATGCGATGTGGATCTACCCCCTTGATGTTATTCAGTTAAGATCCACCTCTAGGAAATATTACCACTAACACCACTTTTCTTAACACTTCCTTCACGTTAATTAGACCTTTCATTGGCCTTTATACCTTGTCTATTGCATGGAAAAAGGATAAATTACCAATTCCAAACATTTCCTTTATTTGCATTCACAGCAACAGTCCCTGAAACAACTGCTACAAAGTCTACATCTCCCAAATTCTATCTATCATTTATTCTGCTTCAGATGGCATGGCCAGACATTTCAAAACTCATTCATCTTTTTTGTGCCAATGGCTTTCATCAACATAAGATCCAAAAACTTATCTTCAATTTCATTGCCACCAACAATTTTCCCGGTGCCCGAATCAATTCTTCCCCCCTCTTATCTTTGTTTGGTGTAGGGCAGGATACCATATGCTGCCCCCATCATGTGGTATCCTTCTAAGGTCAGGGAGGGTACACACACACACACACACACACTTACTATCCCTTTTTCCTTTTGAACATACTTACTACTTTTCCTTCCCTTTGTAATCCCTATAAAACCCTTTTAAACTAGACAGTTCAAAACTCATTCATCTTTTTTGTGCCAATGGCTTTCATCAACATAAGATCCAAAAACTTATCTTCAATTTCATTGCCACCAACAATTTCCCCAGTGCTCGAATCAATTCTTCCCCCCTCTTATATTTGTTTGGTGCGAGGTAGTATACCATATGACAGATATCCTGCCCCCATCATGTGGTATCCTCCTAGGGTCAGGGAGGGTACACACACACACACACACACACACTTACTATCCCTTTTTCCTTTTGAAGATACTTACTACTTTTCCTTCCCTTTGTAATCCCTCAAAAACCCTTTTAAACTACCTTCCCTCTTTCTCTCCCTCTCTCTCTAGAATTGTTCCTTTTTCCTTTTTTTCAAATTCTCTCTAGGCCTTTCTTTTTACCTTAAAAGTCCACATCGAGTTGTTTAATTCTGTGTTTAAGCTACTATTTTATTGTGGCCCTAATAACAAGGGAGGGGTGTTTATGACACCTATCTTCCCAATTAAAGTTAAGCTAGTTCTTACCATGTTTTCTTGTTGGATGGTGGCAGGTAGGCAGACTCCCCTCTTCAATAAAAGTGATGCTTGCCAGGACTTATCCAAGCTCAACTTCTACACAGTTTTCACAAAGTCACTTCTACAAAATGGCCCACTACTAGTTTCCTTTATAAACAAGGATTCACCAACTTGTACAAACTTTTTTGTTAATGCAATTAGTCGTGTTCCATTGTCTAACTTTGCTCTTTTGTCTTTTCACTATGCAAAGAGGTGTTGTGAAGTCTTCCATACATAGGTCATTTCCCCTGCAACTCTGGATGGTTGCACATAGTACACTTAAGTCATTAAGGCCTTTTTGGCTTCTTGACTCCCTTCTTTAACTTGTTCCTTATTTGCTTTATTTTTTTTGATAAAACATCTTTCTAATCCTCCTCTTGTCCTTGCAGAATTATACATCGGATGTCACACTCCAAATCCAAAACTCTCAATAGCTCACCCCTGATTATGGTTCCCACCTCGCAACAATACATTTAAGTCATCATGGCTTTGGCCTTTTGACTCCTTTCATTTCTCTTTTGAGCAATACTGTTTCATTACACTTACCTTGTTAGTTTTTCCCTTTTTATATAAAACTCTTCTAACCTAGATTATTTTCATAATTGTCCACTTCCTTTATTTGCCTAATATTACTATAACCATAACTTACCCATATATCTATTAAACCAATTTGCTTCCATACTGTTTACTTACCTCACTCAAGTACTTCTCTTCCATTCCTTTTCCATTACTTTAATTTGCACTTCTCAATACTTCTTATTCTCTTCGGGTAGACAATAGGTCATCACACTAGTTGATGACCTATTGTCTCACCTAGTGTGTTGTATCCTATTGGGGTAAAGGTGGGTACACACACACACACACACACTTAGTATCCCTTTTTCCTTTTGAACATACTTGCTACTTTTCCTTCCCTTTGTAATCCCTCAAAAACCCTTTTAAACTACCTTCCCCCTTTCTCTTTCTCTCTCTCTCTCTCTCTCTCTCTCTCTCTCTCTCTCTCTCTCTCTCTCCAAAATTGTTCCTTTTTCCTTTTTTCTAAATTCTCTCTAGGCCCCTTTTTTTACCTTTAAAGTCCACATTGAGCTGTTTAAGTCTATGTTTAAGCTACTATTTTATTGTGACCCTGATAACAAGGGAGGGGTGTTTATGACACCTGTCTTCCCAATTAAAGTTAAGCTAGTTCTTACCATGTTTTCTTGTTGGATGGTGGCAGGTAGGCAGACTCCCCTCTTCAATAAAAGTGATGCCTGCCAGGACTTATCCAAGCTTCTATACAATTTCCACAAAGTCACTTCTATAAAATGGCCCACTGCTGGTTTCCTTTATAAACAGGGATTCACCAACTTGTACAAACTTTTTTGTTAATGCAATTAGTCATATTCCATTGTCTAACTTTGCTCTTTAGACTTTTCACTATGCAAAGGGGTGTTGTCAAATCTTCCACACACACACAGCCTATACTCCCTCACAGACATACAAACACACATATGATTACATAGGTTCCTTTACCTCAGAAATCTTCATTGGTGCCACCTAGGAAAGCTTTGCAAACATATAATGTAACTCTTGATATTATCCATCCCTACTATTCATTTTGAGTACATACTTGTAACAGTTATACTTGTTATGATGTTCGAATCTCTTCCTCATGAAAATTTAAATAGTTCTTCTAAAATGTCTTCTCCAAATTATAGGTTAGATCCAAAACTATTGCTAAAATTTTTTAATTTGCATATTATGCCTTGTAAATTTTTGATAATTCAAGTAATTTACCTTTTAAGCCCTAGTGTTGGCTCTTTAAAATGATCCACGTGCATTTTCTCCTTAATTTAAGCATATGATAATGGTTGACCTACCTACTTTGAAGTGCTCTCTCTATTTTGTGCTATGTAGTTAACTACTTGTCTACACACTATTCGATTTCTATCCTGCTACGTTATCCTCATCTATTCTCTACCATTGCCTCTCCTAAGGGTGACCTCTATCCCATCCCCCTCTACACCCAACTATCTATTACGTGTGCTCCATGGCATCATTGCAGGTCTGCAACTTTTGCTCTCTCTCTCTCTCTATCCAATTTTTGGTCATCCTTATTATCGCTCATGCGCATTCTCCTACACTGTATTAGCGACGGCTCTATAACTTGGCATATTGCCTAGATTGCATTTAGGCTGTATATCATTAGAGCATTGTTCCTCTGTATTGCCTTTGGAGTTAGAGACTAAGACGTGTGTGATTTACGTGTGTTTTTCCTTAGTTGTATCGTTTATACGCAGCTTGTTTGGATTGCTTGTTTCCGTTAGTTTTACTGACTTGCTTATAGATTTTCTTTGGTTACGGTCTTGTTGTGAGGACATGCGTAGATTGTTGTTGTTTGCTACCCTTACCTTATGTCGCTTGCTCCCCAGCTCCATATACTGCATAGCATGTCTCTTACTTTGCTTTGTAAATGCTTGGTGTATTTTGCATACTTATGTGTTGTCTGTCGCTCACTGCAAGGCATTTATGCATAGCTTTGGTAGGATGGTCGATGATTTACGTAGTTTGCTACCTGTTCATCATTTTCTCTTTTCCCATCTCCGAGAACATGCGCGATGTATCACCTCGTACCTCATGCACACTTCATTAGGAAATACTACCCTTACTCTTTCTGTACTTACCTTTATACTAACTATACCACTAACCCTTTGCTAACCTTTTTCCGTAGTAAGTAACCCTACATGATTAACTAACTATATGCAGGGTTACACCCCACTTATTGTTATCTATTTTGAACCCCTTATAACTTTCTTGTGATTTCTTGTGGATTTGTATACATATATACAAGCTTGGCAAAAGTTAGAGTCATTTTTTTCATTGGATTAGGATCACTAATTACGATTGTCCCCCCTTTTTTTTGCTTGCAATCAATGGTTTAACCCAGTCGTGCTAACCCATTAGTTATATACTTTCATGAAATTATCTAAGATGTTCCCTTTGTCTAAAGTTGCCTATGGTTATATCCTCTTATCTATACGGGTAATTGAGCTCGTAGGTTTACAATTTTGTTTACTTATAACTTTAATTTTTTGCATACACTTTTACATACTCTAATTTTTTCATCTCTACATCGGCTAGTTTTTCCTACATAAATAAAGGTACATGTCTTTGAAATTCATATTAATTATAGATTGCACATTATAGGTATTGGAGAACTCATTAGTGTTTACCTTCCAGACATACTAAATAATGAATGTATGTCTCATTTTTAGGACACATCTAACACTTGTGCCCCTCGCAAGATAGCTCGGATGTCTGTTAATTTGGATCCTGCCTTTATTACTTACGTTAATATAAAATTGAAGGTTGTCAGAAAAGATGGATTAATACTGCATAAGGCTAGAACAAGACCCTACCTCCCTCGAGAAACCAAGAAGATTTTAATCTAGACTTTTTTAATAAAGTTAATTTTCATGCCTCCCTTATGGAAGGCCACTTTATTTGGCTTCATAACAAGTGTCCCTTCTAGAACGTCCTCTTTGCAAATTTTTTCTTGTTTTTATGCCTCCTCTATGGCAGGCTAGGACTCAGTCTATTTTTTCCATTCTAATGCCTCCTACATTGGTAGGCTTAATAAATTTATTTTTATGCTTCCTATATGGTAGGCTAAATGTTGCTTTTTTAAAATAATTTTTCGTACTAATGCCTCTAAAATAATTATCCATGCTAACAACATTATGTGCCTCCTACATGAAAGGCTTAGCAATTGCTTTTCAAAATTATTGTCCCCACCAATGCCTCTTATATAAGGCGTGTACTTCTGCCTTAAACTCTTCATGTTGCCCCTTGTGCCTTTTCTAGCCCTGGATCTTGATAGGTCTCCTTCTCGTAAGGTAAAGCGATAACAAGCCAGGGTGTGCATGTATTACTTGTCTACCCTTTTAAAACTTTGTTGTCCTAACAACTGGTTTTCTCTAGATGGTGGCAGGTAAGCAGACCCTGACCGTGGAGTATTGGACATTCAACTTTGATTTCTTGATGTACTTACAAGCTTTACATACTTTTGGAATATAATACAGTGGTCACTTGTTATAATTTTTAAAGAGCTTCGAGTGCCATGTTCTTGGGGTATTTTTGTTTACATACACACACGCAAACCCTGTTAACCTCTGGCTAGGTTAACCATGTGCCTCGTTGACTCTAACTTCTTACCAAGCTTGTGCAGGACTACTAGAACAAGGTCCTCTCACAATTTGGCTTTCGGAATGACATTCGCCCTACTCCAAGGATCCAAACAGTTCTTGCTTGTTTCCCACATAACGGGTTTCTCGCCAAGATTTTCAAATTTGAAGAAGAAGCAAAGAAGAACAACACTCCCTCGACACTTTGTATTGCATCCATCAACGAATGGCTTCAATTACTTTTGATGTCCGGCAAGGACCCTCATGTTGCAATGACATCTTTGGACAACCTACTACGACAACTCAATGACATTAACTTGTTTGATGATTAAGATATTGCATCTTATCACAAATCTCTCTCCGCCATCGTCAACAAGCTTCTTGTAGTCATTAACAACCTCCTTGTGATTCTTGCCAGAACAAATTGCATGTATTCCCCACAACCCTCTAGTGGATGTTGATGGCCTAGATGCAGTTGACAAAGAAGCCCTCGCTAATCTCACCCAAGCATTTACTACTACTGATTCCTGTCCCAGTAATCCTCTCTTAGAATTCTCCTCTTACATTCCTCTTCTCCCTCCTCAACAACTCAAGGTTGATTCAATTGGTCTCTACCATAAGCTCTGGGGTTTTGAAACTCTCAATCATAGGGCACCTACTTGATGGATTCTACAATTTTTGTACCAACCTTTACATATTGTATATGCAACCATATAATGAAATGCTTTTATCCATTTTTATCAGAGCTTCGTGTGCCATTTTGTTGAAAGGTTTTAACTTTGAAACACACATACACCCAAATCTTACTAACCCTGGGCTAGGTTAGTCATGTGTCATGTTGGTAACCTTAAGTTGGGTTTGCTACATTATGCATGCCATGTGCCACATCGCTCGCTAAACTCTTTTCAAGTTATGCATGAATGTTGGAACGATTTCTTGCATCGTCTTGGTTTCAAAGATGCCATCAGTCCCCCTCCTACACAAGGCATTCAAACTATTCGGGCATGCTTTCCTAGCAAAGGATTTCCTTTAAAGCTAATACAATTCAATGAAGAAGCGAAAGGGAAGGATGCACCCTCGTCTCTATCGACATTGCATCCATCAGTGATTGGTTACAGTTACTTTTAACCTTTTGAAAGGAACCACACATTGAGAGTGCCACATTCGACTCCTTTCTTTGGCAACTTATCAATGTCGGATGAGCAGGACCTAGAGTTTTACCACAAGTCACTCCCTTCCATTCTCAACAAGCTCTTGCTAGTAAATCATCTACCCTTGATTCCCCTACCAGCCCAGGTTGCTTGTGTTCCCCTTAAACCAATTGTTGAGGTTGATGGTCTCAATCTAGTCAAAAAGGAAGCCTTAGCTAACTTAACCCGACTTTGCCTCATCCGAGAGTTCGTCTGATAATCCCCTTGCTGAGTTTGCCTCTTTCATCCCTCTTCTGCATGCTGTGAAGGACCTTGTGTTCAACAACTGCAGTGACAATGTACTGCCATTTAAGGTGTTGAAATCGAGTAGTTGGGTATGCAATGCCCGTGTCTCATGTAAACGTGTGAGCTCCTCCAAGACTATTCATTTGGCTATCGCTAGAGGGGTTTCAAGATGCATAAATTTGATGGGTCATGCACGCGAGAGAGCGCTGTGTAGTTTAGATCGTGTGCCTTTATTCTGGAAGGATCAAACGTGAGGGAGTCCATGGAGACAACCTTGTGCATGGTGAATTGTCCTTGCAGCAACTGGTTGCACTGGGAATTGGTACCTGCAAATAATATTGAGGAGATTTTTTCCAATTTGAAATTTGCATTCTATTTGCAAGATTGGTGTCCATGTCGTTGGAACTCCTTGTTTGTAGAGGTCAGAATGGGATGCTCTAATTCGCTTGCCTGCATGTGGATTTGTGAACTCAATCCAGACAATTGGAGGTGTTCTGTCCATTGTTGTGCCCTTGAAGATGGCATCACACCATTCATGAGACCATAAAAAATATTGAGGTTGCCGATGCAAATTTTGACAATCATGCCAGGTTTTAGGTGAAGGTCTTTGTGTAGACCTCCATTGGCTTTTATGTCCACGGTGGCAGCCTTATTGTCTTGCTGCATGTCTTGTGCTTGACGTCTTTCGCTATGCAATACGGAGTTATTAGCAACCTCATGAAGATGTCATGGTTATGCAAGTCTTTAGTGGCGTTTGTGTTAAAAAGACGAGGCTCTTTTGTTGCGTCAACCAACGTTCTATAATACAAAGTGTTGATTGTGTCGATGCCATCCAAAGTGTCTGTCACAGTCCTCGACCAGTTCAACTGACTAATGAACTGGGTGTTCTTTCGCCCCATGGGCATGTCAAGCTCATAGTACAAGATGTTGTCTTTCCAAAGTGAAGGAGACATTGCTTGGGTAGAAGGTTTGCATGAGAATATCCAATTGTCCTTTGTAGGGCTTGCTTGGCACAAGTCTCCGCACAACAACACATCAAGCCCTCCAAAAGGTTGCACATAATTGTGCTTGATCACGCATATGCATGACTGCTGCAATGAATGTGTTTTGGCCAAGCAATGATGTCTCATCGAACACAATTAATAGTACATCCTTGTACATTTGGGAATATTGCCAAGCTTTTGTAGGTAGATGTGAGCAGAGGAGAATCAGGTGTAGAGTGAATGGTTGTCCCACCTATGTTGTATGCAGCTTTACCAATGTATGCTAAGAGCAAAACTTCTAGTAGCTCCACATCAGTAACTTACTCACGTGAGTAGTGGCAAAGCAAAGCTTGCACTATGAGTAGGAGTGTGAATGGTTTGCCTAATCTGGCATCGCCAGACAAGAAAAGGCAGAACGGCATCTTTGTGTTCATTAGTTTTTTTAGCAGTATGTCTTTGAGAAGCAAGCGTTGTTTGGTGTTCAATTTTTGCAACTTGTGGTAGTATTGAGATTTGGACATGTAGGCAAAGTTGAAGTCACTCACCTTGGTGTGGTGGTTTGTATTGCGAAGTCCCTCGAGCTCGATGCACAAGTCAAAATCATAGTTGAGAGGCTGGTGAACACCATGCGTGCTCATGGACGTGGCCAATGTTGTTGTGATGCTAACCTCATTGTGGGGAAAAGTATCTTTGTTAAATTTGTCTTTGTTAGTGTCTATTATGTGATGTTGTTGGAAGTACAAAATCATGCCACATAGGGAATGTGTCATTTGTGCTAGGCTCTTTGGTAGTGACCGGTGAGTACAAGAAGCACAATTCTCTGTAGTGGTTTTCAGGGTCTTTGGTCTTGCTGTAATTGGTGAATCACACAATCTTTTGCCATTTTCTTTTTTTCATCATACGAGATGTTGCGGTGTACACAATTGCATACTTTGCAAGACACAGGCCACTCAACTGGTGCGACTTGGTTTTGTAGTTGCTAATCATGTCTAGGGAAAAATGTTAGTGCTTTTGGGGTCCATTTTTTTGAGTTGGAAACACCATTTGAGTAGCATGGTGCATTCTTCAACAGGTCTTGTGTTTATGTAATGTCCTTGTGAGCGGCAGTGACAATGCCGAGTACATGGCTTGTTTTTGCGAACTAATGTGTTGCGTGTTCAAGATTGTGTTGTCACTCTTGTAGACGCACTCGTTTACTGGTGTTGTTACTTGCAAGCTTTGCTATAGAGCTTGTTTGATAGCTTCAAGAGTGGGGTGATTGACCTTTGTCATGTATGAAGTGTAGTACACTACTGCTCCGTGTGGGTTTATGATGAATTGCAAATCTGTGTTGGCAGCCCATAGCTTCAAAATAGTTATATTGAAACTGTTTGTGTCGATATCATTTGGGTGCCTTCATAGGAAAAGCATTGGTTGAATGATGTTGAACCGCAATGCTGAAACATACTCTTCTTCTGACATAAGAAGGGCATCCAAGAATTTATCATAGTCAAGGGTTTCAATGAAGCCTTCTTCTAATAAGGAGGCAATCCTATTGTAGTTTGCTTTGTGCGTGTTGGTGGACATATTCTCTTGAAGTGGTGCTAAAGTCCTTACTGCTCTCATGGGAAATGAAAGTGCCAACAGTTGCCCCTTTTCCTGCATGTCTTCCTATGTCTATGCCTTTGAATGTCTTTGTTTTCTAACGAAAGCTTTGCAATGTATGTGCATATGTGTTTATCCATGAAAGCCTCAATCTCGCTATCAGAGCACTTGCTATAAATGGGAGTGTTCTCAATCCATAAAAGGCAGTGGCCATGCTGATTGCCTCTGTTTTGGAATTCTGTTCACAAAGAAGAAGTCAAGTTCTTTGCCCAAAACTGAAGGATCTTGTCTAAGAAATGTTTTCATTGATTGGAATTTGTGGACATAGTACCTCATAATTGTTACTGGATTGGACATGCAAGTTGTCGTCACTGGATTGTCCACCAGCGCTTGCTGTTGCCATTGGTTTTACCTTTTGCAGGCAATGAACCAATGGTTCCCAGTACTTCTTTGCAATGGAGAAAGTGAAGAAGAAAGTGGGGGGTCTAATTGCTGCAGCATAGCGAAAAGGTTTTGCTTGAGCTTGTGCTTGTAGTAGTCAACAGAAGGTTGAGGACAAGCGAAGTCACGACAGCCAATGTTGGATTGCAAAAGTCATTCAATGTTCATGTTTTGTGCAGCTTCTTTTGCTTGTATTCTTTGACCATGCATCTGGCCTTTGCACATGCAAACCCAAGAAGAGGAGAGCACATATGCGACAAGCACCTTCCTTGTCTTGAAAATACATTTTCTATTGACATCGTGAACTGCCTATCTTTATTGGATAGCTCCCAATGAATGATGTCCTAGTAGGAGATGCGTTCGGGCAAGTCCTAGGGTGGCCATACAAAAGGTTTGGGAAGGCAAGCTCTTCGCACCATTTGTCCTTGAAAATGCTCAGCGGAGAAAACCCTTGAGTTGGGGTAATGTTGATTGTCTTGTTCTCAAAGTCAATGACTTATTGTGTGGAGTAATGCCATGGACCAGAGTGTCAGTCAGTCAGAATGTCATCCTCTGCTTCTTGGGGGCAGAACGTTGTGCCGCTTGCCCATAGACGTTTTCGTTCCTTGCTGCTTTTATGTGCTCAACCCACAAGTGGTTCAATGAAACATTGTATTCTTTGTATAAGGGCATGTTCAAGAGCTCGTCAAGTGCACGTAGAGTGAGCGTGGGCTGCACAAGACTGCTCATGTAGTTGTGTGTGTACTCTAATTTCCACTTGAAAGCAACCGTCACTGTTGTTTCATGCATATCGCCCAAGATGCAAAAGGTGCAAACCCAACTATTGATGATTCTAATTCAAAGTGGAAATTGCCCTCGAACTACTCACCTTTCACCACCAAGGTTGTGGCATCAGCATGCAACGAGAAGTAGTAGCTTCCTCCGTTACCTGGCCCTTTCTTCCGAGGCACTGCTCCCTCGATTCTATTGAAACAATTGAGCACTAACAAATCATTTTATTGCTAAGCGATAGTGTGAGGGACACCTAGAGTCACAATCTCATAGTTGTACCGGTTAGTGAAATAAGCACACAACCAAGTTGTGTATGTGGCTTTTTTATCCTTGTAAGTCCCATACTTCACAAGAAGCTTCCTCTCAATTGTAAACCTGTGAGTGATGGCATCGGCGATTCCAATGATACAAAGCAACGGCAAGCTCTTCCCTCCTCCTACGAATCTCCCTGGGGTGAGGGCTAGGGCCTTGTGATCCATAGAAGTGTTAGAGCCATTGCTTGATAGTGCTTCATTGGCATCCAAAGGTTATTGAAAGTCATTGCTTGTGGTTTTTTTAAAAAGACGATGCCTTGCTTGTTGCAATGATTGATTAGGTGCACACTATGTCAAAAGCATATCCTGAAGTAAATGAATGCGTGCATTATAACAAAAGTTTTTCCTTTTATATTTTCTTGCATTGTAGCATATTTGTGTAGGGACTTTGTGCTTTGTTTGCTATGCTTTCTTCCTTAAGTTATCTACAATACATAATTGTATTTAGCTTATGTTTATTCATACATACCCACAGCAATGGATTTAAAATATAGTAGAAATGTAAAGTAAGAACTACTAATTCATTATGCAAGACCATTGCACCATAGTCTCAAGAAAATAAGAGATTTTTCTACATGGTTCAACAACCAATACAAACTACAACTATCACAACAATAGCACCCAAATTACTATATGTATTCGATTTACAGTTACTATAGGTGAAGGATTGCCAAATAGAGTTCAAGTTATGATTTGTAGTTACTACTATAGGTGAATGCAATCTGCCATATAGAGTTCACTTTATGCAAATGATTAACGCACCTCTTCAACACAATAATGAAAAAAAGAATTTCAAATCTCACAACAAAAAATATGAAATGAAAACAACAATACTGAATTGGCAATGAGAAACATAGAGGATGATTATCAAAATGACTGCCAGCATCAAGAAACGAGCCACTCATTATTTATGTATGAAGCCGAGTTCTATTTGCAGTAACAACAACATATGTGCAAATAGCCGCCCAACCATGGT
The DNA here is from genome assembly GCF_047967505.1 of Dipteris shenzhenensis. Lineage (NCBI taxonomy): Eukaryota > Viridiplantae > Streptophyta > Polypodiopsida > Gleicheniales > Dipteridaceae > Dipteris > Dipteris shenzhenensis. The sequence continues at coordinate 55,249,084 of NC_141614.1, forward strand.
CCACGAAATATGATAATGGATTGCAATTTTAGACAGATTCATGGAGCAACTGGACAATATTTTAGCAATTGCTATCAGCAAATCAACAAGCGAAACATGATGAACATACCTTCAGCATATGCCTCATGAGCTGCAGCCTAGAATGCCTGATGAAGGGAAGGCTTAGTGTCTTTATTAATGGGAGAATTCTTCAGCAATTCTGATTGCTTGGGAGGTTTGCTTTTAGAAGAAACCACAATAGGAGAACTCAATTATGAAGGAGACTGTGTTGCTTCGCATTTCTTGTCCTCCTTGTGCTCTACACATGCATAGCCAGTGCTAGCAATTTGAACTTGCACCTACTCACAAACATAACATTAAAATATTCCTACGAAACGCCTTTTATTATAGACATCGCTTCGTCATCCATCTCTACAGAGGTTTTTCTACCAACACGTTTCACCATCTCAACATGGTCACTTGAATTCATTAGCAGCTACCCTTGAACCATGAATCCAAATAGATTGATGAGGGAATACATGATCGCTTGAACTTATCAGCAGCCACCGAACATAAAATATAATTCGAAAGAGGAATTGAATCAAACGTAGAACTCAAAATGGGAAACAATATCGAGTAGATGCGTATGAAATGTATAGTATCCATTGATGTAGGAGACCCTTGTCATGCAAAAAGCACCTTCCCTGGTACGTCGCGATTAGAACAAGACTCGTCGTCCACAACCTTGCGATCCACCATGCGTGAAACTAAAGGAAGACGAAAGAAAACACAAAACTCGACACCTCCACAAGGACTGTTATTACGACCTTTATAGAGAAGCTTAGTAGCAATAACTCCCCAAAGAAAGACTTGCATGCCACAGGAAATCCAACAATAAGTGCGCAATTGACGTTCTCCTCCACACAGTTCATTCTTGACAAAGCACCACATCTCCTCTTGAATATGATTTGCCCATAGACACTGGCTCCATGCACATAATTCAAGTTTGCAACCGTGCACAGTCGACCCAATTTGCAAGAAGACATTGACTCCCCACGCAGAATTGAAGATTATAGGCATGCATAGTTAATGAACCTCTAAATTTAGGCCGACCATGTGGCAGTGGGAGTAGATGGCAGTTGGTATTCAAATAACGCAACACGTGGACAAATCGTTGTCCAAAAAGAAGAACATCAACAATTTTGCCCATCTCCAACACGAACCCTTCACTAAGGCCTAGCCGGGGGGGAGGTAACGGCGTCGTTAAGTAAGTAGTGCAGAGGCCAAAAACTCATTCTAATTAAGAAGTATGGCCATTCTAAAACTTGAGAAAACAGCTTGGAATCTCAGTGTTAGGTTTACCTTAAGACTTTAGGTACAACTCAAAGTAATAGGTGCAAGTTCAAATCCATAATAATTCCAAGTTTTTTTTAGCATATAAGCTATTATGACAAATAATCAAAACACCTTGGGAAGTGTCTAAGTCAACAGGACATAAAAGTGTCCTTCTACCAAACTAGTGCTAATGTTTGATTGGTGTAGCGGTTGGAATACATGGAATGGGCCAATCATGTAGCGGTCGCAGGAGTTGGCAGCCTTCATGGATCAAACACAAGTCTTTTTGTGTTCGTGCTCGAGCTTCGTCCCTCCTATTGTGCGAGCTAGGACGTCAACCCCTCACAACACCGTTTGGAGGATGGCCGGTGGGTGGTGTGAGTGGTGCAAGATGCCAAATGGAACCAAAAAATTAGGGTAATCAATATCAATATTCAATATTCAATATCAATATCAATACTGAGCTATTGTGCCCTAGGTATGATGTGGCCTATTGCTGTTTCTCCGGTTCAACCCGTTTGATTACGAGCAAAGAAATTAGGGCTTGCAGTGTGGGAGTTGAGCTCCCACAATGGAAGGATCGGCCCTGGAGAAGAGCGCGGACGAGTTGCAGCGCGAAATTGACGAGCTTTATCGCCGGCAACGCGAGGTTTCTGCACACAAATTTCCACTTATCACTCCTTTTTTTCGTTTCTCTGAAAGGATTTCTGATGTTCCAACGCGATGCACTAGAATCGATTGCTCACTTATCCAGTTGCTATCAGTCCCTCGTCTAATTCTGTCTCTTGAAAAACGTATTTTTGAAGATCACTGAAAGGTTGCGAGATCCAAGAGGTCTAAGAAAGGGAAATGTTATCGGCGCTCGAAATCCCGGTGGAGTGCGGCCCATGGGTCCTGGAATGCTGCAGCGGGGTGTCGTGCGCAGGGTATGTGGTTCTCTTTTTAAGAAGAATGTAGTGCCTACACTAACTACTTTCACTGCCATAATGTGCCTGTGCTGTTAAAATAGTCAAAATGATGCTCATTTTAATCATGGGCCCTCGAGTTCTCATTTCCCCTCGTACTTCCTTCAGAATTTGATAGTTGAGGATCCATATTTGGAAGATTTTGCTGGGCTGAACGCATTGTGATCTAGCATTTGTGGTTTCTGCAGCCAGACGACGTTGCTTTTGAAGCTCAGCCACCAGCAAAAAAGAGGCTTCTCTCCACTGTAGTGAAGGTATACATTTTGGACTTTAGAACAACAGAAGTCTGAATTTGTACGATTGGATATATTCTAGTCTTACAAAGGTATGCTCTATATGTTGATTGCGTGTAGCCATTTTTCAATAAAGTGGCCGACTTTTGAGATGCCTTTGCTCCCAATAAGGCTTTATTTATTAGGGATTTCATGCTTTTCCTTTGTGAAACAATCGGCTTGACGACTTTTACTATGGACAGGTAAGCGATGAGCAAACTGATAAAGATGTTTCAGAGAAACCAAACGAACAGCTAGAGAAAGTTGTCGTGGAGAAAGTAGAGGGCAAAGCTTCAGTCCAAATGAGTGCTGGAGCAGAAGCTGAAGAGGGCCAAATTGATAGCATCAGGCCAAATTCCCAGCCCTCCTATCCTCCGAAAAGGGATACAAGAAGAGTCAGCAGAAACTTTTTGGTACGTAGTCTCCTTCCATGCAAACTTTGTAAGCGATGTTAAACCTTGACGCTTTGAGGCAGACACACTTACTGTGTGAGCATTTGAGTACTCCTTTGCACGACCTATTTAAATGAGTCTAATTTAGTTAAAACGGATGTAAATATAACAATATACTTTTTTATGCAAGAGGCAAGGGGCCGCTGCAAGGCTTAGCAATAAGTCTTATGATATGCATGGTGGAGCAGATGCTTTTGTGGCCACTGATCATGTTCCCTTTGTTTTCAGCCATTCTCAATTCGGGCAATAAATTTGAGTTTTTCATTGTCATGCAATTTAATGAACTATAAGCTTGATTGCCTTTGTAACGCCAACCCAAAAGCCAAGTAGCCTTGCATCCACGGAAGCTTTCTAAAGCTTCAGTCTCAAAACTGTTGCTTATAGGAGCTGTAAATGGTGAGGGAATGTTTTCTTTATGAGCTGGCTGCTGAATCCTTGGAGCGGTTTTGTTCTCCTCTAGCAGATGCCATATATCCTTGAGGTTCAGCTTGGTGCTTTGGAGGCTCCCTGTCGAAGCCCGAATCTTCATCAAAGATGCGTGTTGAATTCTCCTCGTCACCAATCTAATTTCTGTTGACTCAATCAAATCCTTTGTTCGTGGTGCTCTTGGAGATCCCATTTGTAATTATCAACCTTGATTTCATTGGCTAATTCACTGAAAACCTTGATCGTAGCATCCAAACAATCCTTGATCTATTATTTGTGGACCTAGATACCCTCAATAGCCTTTGCACATCTAGATCTCCAGTGATGCTTGCTACAATGTCCCAGCAAGTATCCACTGAAGTGTGTGCAGGCCTCTACTGAGGGACAGCCTGAAGTCTGCAAAACTGCACACTTGGGGCCAGGGATAGCCCAAGAGGAGTCGTGACCTCATAAAAGATTTGAGGCTCAATAAGGGAGAGCTAGGCCATGGAGTCCCAACTAATGAAAAAAGCGGAGGGTGATGCTTGCTACAATCTCCCTGCAAGTGTCCACTGAAGTGTGTGCAGGCCTCTACTGAGAAGAAAGGACAGCCTGAAGTCTGCAAACGTTGGGGCCGCACAAAGATAGCCGAAGAGGAGTCGCTGACCTGATGAAAGATTTGAGGCCCAATAAGGGAGAGCCAGCCATGGAGCCCTGAGCAATGAAGACAGATTCAGCTACACAAATAGAGATCTTTCAAGAGGCTGGCAGCGGATTACCATGAAATTTCTCCAAAAATTGTAGTCCTGAAATTTGAGACTACTGTCCCTTTTTTGATTGTTGAGCCAATTCTGAGGCAATTTCAAAATTGAAGGCATGAATATGGAAAATGCACGTCTTTTCTCTTGAAAATCGGAGGATTTGATTTTGAGCCCATGGCCGTTCTGCACACATAAACCTATCGCCAAAAGCATTCCCATCACATTGCCACATGCAACCTATTTGTCAGATTTGAGAATTTATTTGATTCCAGAATAATGTTCATTGTGAGCTTTAACAAGCCCCTTCGAGTGTTGCCAGCTGGTATCAATAAGGGCTATGAACTGCAATAATACGAACCAGTGAGCCAGCAAGGTGTTTACCTTGTCTCCATCTGTTTAGATCAGGTTCGACCTGATTTCTCTTCACAAACCCTGTTTGCAAGCACAAGTGCCACATCAGCAAAACTCTCAATCATTTTTTAAAATTTTGGTTTCTGCTTATCATGTCCTCTTCACACGCTTCATTGAATCCCACAAGAAACACTATGGTATGCCTTCCGTTTCTTCTGAAATATACACAGGTGAGAAGAAAGAGAGGACTCCAAAGTACGTGAAGGCACTGATTAGATGGTAGAAAATGTAACTGAACATAAAGATGAAAATTAAAAGAGTGGATCTGCTTAGGAGACCAGACACGTTGTTGATTGATATTCATACGCTGGACTTGCAACAGGAACACGTCACGGCTGCACATAGAAGATAGTGGAGTACACTCCTTGTTGCTTAAAGCTCGAGCAATACACAATTGGTCATTCAATTCAATAGGGTTTTTAGGCCGATTGTTCTCGGAAACAGCACTAATCTATGTGGGATGATTGAGCCTTCTAAAGTGATAAATGGCAGCTTGCTGTTGATGTCAGTTTTGTGTATGGGATAATCTTCCATGTGATGGATGGCAAACGTAGAATGTTTGAAGCTTAAAATATTATTAACTTCAGTAAAATGTATCCATTTTGTACCACGTGTAAGTAGGCGATCCTGAACTACTCGTCAAGTCTTTCCCAAAAAATGAATTAATTTTAGTAGAACAAATAGCCAGCCTTTTTTGCGAAGCATAGAGGCTCATATTGGGCAACAATTATTTGGGTGGATATCGGGGGGATAGGTGTCTTAGATCTCCTTGGCAAAGATGTTGCTATAAGATAGCTTTAACTCAGATTCTGTAGATAAAATATGGCATGTACCTACGAGAAGGTGGCATGTTTTAAAACAGACATGCATCCAATTTGATTTATGGGAGACAAGAATACCTTCTTGAGACTGTTTTGTTACCTGCTTTAAGAGATTGCTAATGCGTGCAGTGTGATATCTTAAGGTGGAGACAAGTACATGGAACAACATAGCTACAATGTGTGAAGTATTTGAAGGAAGAGATACATTTGGTCAGCACATGGGGGAGAAACGCAAGCCACATATCGTGTTGCAGTAAGATTATACAGTCTCACTGGACATCAAGCAAAACTAGTAGGTTCCTATGTAATGCAAATTGTAGCACATTGCAATAAAGTTTGAAAATGGCACACAACTCGGGCAAGCTTAGTCATGAAACAAGCATACTTAAGGTGTGTTGTTGATGGATACGAGTACCAAAATTTAGAATTGCAGCTCTAGAAATAGCTGTCATCTTGTTGGGTCTTGAGCAAATATTAACAACATTTAATCATGATATCATCTCTCCTTTGTGTGCGTGTGTGCGTGTATGCTAGATTTCTTTATTTTTGGGTTCCGGTGAAAGTAGCCTATTTATGGTGATGTTATATCTATGTTGATGTTGAAGTTATATGGTTGTGGTAGGCTAGTACTTGTGGCTCATGCGCTTGGACACACCCGTATGGCACGCACCTTATAAACATTAAATAAAAAATGTCTAGCTTATGCTTTGGCATCAAGCATAGTTTTAGTTACTAAGTACATTTCTTTCTACGTATTAGTTTTGTTCTCCTTCCTTCTCTAAAGGTATATCCCTCTCTCTCTCTCTCTCTCAGTCTTTGGGGCACACAGAGTAGGGAGAAAGAGAGATGAAAATTCGAGTCAGCGAGCAATTGTTTGCACCATGCTTGACCCGCGCAAGAGAGAAATCATTTTGGACAGCAGCAAGATTTACTTAAACTCCATCTGGCAAAAGCAAGTTGGCCTACGAGGGCAAGGAGGGGTAGCATGCATATACAAGGAGCATATACAAGACATGATTTCCATAGCCAAAGATGACATCCACAAACGCTTCATATGGATCATGGTAAAAGGAATGCACTCACCACTTTACATTGCAGGGTGCTACATTCCTCATAGAGAATCTCCCTTCTACCAAAGACATGAGGTTGACCCAACCCAGCCACTTGGAGACCTGTGCTTGGATATAGCTATGTTCAACAAAAAAGGAAATGTTTTGCTCATTGGTGATTTCAATGCACGGATAGGAGATCTACAGTTTCACTATCCCACTCAGCAAGAATACATCAAGGAACATGAGATAGACATTGACCCCATTTGGTGTAGATGCTCGAAGGATAAGGAAGTGAATGCACATGGTAGGGCATTGGAGCAATTGATGAATGGAATGCACATGTTGGTGGTGAATGGCACAGCCCTTTTCCCAAAATCAAATACCCCTACTTGTTTCCCTGCCAGTGGAGGGGCTAGTGTGATCGACTATGCATTGATTGGTTTGGAAGCTTGCCATCTCATTCACAATTTCTCACTTGGCTCAAAGTCCCCTGATTCAGATCACACACCACTATATGTGGAGCTTAATATATTACTTGCCAAGGCAACTTTAGAAGAGCGCAAAACAGTCGAATGCAACTATCATATAAATGAGGCAAAGAAGGTGGAGTACGCTGAAACTCTAGAGACGTGTCTGCTGGGAAAACAGAAAATTGGGTGGACAGAATTGAAAAATGCTATTCTCACTACAGCCAAGTCAGTTTTGGGGTACAAAAAGAGCAATAAAGAATGCAAGAAAGGGCTACCATACAATGTTTGGTTTGATGCTGAGTGCAAGGCAGCTAGGAATGCACTAAAGGGGATCCCAATGGGGGATGAGAAAAGAGCAGCTGAGAAACAGCTCCATGCACTTACACGTAAAAAAAGACGTGCACATATTGTAAACAAGGAATAGACTGATGCAATTGATTTTATCAAGCATCCTAGAAGAGCATGGAAAGGAATTAAACAAAGGTCAAATGACAGTATGGGAGATTTTACAGAAACACAGATGCTGGAATATGCTCAACAGCTCTACACACATCCCAAGGCTCGGCCCATGGTGAGCATACCTCTCAGCAGTAATACTCAGGGTCTTTTCTCATTGAAAGATGTACAAGATGGCCTCAAGAAAATGGTAAATGGAAAGGCAGCAGACACTCTACACCTAGTGGCTGAACTCATTAAGTGGACCAATGAGCACACGCAAAGGCACATAGCAATGGCACTAAATCAGGCTTTGATGCATGGTTTCCCAACAGAATGGCAAGAGAATTGGATCAAACCAATCTACAAAGGGGGTGACCGCAATCAATTAACAAATTACAGAACAATTATGGTATGTTCCACTCTAGCCAAACTATATAGCACAATAGTAGAGGCAAAATTGAGTGCTTGGGCAGAGAAAGAAAATAAAAGAGCAATGGGACAAGCTGGTTTCAGACCAAAACACTGTACAGTGGATCACCTAGTCACTCTTCGAGTTTTGATGGAGGAAAGCCGTCTCAAGGGGAAGCCACTCTTCTGTTGTTTCATTGACTTTAAGAAGGCATTTGATACAGTGCCTAGGGATGTGCTATGGGAGAGAATGGAATGCATAGGGGTGCCCGAGGAAATAAGGTTTGCTGTCTTTAGACTTTATGAGAAAGTAAAGTGTCAACTAAAATGTAAGGATGGGATGTCACAAGAGTTCTATAGTAATATGGGGGTAAAACAAGGATGTCCGCTCTCACCCACTTTGTTCGGCCTATGCATTGATAGACTTGAGGAGTTGGTGAATGAAGAAGCATGTAAAGATGAGTTATACAGCCCTCATCTAGCAGGTCTCGTGATTTGGTTGCTTCTTTACGCAGATGATGTGGTTGTTTTCACTGATAGTGAAAGTAAGATGCAAAAAATGATGGATATCTTCAGCATATTTTGTGCAGAGAGTGGGATGGCTATTAATGTCAACAAAACTAAACTCATGATAGTCAAGACTATACAGCCAAGCAGCCCCCTCCAAATCTTATATAAAGGACAACCCATTGAGACAGTGCACTCATTCAAATACTTGGGTATTGAAATCCCCGCCAATAATAGATGGAACAGCTGTGTGCAACGGAGACTTGATGCAGGATGGGCAAAATACTTCCAATTTGAAAATGAGTGCAACAATAGCAATACGAGAAGGTGGCAAGTACGAAATATGATCTTTGGGGCATATGTGATACAGACAGTACTCTACGGAGTAGAGGTATGGGGTGGGAGTATATCTCCATCAACGTGGAATGAGATAGAGAAAATGCAAAAGTCTTTCATTAGGAGGCACCTGGGCATCAAGGCTACTACACCATACTCTTTGTTACTCCTAGAGACAGGATGTATACCCATAGAGCTACATGCTCTGAAGAGAGTACTCAGATACATCACAAAGGTCAAGTGCATGGATAATGAAAGGCTACCAAAGAGAGCATGGAAAGAAAGTCAGAAGCTTCAAAAGACAAACAAGGGCAAGATTTTGACATCCGGATGGGCACAGGACCTAAAAAAATGGTTCAAGAAGTGGGAAGTAGAAGAGTATTTAAACTACTCTTCAGAGGAGATTGATGAAGAGGCTTTTCATCATGACCTGCTGAATGCACTACACAGGAAATGGCAAACAGCAGAAAACAAAGATAAATTTGAGTACTATCGCACATATATCAACCCCGAATATTGGTCAATTTATACAGGAAGGGAGACAACAACGCAGAAGTACATATGTACACCTATAGCAGTGCATAAACGGAGGGCTTTAGCCTCACTTCGCACCCGATCACACCAGCTGCAAATAGAAACAGGGGGATGGAAAAAGATGCCAAGGGAGAGTAGAATATGCCAACTATGTGATCAAGGTATGGTTGAAACAGAAGAACACATGGTAATGATATGCCCTCACTATGCACACATTAGGGAAGAGTTCAATCACCTCCTTGAGGGACATAACAAACTGGCTGATTTGCTGCATAAAGGGTCACCTTCAGGTTTAGGAACATTTGTGTATAAGCTCTTCAAGCATAGGAATCCACCTGAATCCTAGAAGGTGGTTTCTCTTTGCACCCTCCCATCTTCGGGAGGAGCTTTCATGTACTTGTGATATTGTATTGCTCAGGTCCCATAGGCCGGTTTTGGTCTTCAGAGGACGATAATATATTCTTCTTCTTCTTCTTCTTCTCTCTCTCTCTCTCTCTCTCCCTAATTCTTCTTGACGAGGGGGGATAGAGTGGACCACAGTCGTGACATTGGAGCATATTTCACTTTGTATTCAGATGACAGATGATCTGATGATGATTATGATAGTGATGATGTAGAGAACTATTATTCTGATATGACTATGTAGCATTTAGCTTTTTGTTTTTTTGCATGGGTGTTGCTGCTCGGTTAGTAGCTCCACCCTTTCAGCTTGCCTTCTCAGTCTCATAGACCCATCAGTCTCTCGAAGACTTTAATAAAATTTCTTTCTTTCTTTCTTTCTCTCTGTGTGTGTGTGTTTTTGGTTCTTACTATTTTCTTTCTTTTCTTTTTTACTCATCAAATTTGTTGGCTTGGATATACTCCAGTCTTGTAAAGTTATGGCTGACACACGTTCTTCATGTTTTTAAATTCTTAGGAACCTGATTTGTCGATCGTGGAGCCATTACCAAGAGTCCTAACTAAAGAGGAGAATCCAAACTTGGAGAAACGAAATCGAAGGATGTTTGGTGCACTATTGGGGACACTTGAGGTGAAATGATTGCACATTATTTGTTTTGATTTTCTAGTAAAAGGATTGCATGGTTGCGGCAGGGCGTATATTGATTTAAAATATATCAACATTGTGTCTCCTTGTATAGTTCGTGTGAAGGAGAAATCTGAAACCAAGGTATTGATTGTTGTCGTGTGCAGAGGTTTAGGCAAGAAGAAAAGCAGCTCTCAGCTTCAGAGGCTTACCTTCGGAGATCAGATTCACTGAAGAGGGTAGCTTCAATGGACTGTTTATATTGTTGTCTGTTTCAGTGAAAACTGTTAATACTATGATCACTGCTTTTAGCTAGTGAGGCTATACAAGGATAATCTTTGTAATAAAAAGGGGCTAAGTTATAGGGTTATTTCTAGGGGCAGATGGTTAGGAGAGGGCTGAAAAGGAGAAGGTGGGAGTGTGCAATAGCCTAACCCGATCCTGAGGGTGGCCACATATCACTGTGACATCTTTTACTCTAATCTACAAGCTTCCTCTTGCTCCCTTCACTCCATCGGCTCCCTACCTGTGTGTGTGTGTGTGTGTCTCATAGGCCCGCGAGGCCTTCCCAAGGCGTAAATACATCTTTCTTTCTTTCTTTCTTTCTGTCTCACTTTTCCCCTCCCTCTCAATCCCTCTCACTCCCCTGTGATATTGAATCCCCTCAATCTGCCCCATTCCCCTCTTCTACATTGGTATCAGAGCTTCAAATTGGACCTCTGCACCACCCTCATATGCCCCTTTCTACAATTATTTGTCCCTCTCTTCTCTTTTCCTTGGAGAGTTAGTGGAAAGTTGACACAAGCAGCAAGAAAGCGATAGAACATAGCGTAGGACTCGGGTTAACACATGCACAAGCAACGAACGGCTCCAACGCAATGCAATTCTGCTTGAATGCAGACTGCCATCGACCGTGCTCATCTGTTGCGTACATCGCTAATAGTTCAATTGGACGGCAAACTATTCACTTGCATCTATACATATGGGCTTCCAGCCTTCTGTCTCTCTCTCTCTCTCTATATATATATATATATATATGTATGTATGTATGTATGTATGTATATAAATATATGTATATGTAAATGGTGAAGACCCTGAGCAAGCTCTTTTGTGGCCAGCAATCAGCCACTTCCCTTCTGCCTTTGTATCCTCCTTGATGGCTTTGAAGCAGGCTGATCAGCTACCGCAATCTGCCTTTTAATTGGATGAGGGATGAGCCCTGGAGGGCTCTCTTTTATAGGCCCCAAGGGCTGCCAAAAATGGCCGGCTCTAGCCAACCGACCGACCCAGGGTCTGTTTGACTCGACTTGGTCTGCTGCTTTTGCAGACTCTCCTGGCCTTGTGGCAGGTTGCCACTGGCCCAGGCTCCTTCTTCTCTGCCCCAGCTGTTTTCGAGTCTGGTTGCTGGCCAGATCTGCACTCCAGCCAGTCGTCCATGAGGTCCAGGCATCCCACCTTCCTACTTGTCCTGATCCCCTTCTGCTCCAGGTTCAGCCCTACCCCAGGCCTCTGCACAGTCCCCGACACAGGTGCTGTCTGCCTGTACACCTGTGCCAGCCATTCCGCCTGTCTGCTGGATCAATTCCAGCCCTCCTGCATCGGATCCAGCTCGGACAGGTTTCGTACAACTGGCACCAATCATCCATACAACTGGCACCAATCTTCAGCAGGGTCCTGGGCTGCTGGCAACCTGCTCCAGGCTACCAGACCTGCACCAAACTGTACTGTTCTGTTCCTGCTAGCCACGTGGCTGTTCCATACAGGTCCTCCTCCAGAGAAGCTCCAACCTGTCAGGTAGGTATTCTTCTTGTTGTGCTGCCCATGTGGCAGCCTAGTTCTCTCAGTTAGATCTGCCCATTTGGCAGTCTCTCCTATTGCCCACATGAGACCTAACCTACCCTGGTGCACCTCCACCATTCCAACAAGTATTACTCTAGATATGTCAACCAGTGGAGATCAACGTGGAGCAGCCACAATGATCCACTATGAGGGAAATCATGGAGACACGGATGGTGCTACATGGATGGAATGTGCGTTTTAGGATGGTTAGCATGTTTGGAGCCAAACCTGATGGAGCTGGACTTGCGGGCATCTTCAAATTGTTCCAAACAAGGGAGTTGATGCGAGGCCCATTCTGTTTTTGTGAGAGGGGGTGCTGGAATAACAAGGCCACCTCCCCATTTGTGAGCCCCTGTATGAGGGGACATGATATACAATGTTAGATGGGAGAGAGGGTAGAAAGAGGGATGCCATGTGGGTACCGGACTGGCTGCCACATGGGTAGAATGCCTACCCAAGGTACTAGCTCCTTGCTTGCTGAGTGCTTAAGAGTGATAGGCTTGGGGTGTAGAAGGCAAATGATCTTGTATTTGTCAATGCAAACTTTTGTTTAACAAGTTTATGGCAGAGTGCATGCGTAAATCATATATTAGATTTCGACTGGACTGGACGAGGATGATGGCAGTGATGCAGTAGAGGATCCTATTGAGCATTAGGATGATGATGAGTCCCAAGACCATGATGATGAGGCTTGGGAGGAGCTCTATCACTATGCTGCCTTCAAACATCAAAATTCTGCCCTTATACACAAAATTGAAATTCACAGCCTGACATTTCTTGCAAACCACAAGTTGTGAGCAAACATCAAAATTATTCCCTTATACATAAATTTATACGACTTCACAAGCTAGGAGGACGACACATGAGCTCTAGTGCTGTGAATTGCAGCACAAATGAACTTGAATATCACATCCTTAGTTTACAAGAATCCAAGAACGAAATTGCAATCCTCAAGCATGTACAAGAAGCAAGCAAGCAAATCAAAGCAAGTAGATAAAGTAGGCTCTCATTAGGCTCTCATACCTAATGGAACGCCCCTTATTGGGTAGCCACCCCTAACCTAGGGTTCCTAGGCAACCCTCTTTCCACGAAGTACCAACAACACTAGTACATAGGGACATGAATAAACACTAGTGTGTAGCCACCCAATTGTAGATCCTTGCGAGGATCACCCCGGAGCTAGAGGTCAAGCAAAACGTAGACCAATGATCTCCTAGGTAATACTACACATCCCATACCACAGCCCCATTTGTGCTTGATGTTGTTAGGGAATCTTAGGCCTAGACGAGATGGGCTTCTTCCTAAATGGGTATTCTAAGGAGGACCCATTGCCAAGAAGCCTCAAAAGAGATGGGTCTTGCTCGTATATTGGCATAGTGTGTCTTACGTGAAAGGTCTAAAATCCCTTTTGCTGATTAGCTGAGTAAGGAATAAATCACATAGGAGCAAGGGGACATCTTGAGGCAAGCATGTGTTGATTTGAATCAGTATGCACGATTTAATAGTAAAAGCAATGGATTTTGATTTGTTTTTTTCAGAATGGCCTCTCAATGTGAAGTTTCTTGTTTAAAGATAGATAGGAACTTGCACATCTTATGTTTTATTGAAATTTGGCTTTCACAAAGTGGTTAAGTTTAGGATTTTACTTTTATAAGCAATACGACCAAGATTCATTGAGTGCATTGAAAAGTTTATTTTCTGAGGGAAGGTTAGCTAAGAAGCTCATGATTTTAAACACTTTTGTAGGCAGAAGAAAGGGCTCAAGAGGAGAGTGAAAGATTGCGGCAACAAGAGCGCGAACAACTGGCAGAGAAGCGGCGAAGAGATTTGGTTGATTTGCTCTCATTGTCTTCTTTGCTTATTCAATTTCGTTGCTACATTTACCGAGGAGCATGCTCAAAGAGTGATTGTAAGTGTTTTCCTACATTTCTCAGACATTAAGAGCAAGATTAGCTGCTAAGGCCGAGGAAAAGCAGCTCGAGCTACTCTTTATACAATGGACGGAGCATCATAGCAAACTCTGCAAATTTTTAAGGTCCGTGCTGCAACTCTCTTGGAAATAAGGGGGATTAAAACTCATAGAAGGTTTTTGGTGGACATGAACTCTTCTTATACATGTATATTGGGACATGCAATGAGCATGTCAACTTAATGATTAAGTTTATGGACGGTTCACTCTTGAAGACACCCATTTTGGGCTCAAATTGTTTGACAAAGTGAAGGACGCTTAATCCAGTGATTTTGTAATATTTATTTTTGGTTATGTAATAATTGCCAATCCGCTAGTAAAAGCGTGCATGCTGAAAATGTTGATTTGTTTGTCTCCGTTTTGTTGATTTATTGATGAACACTGAACATGCTTTTCCTTAGGGGTGGAAATAGAAGGCAGATTCAACCAGTCGTACAAAAACTTTCTTTCTTGGTTTGGGTAATGTGGCTTGTTTTTGAATTTCATGCAATAGTTGATTTGTTCTTGTGATTCCCAAGAACTGGACAAGACCAGGATTGAGATGCCTTGCCTTGGAAAAGTTGGATCATGCGCTGCTCATGTCATGCTTGTGGTTTGCTGGGCTTTTTAACATGCCCATAACTCGAAACTTTTTCATGCTAGATTTAAGTTTTCAATACATAAATGAACTATTAGTTGAAATTGATAAGTTTGTCTGCTGCATGATATAGTGCCTATTACAGAATTTATCTGGCTTTATATGTGTTACTCCATTATGGGAGAAAGTCTTGAGTAGATAGGTTAGTAATACTGTTGTGCAAGCATTGCTTGAAGTATGTCTAGGCATGCAAGATTTTTTGCAGTGCTCTCACGCTGTCTCTCTATGCTTTGTGTTTGTTTGCTTGGCTGCTTATTTAGATTGGTTTATGTTTCATACGGGACATCTTATACTTGTGTCATGAGCATCCTGTCTCATTTAAATGCATTGGCATGCTTCCTAGTTCAGGTTAGTTTGATCATTTTGTTTAGCTTTCTCTTAAGTGGTAGCCTTTAGTCACGACTGAGTCTACCCTATTTTGGCAGGCATCAGTAGAAGACCTTTGTATAAATTGATACCCTCGTGTGTGTGGTGCGTGGGTATCTACATATGTGAGGCCATATGTTTATGGATTGGTCAGCACCCAGTGTCGGGTGCTGAAATATTGGTGAGGCTGTCATTATACCTAGTCATTGTTATGCGTGATGGAGTTTCTGGTGTTCAGCCTTGTGGGTTTATGTCCAATTCATGCTGTTGCCAGGGGTACCTAACTGGCTGCCACTGTTATACCCAATTGTCTGTCCAATCACGACTGCTGTGATGCAAATGCTGCCCTTCCAACATCATGTACATGCCATGTGACTGACGTTGGGCTGGCCCTCCAACTCACTTCATGACCCTTCCATTTGAGCTGTAAGTGAACCCGAGGGGTGACTAACCTTACTAACTACCACCTTTTCTGCCCCACAAAGAGGCTCACCTAATGGGCATCATAAACGATCAAACTAGGTATGCAGATCAAAATTAAAATGAGCCATGCATTTTTTACCTCAGTAGAGGTCAGCCATTTATGGATGGGAGCCCGGTTTTGTTTGATGTCAAGATGAAGGGTCAGGTTATGCATCTGCTCGGAGTGATCGGGTCCTGCAAGCCATGCCCTTTGTGTGATGTATAGGCATAGGCCGTTCCTGAGCTCTTGTTTTTGTGAGATATGCCAGGAGTTGGAAGGTTGTTGATCTCGTTTTGTGTGGATTAAGACTTGCTGCCAGACCGACTGAGGTATCGGCCATTGACACAGTTGCCCCCAAAGGTTGGACCACGGCCTCAACCTTGATGGCATGAGCTTACAAGGTGGTTTTGGAGCCAGTACTGGCACGGACTATTCCTGTTCTAAACCCCAGTAGTTCAAAGATCTCTTCACAGGGCTGGGGTTTCAAGAGAGCCACTCTCTCCTTTAACCTCACATTATCTGGACCTTAGTGAGGTGGAACGTGCATGGTTTCTATGATGGTGCTTGGCAGATATGATTTACAATCTGCACTAGTTAGCAGCCCGGTGGAGGCCCTTATACTTCAGGAGCATTTGAGGTCCACTGATGTGGTCTCTAGCAGTGGGACTCAGGGGAATGGTCAGCTTCTTGACTGGCCAGACCTTGGCTCTAGATGTTTTTGACTTGGTGAGGCTGTGAACGTATGGGTCCAATTGCGGGCGGGGGACCTCATGGTTGGTGTGTATGCTTGAATTTGTGGTCAACAGAGAGGACCATTCTGGCGCAAGCTTACAGGTTGCTTATGCAATGTGGTTTTTTAGATTGTTGGAGGAGACATGGTCATACCAATTCTTAGAGATGTACATTAGATTCATGATATGGGACAATATTGAACTGCCTCCTTAAGTTCTAGAGGTGTATCATTTGTATATAATTTCAGTTAAGGGACAAGGGTTTGAATACATGCACATGACACTTTAGAAAACGTAAGCATTAAAAAATGTGACTAAACATTTCAAACTTTAGAGTAGACCATGTTGGTCATGAGGCAGTAGCCTTAGAAGGCATAGTTACCAGGAAGCGGCGTTCCCCTTCTGGAACAGGGGAGTTGCTGTCCCCTAATCGTAAGGAAACCTGGACTGCATTCCACGTGCTTGGAACGTGCTCCGGGTCCTGAACGCCAGGGGAACACGCCCCTACGTTCCTGAGATTCCCATCTGGTGCGACACGGAACAGGTAAAATCCCTAAAATAGTGCAAAAATTGCACCACTTTTTCTTATTTAACCATCCTATAATCCTGCTAGTCTCTCAGCCCACTTACCTCTATGCTCTCACAGCTCAGCCCACCCTTTGTCTGAGCCGCCTCCTCTTCTCATTGCTCAGCTCCCTTTCCTCAATCCCCTCCTCTCAGCGCCCTCCCTGGTCCCTACCCTCTCAAGCTTCAAAGTTCAGCCCTCTTTTCTTCCAAGTTCTCACTGCTCAGCCCCTGCCTTTTGCTGTATTTTTTTGCAGGAGTCCCTACCCCCCCCCCCCCTCTCCCTCTCTCTCTCTTTCAAGCTGCATCCTCTCTTTCAATAGCTCGTCCATATGGCATGGAGACAGACAATGCGTCTCCTTGGTGGGTTGGAGGTGTATCCCTGTAACATGCATTGGTTAACGATCACGTAATCACAGCGAGACCAAGTAATGGGGACAGGAGCATCCCAAAGGAGCCCCAGAAGGGCCTAGAGGCAGCTCGACATGGAGGAAGGTGCCTTTTATAGGTGGCCTTGTGCCCCTCCCTAGGCAGCTTAGAGGGCTGGGTGACTGGCTGCTCGGTTGATTTAGGCTGGTTGGGGCCAGCCAACCAGGCCCTCTAGCCCTCCTATAAAAGGAGGGGTTTGCTGGCTCATTTCCCATCCAGAGTGCCTCAGTTCCAGTCTCCCACAAACAGCCCCAGAGCAGCCTCAAGCCCTTCATAGGTCCCCTGCAAGACAGCTGGCAAGTTCAGCAGTCCCTTGGGTGATTCCCGGAGAGTGCCTACGCAGCTCTATAGCCAGGGCTCGGAGTAGAGGTTTAGGGTTTCTGTTTCAGCAGCTTTCTTTTCCAGTTTTCAGCTCTTTCTCAGTTCTATCTTCAGCTCTCTTTAGCTCCGTATCTCTCAGCTTCCATATAGATCTCTCAAGCTCTATATCTCTGATTTCCATCTTCCCTTCATCTCTTTCACTCACGCAGCTTCGCTGCATGGCCAGGGACAGCACAAGCCTCTTCAACAGCCTTGCACAGTGGTCTACATCTACAGTGTGGACAGTGTTGGCCTTGGTCGAGATTGGGTTGTTTCTCAGGCATCCGTGGGTCAGCTCTCAGTGTCGAAGGGTCATCCTTGGAGTTGCATCCCGTGCTCTCTAAAGGAGTGCTATTTGTATATTTTGCAGTTCTCCAAGTGTAAAGCAAATTCTTCCCTATTTGGGGAAGGGGAATTTGGTGTCGTCTACATTCTCTCTCTAACTCTAAAACTCTCTCTCTTCCTCCCTGTGGTCGATACGCATACGCCTCGCACAAAGGTTTAAAGAAGGTCTTGCTGTGGTTACCTTGTGAAGTTTTCGTCCAAGTTGCGGCTTGCTGGTATTGCGATAATTCTTTCTATCTTAAATGGTGCGTTGCCCTATCAGCTAGATTTAGATTTAGATGCTCATTTGGGAGAGACTAAAATGAAATCGTTTAGACTTCACAAGCATTTGTAGCTTGAATGAAGAGATTTAGACTACTTTTTGATTAGCCTTCTCCTTTAGTGCTAGCCTTCGTCATGGCTGAGTTTACCCTTCACCTTTGGAGTGACGACAGAAACTCAGTACAAAGACTTCGTATAATGGATGCTCAAGTATGTGTGGGTGTGTGGATTTGTATGTGTGAGAGCATACTTTTATACTATGGTCTACACCCACTGTTGGGCGCTGATGACGTTAGTGGGGATGTCATAGTAGCTAGTCCCTGCTATGTGTGCTGGAGTTTATGGTTTTCAATCTTATGAGTGACTCTCGTGAGATTGAAACTGCACTATGTTGTGTTTTTAGAGGATGAGTTTGGGAATGTTCTTGGATTCATCTAGGTATAGGTACATGATCATTAACTGTTGCATGTTACAATCCCCTTGCCAAGTATGACAAAGGGAAAGGATGAGGATTGTTGCTTTTGTAAAGCAATTAAAAGTGGAGACATAGACGGAGTGCATGCTCATTGTGGAAGTGAGGGGGCAAGTCATTACCTCTTGCCCTTTCTAGCAGTAGGTCTTACACGTTTGAAGGCACTTGCTAAGTGGTTGTATAGTCTTGGATCACACCCCGTGATTCTTGATTCTTGAGGTCGAGCATTGCAAGCCGCAGATGCAATAGGTTCTTCCGAGTGTGGTACTTGTGTTTCTAATTTTGCCTCCTTGTTTGGGATTAGAGATTCATCCGCACATACAAATGGGGCTACCACTTACTAGCCCTGAGAGCGTATAGGCTAGCCCTGTGGCCTCATGACAAGAGGGCAGAGTTAGATGCAATAGTGGGCCATTTTTTTAATGGAGTAGATATACCAATGGTGAAAGCCTGCAATTCTTCCTTAATTGATATGGTGATGTTTTTTGAGCATCATGCACTCCTTGATTGAGACAATTCAAAAGTCTGGATGTTAAAGGTGAATGATATTGTGTCCACCAACAGATTGTAAGTGCCCTCGGCTCCTCCTTCCTCCAATCATACAACATTAGAACAACAATTTATATGAGTGGATATATTCTAGTCTTACAAAGGTATATCATTCACCTTTGGAAGTTGCAACCTTTGTTTTTTATCCTGAAATTCAAGGGAAAGGGCAATACATGGATATAGTGGTGATGCAAGGATTGTAGATATTGTTGAGATGACTTTTCTCAAATGCAAATGATAGAAGGAAAGTGTGGGAGGAGTTGCTACATTACAAGCAAAGAAAGGGTGGTTTGGTTTGGAGGGTGGCTAGAATGATAGGTTTAAGATTTCCTCCGTTTGTTGGTGGGAGAGCGGGTAGATGCTCCATTGTTGTGAGTTTGGCCATTCGCAACTCAGCCAGGCTGCTAGCTCTTTGCTTGTTGAGCGCTTGTGGAGCAATTTTGAATACGTTGCATCCAAAGAAAAATAGGCTCTGGTTTTATCTTGTATGATGATGAGGCCTAGGACCATGATGATGAGTCTCAAGTGGAGGGGAGGGCTGTATCACTATGAGTTGACTCTTTGTTTTTCTATATACCATGTGCTTAACTCTTGAGTCATTTTTATCGAGGGATTTAGCCTCGAGGCTGCGGGTCCAAGGCATGGCGTCCTTTTCTTGTACTCTGCATATTTGTATGCTCTTTGATCTATAGGATTCTAGCATCTACACCTTTATGGCATTATGCACATTGCAAACATATTAATGTTTTTCTATGGATTTTTGTGTATTTTAAAAAGTTTATGATGTGGCATTCCCTCTTTCACGTTCCCTCATTCCGAAACATTCCCGTTTCAACATCGGACGATCTGTAATGTTCTTATTACTTGGCAACTATACTTGAAGGACCCTCCTAACAACCTCACGAGGGGCTAAAGGTGGAAAGGAGAGGAGGGCTTCTTGAGAGCATGGAGTGAGCAAAAGAGGCATGGTAATATGATGTGTTGATTTCAGGTTCGATTTGTAAAAGCTAAATAAATAAATAAATAAATATTTATTTAAATAATAATATTTAAAAAATTCAAATAAAATAAAATAAACTAAAATAAATATTTAAACAGGCACATCTCTAGCAAATAGAGGTGTTCCAAATTGTCTTGAACACGCCTATTGAAATAGGGGCGTGGCTTAGGCCTAACCATGAGAGGAGACTTCAAGAATTTGCAATGTGTGGAGGACAAGATGGGCGGCATCAACTTTTTCTTGGAGATGTCTCATACCAAGTGAGAATCTTGGGAAATGGTCATCTCCTCTATTAGATGTAGAGTTCCTTGGCGTGAGCATGAGTTCTCTTGTGTGAGACAATCTTTGTTACTCTGTGGTCAATGCTGACACACCGGTCTTTTAGCGGGACTAGATTGGTTCTACAAAGAGGAGGCTTGACGTGGGACTTAGTTGGGATATTGATTCTTGGGGTCATGGTACAGCCTTAACAATGTTGCTTGAGGAGGAACAATCTAGTCCATCACACATAAGATGAGCAAGCAATGGGATTGAGAAGATTGTTAGAGGCTTTGCAGAAGGCACTATGCCACACGGGCAGATGTGGATCCTCAAGCATAATGTTAGGGGAGATTGGGGATCTATTGAGAATCCGACCTTGTTATTTGGGTGGTATGCTCTAATCTGGTCGTCCTATTTTGCATGGCAAGATCACATATGACATAAGGGATATTGTATAATCATAGAGGACCAGAGTAGTCACGAGTTAGGGATAGTAATGGGGTATCTATCCTCATCCAAGTATCATGCATGTGATGATTGTGGTTGTGGGAAGGTCACCCTTATTGGGAGGTGTAGTGGAATCTTGAGAGCGGTTATGGATGGCATAGATTGTGTTTCTTTCTCTTATACTCCCTGGATCCCTTTGCATTAGAAGCAATAGATTGAGTTATAGCCTATAGGTTAACGGTCCTCTCCAGGTTCTAATCGTATCTTTGGATTAGTCCCTAGAAGATTTTCTGCTTGTTGTGATTGTGGCACATGGCAACCTTCCCACAGGTTTGTGGTTCGAGTAGATGATGAGAGATGACACTTGCTATGGTCATGGGGCTTGATTTGGTAGTGTATACTCAAGATTCTCACGTATGCCTTGTAGATTGCCCTTCCTCTTCTCCCTCCCTTTTTTTACTTGTTGTCTCTTCTACCTCGAGCTTCTTTTCGGCCCAATCGAGGCCTTGTGTCTCTCCTAGTGGTCTTCCCTCCTAAAGCCATTCTTCTCCTCCCAGTATCCTTCTCAAGGGCTCCCTTGTACTTGTATTCCCTCATAGGTTTTGAACTGTCAATTAGTGTTTGCTTCCTTTCTTCCTTGACCTCCGTGTTCATTTCCTCTTTCTTCGCTTTCTTTCTCTTCATCTTTACTTCACCTTCCTTTTTCTTCACAGCGTAATTGTGTAGACATGTGGTATTTCATTCGTTTGGCAAGGTACACACTTGAGGATCACACCTAGACTTGCACGGCTCTCTTGATAGGATGCTATCGACCATGTTTGGTTCATTGGAAAGCAATAGAAGATGCTCAAGTGGCGGTTTATAGATGCATTTTGTCCTACTCCTTAATTCACGAGACACATGTATGCATTGCGGATGGGTTCATACCCAATTTTCGTCACTCTTCTTATTTTTAGCTTTCCAATGGTTCTTATTTTTTAAGGTTTATAAAATATGTTTATAATGATATTAATATAGCTATTCTCTTTCCATCCTTGAGCGAAGGAAATATATGTGTCTAATTTTTTTTATTTATACTTTAGTCTACAGAAGACAATGGTTGACTTGTGAAGGATTTAGTTTATATAACCATTTATAATTTTTGATAGTGAAAGGTTGTCAATCAAGTTGTTCCATTCTATGTATGAGAGTTGTGTGGAGTTTGAATTTTGCTTTAATTGTGGGTTTTCTTGTTTCAAACTAAAACATGAGGTTTGATAATGTTATAACTTTTGTTCGCAGGTTAATTTTTTTGGCTCCAGTGCTTCACCCATGTTTCACAGATTTGATATGCAAAAAGATAAGTTTCTACTTGTTTTTTTTTTGGTATTGCGGTGCCATCGGGGCCTAGTGAGGGGTCGAACTCACGCTCCCTCTCACACACGCACTTGCCATCAACCACCAAGCTAGACCCTTGTTGGCGACATAAGTTTTTATGGGATGGAAAGAATATTAAAACTGCTAACCAATAAGGTTCTATGCGGTTAATATTAGGGTCTCTCCAATAGTGGTTGGGATGGAGACAATATTTAAATTGTCGATCAATAAGTTTCTACTTGTTGGGTAGCAGTTTAAATATTTTCTCCATCCCAACCATCAGTTGAAAGACTTTAATACTAAATACTAATTGCACGATTCTTAAGTGTTCACTCCTAAAATTAGTATTCTTTACTTGATTGATGACATGAAGTTTTTGCAGGACGAAATCGGAGCCCCATATTTTCTATGTGCCAAAACCCACAGGGGATCTTGACAAGGTTCTTGAAAACCAACAAAAGGTAGCATATTTATATGCCTTTGTTTGGATATGAACTTTCAAAATATTGTTCTTTTTTACCGTATAGTGGCCAAGAAAGCGTAGCATGTTCAATGGCTTTTTTTGATAGCGTGGGATGGCTTTGTTAAATCATTTTTTAATGTTGCCATGTGGAAAAAAGCTTTAATCTTTTCTAAGGCTTTCCCCCTTAGAAATGCTCATTTTTGAGAGACTAAAAGTAAATACAATAGCCTTCTCCTTTAGTGCTAGCCTTTGTCACGACTGAGTCTACCCTTAACCTCTGGAGTGCAACAAAAACTCATCACAAAGAACTATGTATAAATGGATGCTCAAGCATGTGTGTGTGTGTGTGTGTGGATTTATATGTGTGAGAGCATATGTTTATATTAAGGTCTACACCCTCTTTTGGGTGCTGATGACGTTAGTGGGAATGTCATAGTCAGTCCTTGCTATGTGTGAAGGAGTTTATGGTTTTCAACCTTTTGAGTGACTATCTTGGGATTGAAACCGGACTATGTGTTGTGTTTTTAGAGGATGAGTTTGGGCATGCTCTTGGATTCATCTAACCGTATTAGCAGACATGCAAAAATTTGATCTTGTGAAGTTTTCATCCATGTTGCAGCCTACTGATATAGCAATAAATTCTTTTTATCTTAAGTGGTGCATTGCCTTATCAACTAGATGGTCTAAGCATTTTTTTGCTTGGATGCTTGTTTGGGAGAGACTAAAAGAATCGTATATTCTTCACAAGCAGTTGTAGCTTGAATGAAGAGAACGTGGACTTCTCTTTGATTAGCCTTCTCCTTTAGTGCTAGCCTTTGTCATGGTTGAGTGTGTCCTTCAGTGCTAGTCTTTATTACGATGTCCTTCAGTGCTAGTCTTTATTACGACTAGGCCTTTACTTCACCTTCAGAGTGCTGATTGAGACTCAGTATGAGGACCTTTTTATAAAGCTGATTCTCAAGTGTGTGTGTGTCTCTCGCTATTGAGCTCTTTGGTGGTTGTATAATGATCGTACCATTCGACTGTATAAGCACTCGTTAGTGGATGCTTTTCCCTCTTTTCGATTTTCTTTGTATCAATCTCTCTAGGGTGTTTATTCTCCTGGAGACCTTCCTCTGGCACCAAAGGGATCTGCTATGATCATTGATTGGACATCTGAAACATGTCTTAATTCAAGGAGATAAGGCTATGATTTTTCTATGAGTTCAGCATTGCCTTGACTATGAAGGGTAAATGGCTCTAGAAACAAACAAGTTCCAAGAGGATTTACACAACCCTTGTATGGACTATCATCGATCAAGATAGTGTTTGTATGGACTACTTTTTAATTACCCTTCTCCTTTGGTGCTAACCTTTGTTAAGCTGAGTTTGCCCTTCACCTTGAGTGTGCTGAGAGAAACTTAGTAGGAAGATCATTGTATAAATGGATGCTCGAGTGTGTGTATGGGGGTCGTTGGTCGGGGGTGTATATACAAATGTGAGAGCATATGTTTATACTATGGTCTATACCCATTGTTACGTGTTGATGACATTGATGGGGATGCCTTAATAGCTAGTCCTTGCTATGGGTGATAGTTGTTAGAAATATTAATCTCTAACGTAGTGGCCAATGCAATAGCAGTTTTTCCCTCTATAAGGTCCCCCCCTCCCCAAATCTCAGCTAGAGGTTGAGCTTCTGGGTGAATTAGTCACCACACATGTTTTGACCCTAGTTAGGGTACATCCTAGGGTTTTGTCTCTATGAGTACCCCAGTGTACTCTTTCATTCTTGTTGCTGCAATCTCATTTCATCTTTGTGTTCTCTTGCTTCCATATCTAACATTTGGCATCAGAGCAGGCTGCCCTTGCTTCCTAGCAATTTCCCTGCACTGTTGGACCATTTCTGATGCCAAAATCTGAACTTTTGTTGCGAAGAAAGTCTGCAAACAGTCCGTTTTTGCCATCAGGCAGCTGCCATTTTTTCACCTCAGGAGAGCTCGTGGAGCTGCCCTCTTGATAGGCAACTGCTTCGGTAGCAAAATCAAAGTTGCTACAGCCACTTTCTCCGCTGGTTGGCTGATTTTCGCACCTGTTTGGAGGTGTTTTGCTGACCAGAGCAGGCGCCCTCTAGGTGACCTGCTGTCCAGCCCTGTTGCAGACTTCTAGAACAGTTTTCTTAGCAAGTGATTTCAGTTCTGATAATTTCAGAGCTGTTTTATCGAGCAGGTCGAACTGTTTTTTGACAGTTTCTCACCTCCTGTAAAGCTTCTACAGCAGGGTGACTCTTCTTGGAGGAGATTTAGTTGAGATGTCCTTCACAAAACTTCTTGAAACAGGTTCGAAACAGCAAGTAGACAGCTCCAAAAGCTAGTAGGGGGAGCTCTTGGATTTTGTGTTTGCAAACAACACAACCTACATGGGGAAAGGATCTTGGCTGAAGATGGATACCTGTATTAGAGAGTCTGAGCTGAAAGCTCCTATTGGAAAGCTCTAATGGTATAACTGGGATGAGGGCCACATTGCTGTTGGAACTATCACCCGCATCTCGTGTGAAGATGACCTTTGTTCATGAGGGCTTGCAGTGTGGATGGAGCAGATGAGGAGGGACAAGTGCACCAATGGTGCGAAGCAAAGGACCTGGAACAATCACCCGTTGCTTATGTATTGCCCTTTGTCAAAGAGGGTTTCAGCTCATTAGCACCTAGAGCTTCCGTCAGAGCCCAGAGGGGGACGACTGTAAGACGATTGCATAGAATAGGGTGTCTAGGTTGCACGATGTAATCTTCTGATGGGAGGGCATTAGACTCAACTTTCATCCAGCCTCGTCGATATCTGGGATGACATCAATCACAACAAGCATGCCAGCTAGGAACAAGGCTTAAAAGGATCGAGGGGGTTTTGAGGAATTATGGCATGAGTGTTTCTCCAAGGCATGGCCTACGTGTTTTCTACATTTTCACGGCTGAAGGGATTTGCTGGTTATATAATTCCAAGGCATCCCCTTGTCGTATAATCCTAAGGCATCCGTTGGTTATAATCCTCCACATTGGCTGTCGGTGCCACCTTACCATTGGGACCCTGAGAAGTAGGCTGCAAGACAGTCAGTACCCTCTTATCAGCTGGCAGAATGAGTTTTATATTGTTTTCAAAGATTCTAATGGTCAACACTTTTCCTGGGGAGGGGGTGGGTTTTGTAAAAACCTAGGATCTAAAGGGGCTTTGATATCCAAACCCCCCTCTCAATGTCCAATCTCTAGATTGAGGAGGTATGTTAAGAAGTATCTTGATTCTTTGCCATATCGTGTCTGAAAAATGTTATCTTTTTGTTTCTGGCCAAAATATGAAATGGCCTTTGTCTAGAGTTGTCCTATGAAGACAAGATCATCCTTTGGTTATGTTCTTATTACAAAACATCCATTTGACGTTTCCAAAAAAAACTGGAGCCCTTTGTAGCTCACAAAAAGGAAGTCGAGCTTAGATGGATTTAAAAATAGAAAGTATCTTTTCATGAGCTGGCTGAAGCATGCTGTGACTACCGGATCAGCAGTATCATCTTTGATCTACAGAAGCCTTTTCTGATTGCAGACGATGCACGTGGTGATTGTTGGAGTTATGTGTATCAGTGAGGGCTGATTTGTGGGTGTGCCCTCCCTTTCTTAAGATAGGATTCCAAGAGGATAGAGGCCTTTTAAAAGGCTGCAGGGAAGGCTGCTGGGCCCAGCTTGTAGGGCCACCTGACGACGCCACTTTTGGCCTTAACCCTGGTCGGGTCAAACCAACCAGGAGGTTGGGTCAACAGACCAGGCTGGTCAGTTGATGACCCTGGGTTGGCCACTAGGCAGGTCTATAAAAGGACATGCCCTCTCCATTGTTTGGCAGTCCTTCTAAAACCTCTCTTCTCTTTGTATGGATGATTCCCCTGCTGTATAAACAGTTGCCATTGCCTCATTTATGCCTTTGTTCTTTCTCCCTCTCTTCTGGATGCTTCCGCACTGCACCACTCTCACATGGCATCAGATGACTAGGTCGGCCAGGGACCAAGGGAGGGCAGCTTTCAGGTGCTATTTCTGAAGGCGTGGACATGTCTAGGGGGCTGTTTTACTCGCTGCTGCTGTGTGTTCTGGAGCTGCTCCCTAGTGGCGCTCAGAGGCAGCCTTTGGAGGGGGCTGTTGTTTGCAGCCTGCTTATCCAGTGTTCAGTATGACTAGGTGCGTTTGAGGTTCAGTGCCTGGTGGCACCTGGAGCTATGGACCAAGTGCGTTTGAGGTTCAGCGCCTAGTGGGGAGCTATGGACCAGGTGCGTTTGAGGTATAGCGCCTAGTGGCACAGAGATTACGGACAAGGTGTGTTCTAGCGTTTGATGTCGGGGGTTTCTATATGTGATGTGTTCACTTGAGGAGGTGGGTTCCATAGATCATTATACCCCATTGGGAACTCAATGCAATTGGCTTGGAAAATTGCATTTGAGGAAGATTCCGTTAGAGATTGTGTTTTGAAATAAAGGATATGAGGTTTCCTATACACTATTCACTGATCAAAACCTGAGCTATGAAGTAGTCTATTGTATATATAGTCAGGTTTGGATAGAGTCTTGATACAATGCAATCAGCCATGGGATTGCAGTTGCTATTGTGTAGATGTCTCCTGCAGAGTTTCATTAGATTTAATCAACAAATCCATCTCTAGTTTGAAAGAGTGCTCAATGATGCAGAGTGTTTAGTATGGATTTCAAGATCTTTCTCTTTTCTTGCCTACTGATTCTTGGTAGGGTGTGCAATTTCTATTTCCCTTGCTGACTTAAGCTGAAGAGGACTTTATAATGCATGCGAGTAGTGGGTTATATACTCAAAATTTGACTCTTTTTATACCATATTTTATGTGGTTTCTTTAGGGTGTCTCAATGATAACAGTCTTTTGGTCATTTTTACTAAAGGGAAGTGGTTTCTGCTGTCTGTCTCTCAATTTGTCAGTGTTGAGTTTCTTTTTGTGATGGACTCTTCCCTTAGCTGCTGCTGAGGGTTGTTTTTGCTACTTCTATTTATATTGCTTCATATCGGGCACACCCTCAGAGCAGAGTCTGTCCTGCTGAGAAAGCAGTCATTTCAAGGTTCTTTGAAGTCTGAACAAGCTCTCATTAATGACTACTTGCATGCTAATGTCCTGTGATAATCGTCTTGACACATAAGCATGCTATTTATACAGGACTTTCTAGAGTGGAAGAATATGCGAAGAGAGGAACTGACTAAATATCAGAAGGAAGTAAGTGAGCGGCATCTAGCAAATGTAGAAGCAGAGATTCAAAGATGGCAGTCAGGGGCTGGCCGCAGGAATTCGGCAAATGTTGGGCTTGACAACGGGTCAAATGAAGATGTTGGCAAAGCATTTAGCGAGGGACCTCGCCGTCTGAATGCGAGAATTTCTGGGGAAGAACATGATGTTGATGAAGATGTTGAGGACATGGCTGATGATGATATTGTTGGCAGTGTTCTGGAGGAAGACGATAATAAGGAACATGAGAGTGAGCGAGAGCTGAAGGGAGTGGTTGAGTATTTGAGCGGTGATGATGATGCAATTAACCGATAATTATGTTTTACTGCAGTGGGGCCTCAGCACAAATATGTTTACTTCAGGCTCAAGGTTTTGTTGCATCTTTTCTGAGCTATAGTTGACCCTAGTGGACAATGTTTTCCATGTTTAACAGCAGGTTTCACTCTCAAATGTATTTGCTATTGAAGGCAGTCATGATACCTATGGATGGGCTTGCCTAATTTGAGGGGTCCTATAGAAAGCGAGGAAGCAATTTTTAAGAATTTGAGTGTTCCTTGTTAGTTGAAAGTTATTCAGTGTCACTGTTGTGATTCAAGGTATTTCCTTAATAATTGAGTCAGCATATGATGTTTTATAATATTTTAGGTGGGTGTAAATCAAGGTCAAATTTTGATTTAGTACTTTAGATTGGAAAATGTTGTGGGAGAAAAAGAGCACCCTGATAAACTTTTCATGTCTTGAATCTGTAGCTTGTCAGCTGCATGGATGCTTGAGCCCTAGGAGAAAGGTATCTAAATTTGAACGTGATTTGATGCATGAATAGCCAAATAGTGAGTTGACATTCTCATAAAAGATCCAAATGCACATATTTTGATACATCTGATGGCGTGTAAAAATTTCATGGGATTTTTAAAGGAAGGCTGCTACATTATTGCGAAAAGCATGGACATGGGAGTTGGGGATGCTGGTTGCTAATTATGTAGGTGCTACTCAGGTGCAGCTCCATTAGATTGTTTGAGAAGTTATTAGGTTTCTATAAATTGCGGATCATCGCATTCGTGTGACTAGTAAAGGAACTGTGCCATATCTTGGGCTAGATCTTGCCAAAGTTTCTTTTGTACAAGCCATCCAAAAGAGCGTATTGCCTGGTTTCCATTACTAGCTTGCAAGGTCTTTTAGATTGATGTGTAGTGGTGTAACTTGTGTTGATTGATGTGCATTTGCCTTAGTACTTATGATTGGGTTTGTGGCCACAACACAATAATGGTGGTGACTTTAAATGATGGATTTGTGTGGTAGTTGAGTACTGATGCTTTTGATGTTTCCCACAACTCCAAAACTTGCGAAGTTTAGTAGTGGCTCCACCTCTCATCCTTGCAGTGAATGCGTTACTTCTTCTACCACCTTGAATGTAATTAGTTACTGTTTGGCCCTGGAAGGGTGGAGTTTCTGGGCTTGGGTTGGAAAAATGGGGATTCCTATGGTGTTGGTTAATTTGATTGGAATCTGGAGGGTTAATGGAGGGTTAGTTGGGTGGTTAGGAATAGTGATGTTAAAAGTGTTTAGGCTTTTCTTTAAATCATTAATTCATGTCAACCGAGTGGGTAGAGTGGGTTGAGCGTGTTCGAGGTAGAGAAACAACTGCCAACAAGAAGATATGAGAGAAAGCAAGGAAGTTCAAAGTAGGGGAGATTGTTGGGCACCAAGGAGCTTGTGGTGACAGAAATGTAGAAGAGTCCATTAAGGTAGAAAAAGCTGCATAAGATGCCGGAGAGTAAGTGTCTAAAAGGTAGAAGAGACTACACGTGTTTTAATGCCCCATTAAGACGAATACATTTGTGAGCTACTTGGAATTGTATGGAATAGATTTGACACAGCAACGGGGATTTCGTTGAAGTCATTGCACTAGTACGCGGTAGACATGTTGGCTTTCATTGTGTCTCGCAGTCCAAAAAAGTTTAGCAAGGATTCATACCCTAACCCTGTGTATTACTTGGTGTTCTATTGTAAATTGTTGAGATTTGACAATTGTGTGAAGCAATAAATATGTTCGCTCAAATGCGTGTTTTTTCATAGGCTTGAGAGTGTTGGTGTGTCCTCT
Organism: Dipteris shenzhenensis; assembly: GCF_047967505.1. Classification (NCBI taxonomy): domain Eukaryota; kingdom Viridiplantae; phylum Streptophyta; class Polypodiopsida; order Gleicheniales; family Dipteridaceae; genus Dipteris; species Dipteris shenzhenensis. The sequence goes on from NC_141614.1 coordinate 55,279,114, forward strand.
TAAAGAAGATTTGAGAGAAAGCAAGGAAGTTCATAGTAGGGGAGATTGTTGGGCACCAAGGAGCTTGTAGTGACAGAAATGTAGAAGAGTCCATTAAGCTAGAAAAAGTTGCATAAGATGCCGGAGAGTGTCTAAGAGCTAAAAGAGACTACACGTGTTTTAATGCTCCATTAAGACGAGTACACTTGTGAGCTACTTGGAATTGTATGGAATAGATTTGACATAGCAACGGGGATTTCGTTGATGTCGTTGCACTAGTACACGGCAGACATGTTGGCTTTCATTGTGTCTCGCAGTCCAAAAAAGTTTGGCAAGGATTCATACCCTGACCTTGTGTATTACTTGGTGTTCTATTGTGAATTGTTGAGATTTGACAATTGTGTCAAGCAATTAAAACTTGGCTTGGGTAGCCCCCCACAATCCCTCTTTCTCTTTCATCCCCACCTTCCTTTTGTGGTTGCTATAGCGGAATACAATTTGATCCTACGACTCCCTATTATTTCACATCATCTACCTTTGGAGCTCTTTGAGGTAGTTTAATTTTGTTGCTTCTCCCCATTTCTTACTTGAATGAGCTTGCACCCTCAATGGTAATTGGTGGTTATTTTTTCCCAAGTTGAAGCTTTTAATATGTTGGTCGTTATTGTGAGTTGGTGCAGAGCATGTGGGCAATGTTCTTATTTTTTTGGCTTTAATTTTCTTTAAGGTAGTAGCTTGGAGGCATCTTCAAAGTTACATCTATTCTTTTTTATTGTGCCAGTTTTTGGTAAGGTCTTGACCAAACTATTTAGTCATACTATTTGGTTTACAAATGCATGGATTGATTAGGGTGATATCCTTTTAATGACTGATCCTTGGCCAGTTAGGGCCATATTTCCTTGATTTTCCTTTTTCATGTATGCATTCAAAGAGGGGTTAACTTGAAGGGGATCATGTTTACAATCAACCATCTACAATACTAGGATCACAAGCATGTACTCATGGTCTACACTCAAAGGGGGTTAACCTAAAGGGCACCTTGTTGTCTGCGATCACCCATCTAAGAGTATAAGGATCACAAGCACATCCGTGCCTTGTTTTAGCATATCAATGTACAAAGTCCCTCCTCTTTGATTCTTTAATCAAACCAACAACTTTTTATGCAATGCCATTTTGGAAAATGTTGATGAGTAGATTGAATACTAGAGCGGCTCCAGATCATGATGCTCTCACATGATTTGAGCGAAGAAGCAGACTCCACGTGATATTGTATGAGCAAACTTTGCAGGAAGCTATCTACATGGATTAGCACATACTTTGACAGGGTTCAAGACAATGAGTGTAGACAAGTTGGGTGTCCTTGGTGTAGCCATGTGGCACTCAAGAGCATTTCCTATTTGCTCCAGCCCACTATGGCTTGTATGAACATTTAATGCTTAGTGGCTGCATCCTATTAGGGTTGTGTTATCTTTTCACATGCATGCCTTTTATGGTATGTTGTTAGCCTTTCTTGAATGCGTCTTACCACCTTTCATAAGGGAAAGAAGAAATCAATAAGCTATAGCACTTCTAAAAGCAATGTCTCTATTATCATTTGTTTATCACTCACTATCTACAAAGTGACACCTAATAGCCTAGTGGGTTGAACCACATAAAATGTGTGGCCTTGAGGAAATTCACTATCATGTTGTCTAACCTAATACATTAAAAATGTATTAGCTTGTTTGTTGTATTCAATATCTCAATAGTATTTGGAACATGTAGCTTGAATATTGCTTTCCCCAACTAATTGGCTGCCTACTTGTTTAGCTTTGGGTTATATATTCTTATTTTGTTTCCTTCGTCTTGTACTTGATCATTTTCAAATTCTGTTAGACTTTAGTGTATCCAATGACGAATATCAAAGCATTCATATTATATTCGCCACAAACTTTATTTAATTGATAGTTTTGGGAGTCAAGCTTGACGAGAGCCTTCATCTTGTACTTGATCATTTTCAAATTCTGTTAAGACTTTAGTGTATCTGATGATGAATATCAAAGCATTCATATTGCATTCGCCACAAACTTTATTTAATCGATAGTTTTGGGAGTCAAGCTTGATGAGAGTGGAAACTGGTCCATCAATACATAGGAGAAAACTGGTTCATCAATATGAGAGTGAGAAATGGTCCATCAATATCCCAAGGAGCATCCTCTTGATGCAATTCAAAGAGTGGTTATATATCTCAAAGGCACATGGGATTATGGTTTGAAATATGACAAATTGTTACATCTCAACTTAATATGTATATATTATTCTTGCCTCGACTGTTAGTATGGATGACAAAAGACAGACAGTGGATTTTCTCCAGTCTTTGATCCACAACCTGGTTATATGAAAGTAAGAAACAATCAATAATGGAGTTATCATCCTACGTAAGTAGAGTGTAGAGGATCAACAAATGTTGCACATCAAGCAACATAATCGAGAAGGCTTCTTTTAGAGATTGAAATTGTTTTTTGAGAAAGAACTTACAACACTTTATCCCAACAAACATGAGCATCATAAAACTGGCAATAAATGTAGTTTTTCATGCTAGAACAAAACCAATTGAGTTGCATTACCATTTCATTAGGGAAAAAGCTATCAATGGTGACAAGATCTTATTCCTTTTTTAAACACAAAAACAAATTGCCAACATCTTGACCAAGCCATTTCTCTTGGAAAATTCAACTATTTTTAGCATCAACTTAGCATTTGCTAGAATCAACTATTACTTAAAAGGGGAAGTGATGGTTAAGTTATACTTTGTATATAGAATTCTGTTGCAGTATATGCTCATAGTTTGATTTTTTTCTTTATTATCTTTGTTGGCAGAACATGCAACATTTTTATTGCAAGAAAACAAAAAGAGATATTTGTAAATACCCCCCCCCCTTCCCCCTCTCGTTGCATCTTGAGAGATTAACCATCTACTAAAAGTTAGAAAAACTCAATACATACTCAATACATAAAGTTAGCTATCCGTGAGGCGTTGAAGTCACCCCCTACTTACACAATGCATTTAAAAGGGAGTGTTGGAAAAATTAATAAATTGCATTACATAGTGAATTCCCAAGAGGAATGTTTGGGAGCAACAAACTTCTACTCAAGTATATATGTATACCTAATAAAAATGGGCACACGTGTCAATGTATGAAGGCACAACCTGCCATAATTGGAAAAAAATGGGATGCTCCAAACTTGTGGTCAAACTAATCGACCCAAATTGAGTGGAAACTCTAAACCAAGGGTAAGGTCAAGGTACAAAGTAGAACTTTGTTACCCATTGTTGCAATTTCATTATGGGAGGCCATTAGGTTTCCTCAACAACCACTCTTGTTGCCACATAGTCGGACATTTATTTCACCCTATGCACCATTTGAGAGTGCGGGATTGCAAATTTCAAAGCAATTTCCAAAATGCGGGAGAATTTCTGCAAGGCTTATCGTGCAAGAATTTTCTATATCCTCACAACAAGAGGTATTCATCACTGGATGTGTAGTCCACCACCTAAGATTCCCTACGCAGTGAGTTGGGTTCTCCGAACACAGGCTAGTTTCTTTCTAACAACCATGTTTTTTTTGCTACCACAATCAGCACCTTCAAGATTGCTAATTTGTACAGTTGGTTTTTCAAGCATTCATAAACGTTTCTTTATTTTCCCATGGTTAGCACCATTAGGGTTGTTGTTTTCCAAGGAGGTTGTGGTGGTTGGTACAAGGAAAGAAACCCACTCTAGGAGACAAGATACAATTGCACCTACTATGTCGGAAGATCCTTCAAAGGCAGGCATCTCTAAGCATGAATCACTTAGGGTGGCTAAAGGCAAAGCGCACAGACGTACTTTTGTTAACATCTTTGCGCTACTTTGCTGAAGATATGGATCGAGAAAGAGAATCGCAACATGGATAATTTTGGATCAATGAGTTTGTCTATAGTCATGACATGGAATATCAGAGGAGTTTGTTCGGAATGATAGAAACAATAAAATGTTTGATTAGCAAAGGCAAGCCTATGATTCTTGCATTGCAATAAAATGTTTGATTAGTAAAGGTAAGCCTATGATTCTTGCATTGCAATAAAATGTTTGATTAGTCGAGGTAAGCCTATGATTCTTGCATTGCAAGAGCTCAAGACAAGAGTAATGATCTGGCGGGTTTGAAGGCTCTAGGATATCACTTGATCTGTAATTGCCCGGTTCCTCGCAAAGGGGGATTGGCTTAGGTGAGTAGCTCTTGTTGTTGTGTGATTTCTACTTCTGGGAATGAGGAGGGTGAGGATGCATGTTTTTATGTGGTGATGGTTTATGTTGCAAATCGATGTGTTTAGAGAGCATTATTGTGGGAGAAACTAAGGAATGCTTTGACTAGTAAACATGCAATTTGTCTAGGTGATTAGAATAGATTGTGTGATGACAATGATCGAGCCCATATTGGAATGCACATGCTAAAGCATGAATTGGTGGGCTGGAGAAGTCTAACAAGTGCTTGCTCTTTTGTTCATTGGGTAGATTATGAGATGCCGAGTGCTTGCAAAGTGTATCCGTGGCATAACCCACATGCCAATCAGTCATGGCAACCTCTACTCGAAGCCTACTCACTTGGATAGAATATACTTTACAAAAAATTGATGGTGGTTGAAGCCACTGATACAAGGAAATGTTCTAATAGAAGTGGTCTCCTTTGATCATTTTCCTTTATTTATGAGTTTTGAACTTGCTATGATGCCTCAAAGCATTAGAGGCCCAGTTCCTTTCAAATTAACACAACTTGTTTATGCCAAAAGGAATTTGACAAGGCAATTGAAAGTGGATGGAAAAGAGAATCGAGATGCCTTACTTGGCCAATAGCTCATTGGAATGTTGCATCAAAGAGAGTACAAGGATTTCTAAGGAATTCGATAGGCTCAAAGTGTCAAGAATGAGAAAGGAAAGTGCAGCCCATTGGGCATGGAGCTATCTATTGTTGGCTAGTGCAGAGACACTGCTAGAACCCATGATAGACCCCCACTATATCTATAGTGCAAAAATGCTGCTAGAACCCACGATACCTCCTCCGTTGAATGGTGAGCTATTTCTAAGGTCAATTGAGCATACAAGACTTGTAGCTCCAAGAGTTCAGTCTAGCATCATATGGTTGGAGGAAGGGACCGCCCATCAGCCTTCTTTTTCAAGGTAGTTTGCAATAAAAAGCTCAAGGAAAATATAACAATGGTCATGTATGGAAACTGTTGAAGTTTGTTGACCATCTATTGAGTGTTGCAAGAACTAGACCTTTTGTCACTTTAGATTATAAAAGTCAATTGGATGCATTCTTGAGTAATTTGCAATCTATTAATCTTCCATATGAAGCTGTCCAATTGGAATGCCCATTCACTAAGGCAGAAGTCAGGTTTGTTGTGTTTTTGCTTTGGCAAAGGGTAAGATGCCGGGCTATAGAGTTTTACCAACATAATTGAAAAGTTTATGGTGATGACATTATTGACTTGGTCAAATGGTGTGTTGGAATAGAGTTGGGAAGCTCCCTCAAAATGTAAACATAGGTGTAATAGAAGTAGTTCCACATTGGAAACCATTATCAATGTTTAATTCATCTACAAAGTTATGCCTAAAGCTATAGTGAACAGAGTGAAATTTATTCAAACTAGCATAATTCATGCCAGAAAGTATGGATTTGTTTAGGGTAAAAATATCAATGTCTAGTGTTGAATATGTTGTTGGCCATTGATAATCCAATTCTACAAAATGAGAGGTTTGCAATGTTGAATTTGAATCTTGGAAACAAAATTGGCTAGGAATTCATTCTTGCAACAATGAAGAAACTTGTTTTTGGAAAGGGGTTTTGCAATATGACATGTGTGTTATTCACAAGTGCCTCTACTAAATTGGTGTTAAATGGATACCATTATAGTCTTTTGCTTTGTAGCATTCTATAAGTAGGGATGCCCATTTGCTCCACTATTGTTTGCAATAGTTCCCTTGTTGTGTCAACTGGACTATTACTAGAATGTAGGTTGCATTAAGGGATTGAAAATGCTTGATGGATCTTCATTTTGTACATAGTCTTTTGTAGATGATAATATAATTGTAATGAATGCAACACATGAAATTTTCTTAGGGTCTTTGAGGAGTTTGTAGTAGTTTTTGATTCAAGAATCAATGAGGCGGCAGTATGGTTGGGTTGGGATGATGCACCAAAGTGGACATCTAATTTTGCTTTGAAATGGTATAAGTCAAGTGAGGTTTTGAGATATTTAGGATGCTTTATTGGAATGGCCATTTCCTTGAAGGATAAGTTTGAATGGTGTTTGAGTAGATTTGTTAAGAAGTTCAAAAAATGGCAAGGAACTAAGATCTCTTTTGTGGGGAGACTTGTGGTGGCAAAGCACATTATGTCATCTTTTGCAGTGTATTCAAATAATGTGTTGAGGAGGTTGGATCGACTTTTGTGGGATTTCTTATGGAGAAAGCAATGGTATGCTTTTTGTTGGAGCCTAGTTGTAATAGAAAAATTAGAAGGGGGGCTAGGTCTGGAAGGGATGAAATAGAAGTGTAATGAATTGTGTTCCAAGTGGTTCCTAAAGCTTGGGTGTAGTTAACCTGGGCTAGGTTGGCTAGACACTGGTTTTGCTGTAATGGACCTCATGGGATTAGAGGTCCTTAGTAGGATATTGTCGTATGTGATAGCCAGATTTAGATACCTTAGCCTGAGTTTTTGACTAGATTGGTTCAACTTTGGAAGGTTATTTTTGCTAACATCCTATATGGGATCCACAAGGAGGAAGATGGATGCATATTGAGGAAGTTATGGTTAAATATAACTTAACGAGAGGTGAGAAAAGTATTATGCAAGATTTTATTGAAAACTTAGAGAGATGATTGATTGGCCAATGAGCACTGTTCAAAGAGATGCAAGGGATCTTAAGGGATGCATACATAGCTCTGGTAAACTATTGCTGGAGTGTTTACAGAAACGAGAGGCGAGAAAAGCGTTATGCAAGATTTTATTGAAAACCTGAGAGATGATTGGCCAACGAGGATTGTTCAAAGAGATACGAGGGATCTGAAGGGATGCATACATAGCTCTGGTAAACCATTGCTAGATTGTTTATGGAGCGATTTAAAGGTATCTCAAGGACAATGGATTGCGATGTTTTCACACAAGTAGTGGGCTGATAAAGCTCCAATGGATAGTGTTGACATGTGGAGAACAAGACTTGTGAGAGTGTGGAAAGCCACCCTAGTCTATAAATATAATGTGTTGCTGTGGAAAATTCTAGTCAATCAAAATCAGGCTAGCTAAGTGGAATCCCTAGTTGTAGAAATAGGAAGGAAACACAATGAATTTTGATTTTAGAAGCTTGAAGAATCAATGAGATCATCCTTCAAAGTTTTTGGAAGGAAAAAGGAAAATCTTACCAAGTTTACTTGGCATTGGAATCTCATGAGAATATGCTGTAAATGTTGCCTGTTAAGGAGGTTGCTTACTCTTTTTGTTCTCTATAATAAATCTTGATCTTTTTGGAAAAAAACAAGAGTATACAAGTGCGCATGTGCATTGCCTCCCAAAGTGCGCCTACTCAAGCCAAAATAAATTGGCTACTGGCGGGTGTCGTTGCATACACACCACCAGTAGGTGTGCGGTAGTCACCTTTCCTGGGTGGTAACAAGGTGTGGGTTAGAGCCCCACGAATTAATGCACATTAAAATTTTTGTGGGAAGAAACTCCGTGCCTGTGTGCTTGGGCGGGGGTCTTGCCCGCCCAAGGTTGGGCGGTCTTCGAAAAAAGCACGTCTAATCGCGCCTCCTTGTGTGGTAGGACACCATAAATATTTTGCGATGGTGGGCGAGAGCGCACCATGAGTGTGTAAACGGTCTTATAATGGCATTCCAAAAGGCATGGCCATAGTGGGATCCCCACCTTGTTCCTAGATTTGAAAGCATGGAATGATGACATGTGTCCTTGTCTCCACTTTCTAAACACATGAAATGATGCCATGTGTCTTCTTCCACTTAACACATCCCCAGTTCTTTTGAGAGTTAGCACATGGTGGGAAGGGAATAGGATAGAAATACATTTGATCATGGTTGGGACCACATTTTCTCATTCCCATGGTATGTCCTCCCATGTGCTAAGACCTTAAGACCTCCCTAGCGGGTAGGGAAAACAAAGTAAAATTTTCACTAGGGGTGCCAAAGGAGATGTGACAACCTTACCCTTAGATTATGACAACCCGAAATCCCCTCTTAGGTTATCCTTCTATCATAGCATTCAATTTAAGGCCCTTGCACAATTTCCATAATAAGAGAATCCACAGTAAGAGGCACACGGTGCCGTCCAACAAAATTAGAAAACAAGTTTTCTTGCTCACATATCTCAAAAGAGAAGGAGAGAAGGGGCGAGGCGCGGGTGAGTGGAGGGAAAGAGGGTGGGAGAATCCAAGGTTGAAATCACGATAAGATGTCTGCGTTAGACGAATATTGAAATGGAAAATTTTTGCTAACAAACGCTAAGGCTTTGCCAAAAAAAGAAGTGAGAAAATATGATTATATGACAAAAAAGCTGAGAAAATATCATACAAAAAGGAAGTACTCAGTCCAGTTATAATAATAAGCATTAATTAACGATTAATTAATAATAATAAGGATGTCCACTCAACACTCTCCATCGCCATTGCATCGTCTTCAAAGCACCATTACTCTCTGTGCCTTTCTCATTCTCTTCTAGCTTGCACATGTTTTCTCCCATCTTTGCCTCTTGCTTGCACCTCCTCCTAGCCTCCCTGCTTCTGCCCACATCACCTTACCTCCATCTTTCATCATTGCTTAGCTTCCTTGGAAAATTCGGCAACGTTCCTTTCAGATCCCTTGGTTTCACCGGCAGCCTGCCCATTTTGTGAGTCGCCCTTTGTACGTTTTCCTCTTTACTAGCGCAGCTTTAGCCTCTCACTGTTGTCCCGGTTCCTCTTCTCAGATAGTGTGTTAAGCACTAATGTTGTATTTCTGTGCCAGTTTTTTACTTCATTTTCCATTTGATGGTATTTTCGAGTAAAATATTTTGCTTAATCGCCGATTACCTTGACTCTTTGCTGCGTTATTGCCTGTTAGTCGAGGGCATTGTTGAGGCTTTTACTACATTAGGACCTGCCTAGTGTGTTGCTTTTGTTGGTCAGTGAGTGCAACAGCTCAATCGAGGGTTCTAGCTGCTGTGTCTAACAGGGTGCCCCTTGGTGGTAATGGGTGTGAAAACTGAAAGGGTGATTTGTAAAGTTTTGAGCCAAAATTGGGGTGGCCAAGCTCATATCCCATGCTTAGTTCAATACTCTCACGTAATAATGTCGTGCCCCTTCCTCCATTCGTGGAGCGTTGTCATGGATCGTTGCTGGTTGTGGTATCATTGTCATTTTGTATTTCTTCTACTGTCATTGCATTGCATTAGCCTTTTGGAAATTAGTTGCAAGCTACTACCTTGTCAAGGTAGTGTTTTTTCGTCACATTCATCGACTATGGATGATTTGGCATGGTTAAACTGGACTGCTTAGCTACGCTTAGGGCACACTCTCTGGTTGTTATGTGCAGAAGCAGAAGCAGCCTTTCGGGACATGAAAGAGTACTTCATAGGCACGGCTTATGCATAACATAGAGGAGAAACCAGGTGTCTTTGTTGAAGATAGAGCAGTCTTGTGCTTCAGCCTGTTGGCATAGCTCTCCTTGTATCATGTATGCTTTATCGTGTGATTGTTTGCCTTTCATTTTCTTGCATTCATCACGAGTGACGAACATGCATCGATACAATATATCAGTGCTTGCATCAGGGCTAATAGAGCAGCTCGTGTCATGGCTGCTTCAGAAATGGGCCCACCTGTGGGTCTGAACACTTCGTCACCATCTTCACTGGTAGTTTTTGGAATCTCTGTACTCATGGTGACCTTGTCTTCACCATACACTGCCAGCCCTGGAGGATGTCTCACTGAGGCTGAAGGACGGAGGGGAGTCATATAGAGAGAGAGACTATGTGCGTCCATGAGATCCATCAACATACTCATACTCTTGCACGACTAGTGGGAAAAACTCTTGCATAACTGAAGCTATCTTTATTAAGCGTCGGCCTTGGCTAAAAAAATCTTTTTGATCCTCACTGAAGAGGTTGGATCTGCTCGCTGTCCATTGCGAGGAATGACTAGGTGAAAGAACGGGAGAACTTGATATGCAGGGGGCTGAGGGCTAAGTGCTGGAACTATTGCTGTTGGGCTGGAGCTTCTGACGAACTATTGGAGTTGTGGCTGATTAGAATGAGGGATTGAAATAGGCCAAAACCCATCCTTGGTCGGTCTAATCAACTTGTCAACGCATTGATCAAGCTTGTCGGCCAAGAAGTCAACTCTGTGTTTTCTGAAATTTTTTTCCGTGAATGATTTTGCTGTTGGGTTCAAATCTGCAGGATTCTCCTTTTTGCATCATCTAGATCTACACCTAGTTTAGATTGATCTGCTTCTGAGCTGTGAAAAGCCCTTACAGCGTCCTTGACATGCTTTGACTCAGCTAGATAGAAGTTCAAAATGGTTGGTTGCAATTTCTTTGTCTTTTGTTCAGATAGCCAATGGTTTACCTTGAATAATTTCTGCTGGTGCTTGTCCTGTAGAAGAAAGTACATCATTTTTATATGCAAATGCAGGCATAACTATGTAAGAGTAAAAAGGAAAATTCAACTTGCTACCCAACCTTACAAATAGAGCTCTCTAGGAATCACTAGTGACTTGCACTCCCTGTTGGATACGATAGAATTAGGATCACCATGTTGAACAAACCCATGCTTAATATATAACGAAGCCATGTCTATAGCCTTAATATATTTTCTTCATGCATGGAATAATGACCTTGTTTGCTAAATCTATCAGGTATAAATTATGCCATGTCATTACTGATTTCGTGGAATAAAAAATTCCGTAACAAATTCCATTGCTACACGTTGCAGTAGTGCTTCAATTGTTTTTAATAGCTAGAAGTAAACATTGGCTTGTCATAGAATCACACTTAGGTTTCTTGCAGATAAAGCATTTTGTAACAAAGTCGTAAACATTACAATGCATTTGTGGCCAATAGAATTATATTTGAAGCTGTCTCAAGGTTGGATTATGGCTTTTTAACAAAAATTCAACTTTGCAATTTTTGACTTGTTTTGTCCTCTACTGCTTTTGCAAGGCCGACTGATGCAATTGCCGTCCAAATTTGCATGTTAGTGCTTTGAATATGCATGATTCTCCTTTGCATGATCGAGATCTACATGTGATTGAGATTCATTTGTACAGCAGCCATTGCCTTGACTCGCCGAAGTATAGGCAGATGTCCATGTGTCTGTAGCACACATGTGACAACCTCATATACAAGCAGTTGTAGCTTGAATGAAGAGTTTTTGGACTGCTTTTTGATTAGCCTTCTCCTTTAATGCTAGCCTTCGTCATGGCTGAGTCTGCCCTTTTTGATTAGCCTTCTCCTTTAATGCTAGCCTTCTTCATGGCTGAGTCTCCTTTTTTATTAGCCTTCTACTTTAATGCTAGCCTTCGTCATGGCTGAGTCTGCCCTTCACCTTCGGAGTGCCGACAAAAACTGAGTACGAAGACTTTATATAAATGGATGCTCAAGTATGTGTGGGTGTGTGGATTTGTATGTGTGAGAGCATATTTTTATGCTATGGTCTACACCCATTGTTGGGCTCTGATGACGTTAGTGGGGATGTCATAGTGGCTAGTCCTTGCTATGCGTGATGGATGGTTTTCAACCTTATGAGTGACTATCATGAGATTGAATCTGCACTATGTTGTGTTTTTAGAGGATGAGTTTGGGAATGTTCTTGGATTCATCTAGGTATATGTTTTCATGAATGAAGTGGGCAATCTAATCTTAAGAGCACACTTTCCCACTTGCTGTTGCTGTTGCCCACTTGTTGCTCGTTTCCATAGTTCCAACCCCTCTCCCTCTCGCTCATCCGTGGCGCCAGCCCAATCCTCCTAGCGCTTCCCGGCGTTGCTGGATTCAACTTCCAAGGGCCTCAATCTGTCCTTGAGGCGCTCGGGGTCTTAGCAGCCATAATCACCGTCCATGAATGTGAGCACAAACACTTTCCCAAGCTTAGTCACCAGAAAAGTTTCGAAACGTAGAAATGTGAAACATTTAAAAAAAAAAGCAAAAGTTTTGAAATGCCTGGTTGTACTCTCTAGTGCCAAAAATGTCTAAAGTATGTCCCACATATATATGGCATGTTCAAATGATGCTTAACATGTAGAATCTCAAGTAATACTACCCTTGGCCACGTTTCTTTGGGACAGAAACGTATTGAAATGTGAGTTACGTTTCGAAATGTTTCTTTCCCAAAGAAACACGTTTTGTTCCCAAGTAGGAGTGTCTTTTGATCAACCTCTCCATTTGATCAAATATATGAGGAAAACACTTCTTCTAGATAGTGTAGTCCTTTGATCTACAATATTCTTAGGTATCAATACCAAAGGCACTTAAGAACATTATTTTTGCAAGGAAATTAATAGGGCTTGGGAAACTAGTTCATCTGTTTTATTGAGCTTTTTGCGTAAGCAACTCACTTGAAACGTTGAATGGCGAGCCATCTTTGGTGGAAATTCCAATTGATAGGCTATATCATTCATCTTCTTTGTGATTCTAAGCCAACTACAATAACTAGAAAATGCTTACCAGTTCATTCTCAGAGGGTCTTTGGGAATCTTTAGCTAAATTGAATCCTATGAGTCCTTTTTGTTGGAAAGGTCGCGTTCCCACCTGTAAACCCCCAAATGAGAAGAGCATGGGGGAGGGAGTCCATTTTGAGAGAGATTTTTTTTGTGGTATAGCAGTAGAATGTCGATTTCAAAAACAGAAGCTTCTTCAGCCACCCAATCGAGTTCCTTCTTTCAGCATCCCTAACTTTGGAGAGTTTGGAAAACTGGATGGGACCAACTATCCTATCTAGAAGGTGAAAATCCGGAGTCATTTAGAGGCTCGTAGACGGTGGAAGTTGACAACGGGAGTGGAGGCGAAGCAAGAGGATATGCTGGAAAAATAGGGAGGATACTTGTAACGGTAGATGGAGATGAACTCCAAGCATGGGAGAATAGAGATGCCCACGCCCTGGCCTTGATCATAGGGACTACATCGGACTGAGTGATTCCACACATCCATATGACTGACATGTAAGTAGAGGCGTGGGCCATTCTGTAGGGTTGTATGAGATAGATAATACATCCCGGATCTTGACTCTTTAGCATCAACTCTACAACATGGATTTGGATGAGGGACGGTCCATGACCACTTGACAAAGGTCAAGGTGGTGAGGGATCAACTAGCATCGGTTGGTCAAAAGGTGGACTCAAGGCAGTTGGCCTTGATGGTACTCGGGATGCTACCTTGGAGTTTCAAGAGCTTCGTTAGGACTGTGACAGTAGAACAAAGGATCAAATTTCTAACATTTAAGGAGTTGGTTCCGTTATTGCTACGGGAGGAGGCTCAGAAGAAGCTCTATAACAAAGACAACAATGACAAGGCGTTGCGGGCAAAGGACAAAGCTGACAAAGGACAGGGCAAGCGTATTGGTGGCAAGTCCAAGAAGGATGATTTTGGAGATGAAGGGGACACTTCCAGTAAGAAGAGGAAGTAGAAGAAGAAGTGCTTCTATTGTGATGAGCCAGGGTATTTTGGGAAGGCTTGCAGAAAGAAGGTGCATCAAAAGAAGAACAAGGAGTCCCACTCAGATTCAGATAGTGAGACAAAACCTAAAGCTAATGTGGCAATTGAAGAACTATTCTTGGTGACATCTCCATGTCACATGTGTTATTGATGTCATATATGCAGACCTAGAAGTCACAGTGAAGATGTTTGATATTGAGATGTGGGCCGACGGGAGTCAGAGACGCTTGTGAAGGTGAAGGACAACAAGGACGTTTGTGCATGGACTCTTTCAGGTATGGCTGTTAATACTAACATGTGGAGCCAGAGACCTTTGTGAAGGTGAAGGACAGCAAAGACCTTTGTGCTTGGACTCTTTGAGGTACATCGTTGTTAATACTAACATGAGGGTGGATTCCATGAAGAGCCCTAGGGTTTCAGGTTCATATGGATGCTATAATTCAAAAGGAGGCATTACAAGATTACACAGGTGCATGGTTTGCTTTCGGAGCAAGCACATAGGCAGTACGACATTCTGGTATGTACTTGATGTCATTGTGGAGAGAATCTGCTCTTCATGTGTCTCAGGAAATAGGAGATTGGAAGGAATGTGCCTTCTTCGAAGGCGGAAGGGGAACTGTGGGTGCTTTTTCGTATTATGGACAAGGTGTATAGAAGCCAAAAGAGTACTTGCTTGAGAACTCAGTGAGAGTTGATGGTCCAGGTTATCTGGAGATATTCTTGGGATTTCATTTCTCGAGATGGTTCCTTTGTTGCGGACCTTGCTTGAGGGAGGATGGGTTGAAATAGACCCTGAGAGCATGGTGCTTCGAAGACTCCAGGTTGTTCACTCATTCTAAGAGGGACAACTCAAAGATGGTGGCTTCAAGATTGCTCCAGTTTGAAGGCAGGAACGTGACTAAAGGTGGTGGTGCCATCTGGCGCTACCTTGGATGGACCTATGTACCAAGATGGTTTGCTTGTGTAGGCCCGGTCCTAGAGTAGGAGCCACTGGTTGAAAAGCTAGGAACTGGAATGACACCAAATTGTTCCAGAGGGTTTCATCATTGGAGCTGTTGGGGCAACTTCATCGACAAGTTGGCATTGGGCCAAGATGTGTTGTTGAGAGGAGGTGTTGGAAAGGCCACCTCCTCATCTGTAAGCCCCCAAATGAGGAGAGCATGGGGGAGGGAGACTTAGGGCTAGATCTGCCCAGAGAAAAGAGAGAGAGGGGGCTGCCACATGGGCAGCACCTCGCAGCAAACAAAAGAGTAGTTCCTAAAGCCATATTGGAGCGTGGATCAGCATTATGGATAAGGCGACTTGGTAGAGGCAAGTCCAGGAGCAGATCAATGGCTGCTTGGAGCTCCAAAGGCAGGAAAACAAGCGCAGCATATGGCGGGGGAAGCCATGAAGGGGTCGGCCATTGGACAGGCCTGGTTGGAGGCAGCCAACCAGGGCAGGTCATGGGCAGACAAAAGGGCTGGGCCTCTGCATACAAGGAGAGCTGCAAATGGGCAGTTCCCTGCCCTTACATAGGGCTGGGCTGGCTGGTCGGCTGGCCAACCCTTTCGGCCAGCACAGAGCCCTAAGAAAGTGTGCCCCCAGCCCCATAAACAATGGCTGGTGGAGTCGGTTGGAGGGCAGGCTGAGTCGGCCAGTTTAGGGGCGGAATTGCCCTATACAAAGGGAGGCTCTTGGCCTCATTGCATCATCCAGCAGATCAGCAAGCAGATGAGCTGAAGGAGCAGCAAGTGCCTCATCCTTGGGCCTACATCCAGGAGGCAAAGGAGGGCCAGAGGTGCTGCAGACTGAGCTCACCTAGGGCTGAAGCCTAGGCTGTCTACCAGGGCAGTAAGGTGCTGAGAACTTTGGACAGAGAGTCTACAGACGCTCGAGGTGGAACTCTGGATCTGTCTTTTGTATTGTGTCCATAGCTTTGGGTGGGAATATATGGTTTTAGTGGATTCTATATCTGTCTTGGATCACTGTCTATTTGCTATTCTGCATAAGACATCTATTGAAGCACATTATGTCTGCCCTTCACCTCCGGAGTGCTAACAGAAACTCAGTACGAAGACTTTGTATAAATGGATGCTCAAGTATGTGTGGGTGTGTGGATTTGTATGTGTGAGAGCATATGCTTATACTATGGTCTACACCCACTGTTGGGCGCTGATGATGTCAGGGGGGATGTTATAGTAGCTAGTCCCTGCTATGCGTGTCAGATAACCTTATGAGTGACGATCATAAAATTGAAACTGCACTATGTTGTGTTTTTAGAGGATGAGTTTGGGCATGTTCCTGGACTCATCTATGTGTGTGTGTGTGTGTGTGTGTGTGTGTGTGTAAGAAGTTCGTGATTCCACCCGCACACACACACACACTGTGTGAGCTTCTGGGCTATTCTATCAGTCTTCCGCTGTGTGTACCCTCTGTTGGTTGATTTCTAACACTTGTCTGATTATCATAATATTGTGCTCTATCTCGAGCACTGCTCAATTGTTTCCTAAGCATGTTGTTGCATTTCTTGCATATCTTTCAGCCAATCTATTGCTGCTTGGACCCTCATATCCTGAAGTCCAGTGGCAATGGGGGACTTTGCCTGGAACCCACACATAGTATGAAGGGGCTGAACCTTGCGGCTGAATGCTTATTGCTGTTGTAAGCAAACACAATTTTTGGAATATACCTCTCCCACTCAGATTGTTGCACCTTGCTAGTACTCCTGTGGTCCATCTCATTTCCTCTCTATTGGGGAAAGGTTTTTGGCCTGTTGCATCTGGATAAGCCTCAGCCTTTTCACATACCCCCCCGCAATCATGGTTGTCTGCACAGTTGCTCCAAACATCTGCTCAAGTCGTATGGACATGGAAGCTTATTACTGTAGCCCAATCTGAACGGTCTTAGTTGTGTTGTTTCCCCATTCTGCATCAGATGTTGCCCTTGTTTTTTGTTTTGAAAGAGCGTATCTCAATCCTCTCTTTGATAGCAGTCTTACTTCTTGTGCTTCATTCAGGTAATTACAAAAGTATTTAAAGGAAAATCTGTTGCTACAGTTTGCTATAGACAAGAATTTGGGCCTTAGAGATCTTCTGGATTTGGTAATTATGTCCTGAAATCTGTGATGTATGGTCTTGATTGTTATGCAGTGTGTGGTATAAGGTGCTGGAGATCTTCATTGTTGCAAAGTTCTAGTTGCCAGTTTATTATTCACTGAGTTGTGGGTCTATGTTTAAATGCAGATATCAGGGAAAAATGCTACGGATAAAGCAGTCTAGTTAAGGAAAGAAGAGACTCATCTTGCAGCGATGTCAAAGGCATCACAACATGGGCCGATTATTACCAGAACAAGCACTCATGGCGGCTTAGCCATGTGAGTTTCCAAGATTTCTTCTGGTTGTACTTCGGATTTTGTGCAAGGAATTGCAACTTTAGGATTGAGGACAAAGGAACGAAAGTGATTGCTAATCTCAGGTTATCAGTAGAGTGCATTATATATTACCTGCCTTAAAAGCATACTTCTTTTTGTGCCAGATGAGTATAATTTTATCTTGTTTATTAATTTTGTATGTTAAGCTCACAATTGAGATTGCAGAGCAAGGCAGCTTCCTGTTGAGAGGACCACAGTCATAGAATCCATGAAGGAGCAGCCTGCAGATCTTGATACCTTGCGTGTGCCCACATTGAGGTCTGCACAGTTGGACCATCGTTCTCAAATGCATCATCAGTTCCATTTACGTGCAAACATCCCTACATATCTGGATGATTTCAAGCAGGGATTGCCAAAGAAGGGATTAGCGATTGTCTCAAATCAATGGTGGGGTTCAGAAGAGAGAGAAGGTTTGAAGCTTGATGAGGTAGAAGAAGAAGATTACAGCCTTTGGGCAGATGGGGAAGCAGACTTCAAACGTAGTAAGTCAGGTGCCAAGGGTGCACACAAGGAAGAGAGGATCATGGAGGATGCAATGCCAGCCTCCACTCTAGCCAGGACAAGAAAGAGAGCAGCATTGAGAGGAAGAAAAGTCTTAAGTCTGGCTGGGACCAGAGGATACGGCACATACAGACTAAGTGAAAAGGATAGAGCCTTACTTAGGGCTGTCTTTGAAGATTCTCTGCCTGACTTGTGGAAAGCTTACTTAGCTTTTTGATCTGCAAGTTTAGCACTTTGTATTACTTCTTGTGGGAGTGCTTTGTGATCAAGAGTACTAATTGAATGGGGAGTTGAACTTAGTGACTTTGTTGATATTAACATATCCCTGATCATGTCTCAGAAGCCTTGCAGACATTTTAGTGAAGGGAAGATAGGGGTAGCATCCGAGGGATTTATTTCTTTTGGCACATTGAGAAATTTGGATGACGGAATATGGGATTGACAAATTTGGGTGATTGAATATGGGATTGACAACTTTCAATTTGTGGAAAGCTTACTTGGCCTTTTGATCTGAAGTTTAGCAATTTTGTATAACTTTTTGTTGGAGTGCTTTTTTATCAAGAGTGCTAATTCAATGGGAATGAATTTTTATGGCATGAATCTTTAGTAACTTTGTTGATACTAAAATATCCCTCATCATGACTCAGAAGTCTTGCAGGCATTATAGTGAAGGCAAGATACAGGTAACATTGGAGGGATTGATTTCTTTTGGCACAGATAGAAATTTGGGTGATGGAATATGGGATTGACAAATTTCAATCTATGGCATGAATACCTTTCAAATTTTTATTATTTTCTGTCCTTGACCACGTCTCGGAAGCCAGCAGATATCCATGTGAAGGCAAGGTAGAAGTGGGATCTTTTTTTTCAGATTCTACCTCTTCGTCATATTAATCCTGCCACTCTTAGATGATTGTTCTTGCGGGAGTCTATGACCCATATATTTTGACATTGCTTGGAGTCTCGTGATTTCTTACTCTTTATTATGCAACAATGCCAGGGTCATTGTCGGGTGTTGGCTTATGCAAGCATTTCTAGTTCCGCTTTCATCCGGTTTGGCAAGGATATGATCTACTTTTTTACCGGGTTCGTTAGTGGGCACTATGGACCTTATGGAAAGATCGCATGCTTTGTGTCTTTGGTGATCCCTCTCTTGCCAAATATCACTTCTGAGCATCTCTAAGGCAAATCATTTATGATCGTTGTTAGAAACATGGTGTGAGTGAGAGAGAGAGATAGGCTAGGGAGAGAAGAAGTGATGCATAAATGTAGAATCCATGAAGGCTTTCATTCATTTATCAAGTATATCATGACAAGTACAAGCCTTTATATAGCCTACACACACACTAGCACCTAGTGCATATGGGATAAGTCCCATGATGACATGTGGCACTCACACATGACTCACACACATCAAATAGTACTAGATCACCTAATACTACACACCAACACTTCACACCAACACACTCTTTGGTTATGATATCTCCAACACCCCCCTTTAAAGCGAAGAGTGTGAGACCCAACACACAAGGAGTAGATCGATCCCCCTTCCACTGCAAAGTGCAAGTCCAACTATGCAACACCTCTCGTGTGATAGTGACTTCTCAGTTAGCTTGTGATCGGCAAGGGCAAACCATCACTCGTCACCCCCCCTTACTCTTTGAACTAGGTGGTCAATACCATCAAACCAAAGCAAAAAACCATACAATCATTTTTGGGGAGCAACCTAGGGCAGAGTATCTCTTATTGACTCTAAATACATTCAGTAGAGAGGGACAACTCAAGGTTGAGAACCTTTATTTGACTCAACACAAACACACATAGCATAGGGGCCTAGAAAGCCTAACGGTCAAATGGATACTCATCCTCAAGAGAGGCCGTGAACCTTTGTTGTAGTTGCATGTATCCCCTCCGTGGGCTCTTCAGGTTTAGCTTGTTCTTCAGTGAGGAGATTGGTATGAGTTTCATCAATAAGGAGGGTTGTCTTTCCATCAATGGAGGTCTCTTGAGCACTAAAAACAGCCAGACCTGATAGGGTATATATATGTCTACAAATGTACCAAGAGAAGATAAAACCAGGAAAGCCCTAATTTTTGAAATGTAGGGTTTGCAAAAAATTAGGGTTTTTTGTTGTAGGTTAGAAAAGCCAGTATATGCCATGAAAGAACAGCACAAGATAGCTCCAAATGTCTTCAAAATAGGTTGTATTCCAAAGCAACTTTGGAGCAACTGAAATGAAACCCTAAAATCTATCATTCTTTGAAATTTGAATAATCGAACTTATGAAGTGCTCCTGTAGATAGTTGCAGCAATTGGTTGAAGGCTTGAAGAACTCCAAAAGGCACACGCAGGTCCGAAAAGGCGGTAGCTGTAGTTGCTCCAAATGCGAAGGCAAGTCTCAAAACTTGCAAGGCGGCTCAGCAAGGTTGCGCCGAAGTGTTGCAGCAGGTCACCACAGCGAAAAACGATTGATGTAGATATTTTGGAAGCCTCATAACAGCTCCAAAAATGGGTCTGTTGAACACGGTTCTGTAGCAGCAACTTAGAAACCCTAATTTCAGCGATGAAATACCCAAAACATCCTTGGTGAAGCACACTTGAAGACGTGTCTTGAAGGAAGTGCAAATCAGCAAGCAATAGGCATCTAGAACACTTGAATGAGGGTAGTAGTGGAGACAGCAAGGGATGAAGAGGTGGTTGGCTATGGAGGAGGAAGTTGAGCAGAGTTAGGGTTGAGTTAGGGCAGGGAGATGATGATGTGGCAGGGCACTTAAGGCAGGATTGGCCTGCTTTGATACCATGTTAGAAACATGGTGTGTGAGAGAGAGAGAGAGGCTAGGGAGTGAATAAGTGTACACAAATGTAGAATCCATGAAGGCTTTCTTTCATTCATCAAGTCTATCATGACAAGTGAAGTACAAGCAGTTATATAGGCTACACACTCACACACTAGCACCTAGTGCATATGTGATAAGCCCCATGATGACACGTGGCACTTACACATGATTCACACACATCGAATAGTACTAGACCTAGTAGTACAGACCAACACACTCTTTGGCTATGATATCTCCAACAATCGTCGACATGCACATGACCTAGATTATCCTACCTTTTTGTCATGTAAAGATATACTTTGATACTTGTAAATGCCTATCCCTTTCTTTGGGACTCTTGTAAAATAATAACGAATGGATCTGATAAACAAAAAAAAGCGTGTGCATGTGCATACAAGTGCACTCTCTCGCATTTTCCACTAGCCTCCTACCCACTACCGTGACATGTTAACACATTATAGACAATTATCAACATGGCCAACATGCCACATGAGCATACGACGACATTTATACTCTTACATGATAGTGTTCACTTTCAATGTTTTTGTTAGAGGGGATACGTCATCAATCTAATGGTCCCACATGGTTTATGGCCTTTTAGAGTCAATTTGTTGTGTTTTTGTAGGTCACCTTCAAACTCAAATGTGTAGCATGTTTTATAAAAAAAACGATACTTATTTTGAGCTATTCTAGTTGTACTTTTTCATTTCTAAATGTCTATCGTGTCAACAAATCTGATTGCCATAAGAATATCAAGCTTGAGATTCTTTATGTGATAGAGGAATTAATTTTGTAATTTTCATCTCTTTCCTTATTTTTTTGGTGGAAAAAAGGTAATGAAGATTAAGAGGTAGATTACATAAGATAAATACATGATTTCAAGAAGAGCTTGCCAAGCAGTTGGCTAAATTTTTGTTTGTAAATAATCCAACATGATCATAATACGCACGAGTGAGCATCTAATTTGTGGTATTTAGAGTTTTTTCTTCCCAAGAAGGAGAGTTGGTACTCTAGATATTTATTCGTAAAGAGTACACAAGCTTTCACAAGAAATCAAATATCAATTATTAGAGCAAATTGTACACATGCTTTCATGAGAAACCAAATATGAATTATTCATGATTTCCCACAGAGCAAAGAGTACACATGCTTTCACGAGAGGTCAAATTAACACCAGGAATTCCTACATCATTCCCCAAGAGGATACCTTTCCATCGTGGCGATAGATTGTAGCTTACCATCTTCCTTGACAGCTTAGTGGCCCTTTTGATCTTATTCCAAAGGGCAGCAATGGTGTACCTTCTACAATTGAGATCTATACTTGTCTATATTCACAAATTTACGCCCTCTAGCACTTACCTCATCTTCTCATATCCCAAACATCATTGCATTTTTCCCAAATAGATTTCTCCTCCATGAAACTACAAATACCCAATTGCAGTTGACATCTTCTTGAGACACATACCCTTCTTTGAAATCCAATGCATGGTGTATAGGTTGTCCATTCGTCACTTGCCAGCTCTTTGAGTAGTTCCAAATCCTATATAGAACTTTGCTTTAATGTGACCAACACGGAGCCAATTTTCATTAATGAGATCAATAGGGAGCCAATCTGCTTTCCTTCTATGCCATATACTCACCCACACACTAGGAAAAAAACTTGGCTGCAAAATGAATGCCACCTTGTAAGGCTTTCCTATACAATTATAAGGTCAATTACTATGGCACAAATCCATGATTCTTAAATACTAAGCATGGATATCTAGTAATGCTACACTTTTTCACATTAGTTCCACAATGATAGGAAGCCAATACTTATACACTAGAAGATAGTTAAAGTGGTATGCTCTATGTACAATGAGATTTAATGATAAATTATCCTGGAATAGACAAAATTCACATTGAATGTCACAATAAGAAATTATTGAATTATCAACTCTGCATAGCACTAGAGTGCATAGTCTCTCTCTCTCTCTCTCTCTCTCTCTCTCTATGTGTGTGTGTACGTACATACGTACATATGTAGGTATGCATGTACGCCGTGTGCACACACACTTAATCTTTGTCTCTCTAGGATGGTAATTCTAGATACCCCAAAATATCTTGTAGTAGATAGAACTAAAATCACGAATCAAAAACGATGTGTTTCTTTTGCAAATTAAGTGATTAATTGGTGTGTTGACTTTAGAACATCTCTTTCAAATTTGGGTCTCTTTTGTTGGAAGTGCATTAAATATTCTTCTCTCTCCCTTCCCCCCCCTCTCTCTGTCTCTCTCTCGTTTTCTTCTTCTTCTCTCTCTTGACAGGCCACATGAATCGAAATTCATATTGTCTCTCTCTCTCTCTCTCTCTCTCTCTCTCTCTCTCACTCACACACACACAGCCCGCCTAGCTCCCTCAAGCTTTGGAGTTGCACGCTGTTCGAGGGGATTCCAGCCTTGCTGCACGCTACCCCGGTCTCAACCCATTCTGGTACCCCCATTGCGGGACCTCCCCCCCATGCCTGATGCGGGAGCTTTGTTCTTGTTGTCGCAGCACCCCCACAGGGCCTCAGGGACTGTTCCAGCTGTCACGGCACACCCACGGGGCCTCCAGGGGCTATTTCAACCCATTTTGCGTGGCGCATTTTTGCTCCATAACTAGCATTGAGGGACTGAACTGATTCCAGGCCACATTGGCTCCGACCAACAGCTGCACCCCCTCCAACCTGCAAGAACCTACAAATACACAGAGAAGTTATCAAAAAATAGCAGAAGCAAAAGCAATCTTGTTCCAAATTCAAGAAGAACTGCTCAAGAAGTGCTGGGGGGGGGCCTAGAATTTTGAAATAGGTATCCACACGTATTGGATAGATTGCGGGCGACCTCTTGAGTCCACCAAGTCATCAGATCGTTTCCACTCAAACAATGGAAGGTAGGAAGGGTTGTACGCACTCCCCTCTCCATAAAACTCAGCAAGAAAGTATCTTCTATCGAGCAAAACAGAGAGAAAAGGAAATAGGAGAAAGAAGCAATGGTGAAAGGCATAAAGGAGATAAGGAGAAAGACTAAATGAGGAGGAGAAGTAATAGAAACAACTCATGATTAAAGATGTGAGCAAGCCCAACAACCTAAGTGGCCTACAGGTTGATAGCTGTGCCACATAGAAGGCAGGCAAAAAGGCCTCTTCCCAAACAATTTCAAATTCCACATCACCTTCTACATCATCCTTTGCATCACTTTCATCATCACTGACATCCTCTGGAGGTGACAACACCACTATCCTTGGGTGTGACAGTGGCAAGGGCAGTGCTGTGTTTTGCAACATCATCTTGATCAGTGTTAGTATTGGAGGGAGCTCCTCTCTAGCCCGAGTTTGTATGCCCCCTTCCACAGTATGCCTCATTTATGTCGCCCTAACCCCTTAGTCAGTCGCCTTTCCCCCTCCTCAATGACTCTTGCCTCCCATCATCTAACGCCCATTCATGCCACACCCATAGCATGCTTCATGGTCACACGATCCCATTGGATTGTTGGAACCATGTTCTCCTAGAGATACACCACCTTTGCACACGAGAGGTAGAGTAGGACCGTCTCAGCTATAGCCTGGAGCTAGGAGATATTACAGCACCGTAAGGAGGTGGCGGCCATGGTGTGACAGCCCCATGTAGTGGGCCAGTAGTTGAGGCACACATACCACCATGCAGTTAGCCATTGTAAGGACTTCCAAGTGGATGGATGTGGCAAAATGAGAGACTGCAAAGGCCACCATTTCAACCACTATTTTAGAGTAGGAGAGGGCTAGTAAGGCTCTCAATGTCAGAGTACGTGGCATTTTAGAGTAGTCGAAGAGGGCTAGTAAGGCTCTCAATGTCACCGTTTCGGCCATCGTTTTAGAGCAGCAGTGGAGGGCTAGTAAGGCTCTCAATGTCACCGTTTCAGCCATCATTTTAGAGCAGCAGTGGAGGGCTAGTAAGGCTCTCAATGTCAGAGTACGTGGCATTCCTCGCACAACTACCACTCCCATGGATGGCCAATCGGCTTCATAACTTCTACCCTTGGAGTTTAAGAGCACAAGATTGAGGGGGATTGGCGAATAGGGCAGGACCCCAAACGAGAGTAGCCTTTCATCATCTGCTTTAGAGATGCCCAGGCGTGCCTCGGGGCACTGCATGAATAATCAACTTTGCATACCCATGCAAAGATCTACTTAGATGAGGATCTCACACCCCATCTTCAAATTCTCATGCTTTCATGGATGATTTTTAGTAAGACTTCAACCCCATATCAAAAAGTCCTGGCTGAGTTTGGGGCATCCCTACCACAACTTGATGAAGCATTTCATATCAAATAGTCTTGGCTAAGTTTGGGGCATCCCTATCACAACTCGATGAAGCATTTCGGGTCATTGTATATCTCTATCGATTAGATAGAATGAGTCTCGCACCACAGGGCGACGTAGGCTTCCTTGGTTGGCTTTATGCTCCTCCAAGGCGCGGGTGCCAGAGGGTGACCAGAGGTGTTGGTATGCACATACAGTAGATGGTTTGAGAGCCCGGAGCTCCACATAGACAAGTTACCTCCGTTCCAGTACAACGTTGAGGCCCCTCCATCTTGCTCACATATCATGAGTTGAACCAAGTTATCCGAGAGGGTCTCTTCCACTGACATTCAAGATTCGATAGGATATCTTATAGTTACATTCAAGACTTGGTTGGCACCTCATGAACTCCTTGTGAGCTCAGCTTCTACTGAGACCACTGCCTACAGATTTCAACCGAGGGCTCCATTGATCCACCAAGATACACACGGATCCATCAAAGGTAATTTCGCATCTCATCAAACCATTTCCATATTGAGATTGGTTGGATGGAAGGCATATACCAATGCATCTGTACCTTATGCGATTACTAGGAGATCAAGTTAGAGGAGCACTTCAGTTTCAAATGCCCTATGTACTATGAGATTAGAGGTTGCTATCACTACCTTTTTAAGGATAGTTTCGAACCCCTATGTAGTTTGCCATCCTACCCTGACTAGAGATGCTTGGCGGCCTTCATCCATGAGGCTATTCGACATAGGGAGGGATTGCTCAGGACACGTAGGGGAGATCACGACACACAGCCACGCGCCAAGCATGATTACTAAGTTTTTCTAGCTAGATAGCACTGACCAACAGGAGTCACGGAGACAACATCTGTGAGGACCTGAGCCAGCCAGAGATATGTAAGGCTCGCCACACATGAGTCACAATGGCACTTTTTTGCAGCAGTGATATAGCTAGTTTTGATGGAGGATCCATTATAAATAAAGAACTTAGATTCCAACATAGTTTATATTTTGAGGTTAGAGGGGAGAGAGAGAGAGAGAGAGAGAGAGAGAGAGAGAGAGAGTTTATTACCTTGTCTTTGGAAGCTAGGGGGTCTATAAGACTAAAATAAACTGATATAATGAGCTAAGGGGTGGAGCCACTAAACGGGCATCAACACCCATGATGAATACTAAAGAAAACCCATAATCCTGATCATAACAGCATCGATACATAGGGAGAAAACTCTCCAAGCTCATGGAGTGGGAGTTGGCAAGGGTGTCAACCCTAAGAGGGGAATGTCGAGGTGCAAGGCTACTATAGTGGCATATAAAACCTTTGATGGAGTGTTGGTGAATGTTGACATGTGTACTCTACTGTGGTCTCCTCCTCCTCCCTCTCCTCCTCCCTCCTCCTCCCTTCTCCTCCTCCCTCCTCCTCTCTCTCCTCCTCCCCCATGCTCCTACACCTTCTTCCTCTCCCATTCCTATGCTCCCCCTAAACCCTTAGTCCCTCAACCCTTGACCTCCATGATCTGCGAAGGAGATGAGTTCTCCGCCATGTACTCTATCCTGAACCTTGGATCCTCCTTCTAACCCTTAAACTCCTTCTGAACCCTGGAACCTCTTCGGAACCCTAAAGCCCTTCTAAACCCTAAACCTCCCTCTAACCCTTAAAATCTTTCTAAACCTTTCAACCCCCAATGGAGGCGAAAGCCTTCATTTCCCCAACCATGATGATGTACGTCCCTTTCACACATACATGCACTATGTTTGCTTACCACACTTAAGCCTATGTCTCTTATTGAAATACGATTCGAGGTCCTAAGCTACACTTATACAACAACCGACAACACCAATATATCTGTAGAAGACAAAAAACCTCGGAACCTTGTATACTGAGTGTTGAGGGTGACCTCTCCACCCATGTGGGCTTCACCCAAGGAGGGTTAGTACACCCCTAGTAAAGGGAAGTTACATTAAGGAGTAGTGGATAATTTTGTAACTATAGGGACAATTATAACTATCCCTAACAACTAGTAGTAGTGGTCTTATCCACCACATCATGTTTTGAACTATTTTCTATTTATGACTGTTACCCGCGAATGATGTTATAAGCTCATCTTCACCTCTTGTATGGGGGTTGTTGTTGTGATCTGATGGAATACAAACTACTTGTAACATTTCTACTGTATACACATCAATCTCAATTCTCTTGATGTTTTGAGTTATCTTTGCATCTTTTCAACACTAGTCAGACGTAGGTCTGACCTTGGCGTTACCATTGCTATGTGTGGATATGTGTGGATGTTTTCCAACTTTTTGGAGACACCATTACCACTATTGGAGATCCTCTATCGTGTTCAAACTCTGACTGTCGATTGCTGCTACATAGCAATTCTGCAAAAAGAGAGCAAATAGTAAGATCTACAATGCCACACGAAAAATAGACTAATAGACGCCCAATGCATTTATGCCAGATATCAATATTTGCAACTACACCGGTCCCATGTGCAAACATTGCTGCACTCAATTCAGGCATGTCCACATCCAATGTAAACATTCTGCCCTTCTTCTTCCCTTTTGCTATCAAGCGACCCTTATTTTTCATATCGTCAACAAAGCATCCATGAGGATTAAATCTGACCTGCAAGCCCTGCTCAACCATTTGACCAATAGAAACCAGGTTCTTGGTGATATTCGGGACATGAAATACATCAAACAAGTATTTCTTTTTTCCACAAATAGGATGTGCAGTATCATCACTAGTCTCCACAAATCCTGATCTTTCCATTTTTCTTGCATCTTGCATCCATTCCGCATGACCTGTCATGTGGTTTGATGCACCTGAGTCAACATACCATACATCATTGCTTTCTTCTGCACTTGTCACAGAATTGGTCATGTGCTGCACCATAAATAGATGCTCATTTCTGTCATCACCCTGTCTACTAGAGGATGCATAATTGCTTTGTAGTAATTTTCCAGTCATGATGTCATTTTGCTTTTTATAGCAATCTTTAACCATATGACCCATTTTACCACAGTAGTAGCATTCAACATTGCTGTTTGCATTTTGGCCTCTCTGCCATCCACCACGACCTCTTTGGCTCCCCCTGCCTCTAAAGTTACCACATCCTCCTCCATAGGACTAGTTTTCTTGAATTTGCTGCATATTCTGATTTCTATCATGGCCTCCAAATCGGCCTCGTCTACCTCTGCCTCTACCTCTTCCAACATTTGAGTAGAAGACAGCTTCTTTTGAAGTTCCTCCTAAAGAAGATGCACCACCATTTCTCTACTCTTCAGAAATTAGAAGAGCAATCAACTCCTCAAAATCAAGAAAATTCTCACGGATGGCTCACGGATGGCAATGGATGTTTGGAATTGTGCATAATCCTTTCCTAGACCATTCAAGGTCACAGAAACTAAATCATCATCTTCCACTGGTGACCCAATAGAAGCAAGTGCATCTGCAATCTTCTTCACCTTCATGTGGTAGTCATTGATGCTCATATTTTCTCTCTGAACATTATGCAACTCTTGCTTGAGCTGCATTTTCTTGGCTTGCGTATTTGTGCTATACATTTTTGTCAAAGTATACCATGCCTCCTTCGGCGTGCTTACATCCTGAATATGCACAATCATAGAATTTGAAATACTGATAGATAACCAATACATAACTTTTTTGGCTCTCTCATGCCAGCCTTTAAATGCCTGCAACTGTTAGTGATTGGGAACATTAGGAATAATTGGTTCTTGTTCAGCTCTAGTAATGAACTCCCAATAGCCTTTTCCCTTAAGGAAATTCGTCATTCTAAACTTCCATGCTTGGAAGTTATTCTTGTCAAGCTTTTCAGTGACGATCTGTGAAAGAGCATCAGACGCCATTATAGAACACTGCAAAAAAACACAACTTTTGCCTAACAAGGTCAAATCTGCAAAACTGACGAGAGTGGTATTTAACCACACAGTCACTTCCTAGTGACGATTATGCATCAACAAGCAATAAGACTGATTTTGTCACTCCCAATATCTTTGCACACAGGCATACAATGTAATTTCTGCGACAACTTTTACCGACCTAGAGAATAGTGACCGCACAGCAAAAATAGGGCACTTTTCTAAGTGCCTGCAGAAAACTTCTGCCACCAAAACGGGCCCTGAAATGACCTGGAATCAAAACGGGTGTCCCAATCTGAGACAGTGCACTCTTGCACTTTTTGGCTATGGTACCTGCAGAGATTTGCTCCCAAACTCGAAAAAAAATGGAAAGCAACACTGATCCTTTTACTAGGACACCACGAACTTGGTTTGATTTCTTGAGCTCTTTACCATGAACTAAGCTTTGATACCATGTGAAGAGAGTGGGAGAGAAGGAAGAAGTCTCACTTGCAGCTTTCTCACATACATAACAGGGGAATATACACAAAGTTGGAGGCTGAAAACGGTTTTTCTCTTCTTAGTTGTGAAAGCCAAAAGAACTCTCTCAGTACAAAAGAATAGGTAAACCCTATATGTGGGTCTCAAATCAAACTCAGCTAACTAAGGTGGCATACTAACTGAGCCACTAGAGAACTTAAAAATAGCTGTCATCCGGCTATTATTCATGGGCGGTGTACCAACCGCATCTGTAGCTAACAAGTCGGTGACATAAATGCACAACGGTCACCCTGGCATATCATGAGTGGAGCTCGATATCTCAACACTAATCCCGACCAGCCCAATTCAATCAGTGATGCAGGTACAACAAACTTCAAAAAAGCAAGCACAGTGGTGAGCCTGGCCCCAACAATAATCCGTCGACAAGAAAACATCTAACTCCGACTCCGACTCCGACTCCAACTCTAACTCCGACCCTAATCCACGTAACATGTGCAACGTCACTCCCCCCCATTCGATCTCACTCCGACTCAAATCTGACTCCAACACCTGCTCTCACTCTGCTTCATGCCAAAGGTGGCACTCTGTCTCCGATCCGACTACTTTTACACCATCCGGTTCCGTTCTGATATACTGAAGAACTTTCGACAACCCTCCGACCTTGCTCCACCAATAAGGGAATTTGTCTCATGCATACCCCATTCTCCGTACCGACGGGATAGTCAACAAACATACACGGTATGAAAAGGAAAATTATCAACAAGCCACTTCACTCGGGTGAGGCTCACACCTCCACATTATCTGTTCCAACTGACCTCTCCCCAACGAACTCCATCATCATAAATACATCCCACAGTGCTAAACACAAGCTGATAAGCAGTCCCTCACACACGCCAAAAATCACTGGCAGTTCGTTGCATGTGCCATTGATGAACCGTCCCTTGAAACAAAAGATCGACATAAGCTTTTCCCATGAGCCCCCTCTACATATGGCACCCAAATGCGACCATCTCCTCACATTTGCTAGCACATCAGAAGAGCCCAAGCCCAACCTTCACCTCTTGAGCACAACAGCGCTCTTGGACGCAGGCATGACCCTAAGTGATTTATAATGCCTGCTCAAAAAAGTCCATGGCAACTCCTAGCCGCCATGGAGAAGATCGTTGACATACCCAATCCGGAGAAGACTGAGTCCGATGACGAGCCTCCTTTCCCACCGTAGAAAAAACCAATGCTCACAGCAAGCTTCGCCAATTTCAAGGTGTCCCTCGACTTGACAAAGCATCAAAAGTGGCTGAAAAAGATTGGCTTATTGTAGTATGCAAGTCTTCCTTGGGCATCCTGGAAACCTTTACCACAGCTCCCAATTATAAATGAGGAAGTGGTCTATAAGAAAGATGTGGACTCCAACATGCAAAAGGAGTTCGGCCCCCCGGAGATGCAAAAAAACTACTTCGTCATCAACAACGTCCAAGATTTAAGGAGATGCCAACAATTCGTGTGGTATCTTGAGCGGATGCATCTGCTTTCAAGACCAACACTATGAGCCGAGACTCCTATGCCACACTCAGTGCGGCTGAGAAGGGGACCAAAATTTCATGGGCTCATCTACTACACTCTTGACTAATGAGTGAAATTGCCAAGAGATACTTAAGCGCCTCCAATGCGCATTCAAAGATTGGGCCTTTCATTGCAGCCCTATTCGAATTTTCCAGTCAAATGGATGCAAAGGACCTAGAGTTCCTTCAACACCACAGTGCAAAGCACTCCAAAGCAAAGCAGGCACAAACACCTCAGGAAGACATGGGAAAGAAAGACATGATGAAAGCCCAGCAAGATGCCCAATACTCATCAGAGAAAGCATCTATGTGGTCTATGGAGTGACTCTAGGATACGCCCCTTGCAGGGGAAGAGTTTCTGGCCTCACATCCGAGCAGAAATCCTCAAAGGAGATCAAGCTAAATCTTCGGTCTAAGTCTGTGCTTCCAAAGCTCAAGAGCTGGAGCAAACTGGAGGACAACATTGCTAACATTCTACTGACAACACCTCCTAGGAGCTGTTTCGAACAATTCTCCCCTATTCATAGCATGACTGACCTGCCGACGTTCGCCTACAGAAGGAGTACAGGAAAGCACAGAGCCAAAACATGCCCTGAAAGTTTTATAGCACTATGTTGATGAATACAGGACAATTCAGCTGCAGCTGAGATAGCGAGTACAAGAATTGACAGAAGACAAGAGGGTTGGTCATGAGTACATGATGAAGCAGGACGACCTGTAAAAGAAGCTACATGCTACACAATTAGAGCTCTAGGAGGTCAAAAGAGAATATGCACAGTACAAAACCATGTAGGAGAAAAACGTCTCCAAGCTCACGGCCCAGGTGCGAGTCCAGAAAGAATGCTTACCTACTTTCACAAATTGGTTAGAGGAAATGAAGGCAGAGTTTTTCCTACAGTTGGATCGAATGGGTGCTGCCCATTCCGATTTAAACATTGAAAATCTATTACCCAAAGAACAGATTCATGCTTTGGAAGGAGTTGACCAGAAACTCAGGGAAATAGCAGAGGAGGTTGATGGTATTTTCTTAAGTTCCTTTGATCTCACAAAAATGAAGACACAGCTAGTCAAGCATCTTAGGACCTGTGGTCAAATCTTAAGAATCGCTTGTTTGCTATTGCACAGCGACCATATGAGGCATTTGCCTTTGCTCTGTATGCTTATGAGATTATGGCACAGGAGTTGGAAGCCCTTACAGATGCAACTCAGAATGCTAAAAAGAATTAGATACCATTGGATGGTGACACAGAAATTTTAGAGTTGCCAACAGAGCCTGGGAAAACAAATAAAACAGAGCAAGGCCAGTCTACACAATTGTCTATTGAACATGCTCCTTCGAAAGATGACAAATATTAGTATACATAATTTTTTGCTCTCCCCAACTAGGGCCTTAGCCCCTACCGCAAATTTTGAAGAGGTAGAGACCAAAATGCATGAGGAACCAAAGCTGCGTGACAGCTGCAAGGAACACATAGAGGAAGCAGATCCGATTGTTGCCAAGGCAGTAGTCATTGATCTAAACTCAACACATACTATCAAGGTCCACCTGATGGACTATTTCTAGTAAGGGTTCGTGTCCTCCACTTTTTGATAAAAGTTTTACCACTGGGAGTGCTAGGTGTTGAGGGTGACCTCTCCACCCATGTGGGCTTCACCCAAGGAGGGTTAGTACACCCCTAGTAAAGGGAAGTTACATTAGGGAGTAGTGGATAATTTTGTAACTATAGGGACAGTTATAACTATCCTTAACAGCCAGTAGTAGTGGCCTTATCCACCACATCATGTTTTGAACTATTTTCAATTTCTGACTGTTACCCGATTGAAGTCAGATGATGTTATAAGCTCATCTTCATCTCGGGTTGTGATCTGCTAAAATACAAACTACTAGTAACATTTCTTCTATATACATAGCAATCTCAGTTCTTTTGATGTTTTGAGTTATCTTTGCATCTTTCTAATGTTAGTCAGACGTAGGTCTGACCCTGGCACTACCATTGCCAGGTGTGGGTATGTGTGGATGTTTCCAGCTTTTTGGAGACACCATTAACACTAAGAATACCTTGATCTTCTTGTGGAATCCATGGGAAAGAGGCAACAACATCTTACTATAACCTCCACACATTCGGTACTCAAGTGTACTGCAAAAGTGTAAGGCTTCTGTGAGCCTTGCCCATGGAGAGGAAGAAGAGACAGTGACAAAAGAAGATTTCTCTTAGGCCTGTATGGGGTGGTAGCTGTAGTTTGGGGGGCAGATGGGGGGAATTGGTTCTTCCCTGGGGTGGAGGTCAATATTTACTGTATGCTCCCCTTGGAACATGTCCACATCAATGGGAGCCTAGATTGTTGCCTTGCCTTTGGATTGATGGTTTGAGGCCTCAATACATCTCTATCTCTACAAGAATCCCCGCAATTGATAGTCTTCGTATTGCTCCCTCAGTTGACTATCGAGTGGCTGTTGAGCAGGGCGGCTTGATGGGGTCTTGAAGCCTGGGTCTTTTGGGGTCAACCACCATTGTCTCTTCCATCAAAACTTTTCCTATGGCTTCTTTGTCGACTAGCCCAAACCCCACTGGTGGCTGGTGTTCCAACATGTGGTAGATGATGGCCATGTAAAGCATTGTGTTGCCCATAACATTTCCATATGTTTTGAGGTCCTCCCTCATCTGAGTCCAGAAATAATGTGCCCAATTTATGACTTGTGGCTTTGCCAGCCTGGCAAGTATGTTTGGTACTATAGATTGGTGGTGGTCCGTATGTTTGAACTATGTCAACAGCTACAGGACCATTGCTTGTCTAGTTCTGGCATGGTGAGCTCTGAGAAGTTGATGTGGCCATTGATTTTCTTCACGTTGTAGTTGTAGATTTTGCTGAGGGGCTTGTTCAAAGTCTTCTTGTGTGTATACTTCTCTGCAACCACTAGTAGGCTGAAGAAAGCACGCACTACATCCACATTGAGGTGGTGGAAGTGGGGGTCATTGTTGCATCTCGGAGTATGCAGGCATGCAAATTTGAAATGTAAGTGATGATGAACTCCCCGAGTAGCTTCATTTAAGGTGGCATGGCAGTCGGTCCGTGAGACTTGGCTTGAGACATGTCATCACCAAGGATGCTTGTACCTCTGGATTCTTCAGCGCTTGGTTAGGCGGCCACGTTGTGGTAATAGAGGGTATAATCCTAGCCCTCATAATCATCTTTGGAGTGAATGGCGTAGTCATTGAGTTACTGGAGTCAGGCTTTGCAGAGCAAAGAGTGTGCCATTGTCCTGATGACTTTGTATCCTCCTTGTGCTGGAGCTGGCATGCGCTTCCTGGATGATCAAGAAGGCCGGGTGGCACCCCCTACTGTTGGCTCTTGAGCGGTCTGTTGACTAGTACTAATATCCTCCTTGGTTTGTAGTTCATCGGCTGCAGTGTTAGATATGCTCAATGCCCCACCCTCCTGGCAACCATCAGTGGTCCAAGGTGCTCAAGTTGTAAGGCCCCCATAAGAGGAGAAGCCATGTGTGAGCTCGGGACACTGGATGGATCCTAACTTGCATGTCAGATGAGGTCTATCAATGAGGCCGTTGATGGTAGAAAGGTGATTGTGTGGGAGCCCCTTATTCTTGCTCAGGCTTGGGGGCCGGCGGCCCCCTGGTGGGGGTTCGAGAGTGAGAGCCCTCAAGGCGACGGTATAGGAAATATTCCTTGAATATTCCATGGATGACTAGTCGATTTCTACGACTAGGTTGACTGGTTGGCTTCACCGACTAGGTTGGCTGGTCGGTTCCAATGACTACGTTGATTCGACTATCGCCCTCATAGCTATAAAGAGGCGACCTCCCCAGTCCATTGCATCAAATCAATTCAGATTAGATCAGATCTTCCAGCTAGTAGCTCTTCACCTAATATCTATCTAGATCGCCATCAAAGCTCCACTATGGGAGCACACAGGTGGATGGAGCCATCATCTGTACTACATTAGTATTGAAGGAAAATTTTGTTCATCTCTAGTTTGCTGTGTACTCTCTATTCTTTGTTCAGTTTATGTTCCGTTGCGGCATTTAATTTAACATGCAGGTACATTGGACGGCATCTTGATTGATCCTGAGGGAGTGCTCTGGGACTCAGATGGTTCGGTGGGCAATGGATTGGCAGGTGTTCGATTTTGGGGGTGGAGACCGAGTTCCCTTTTGAATTCAAAGAATTCATTTTCGGGATCCATTGGGAAGAAGCAGGAAAGGCGTGTAACAAATGAGTCTGTGAAGAAGGAAGAGGCAGAGGGCATTCAAATGGAGGCTGGTAGGCAGTGTGTAAGGGGGCAAGAAACTGTGGATATTCTGGCAAAAAACTGATAGAGTCTGGCTAAGGCGATGATATGGGGGGATAAGGGGTGATCCGGGGGGATAAGGGGTCCTTTTATAGTTTTCAATATCCCACCGACCGGGCGATAGCATTATGGTGACAATCTAGCGGGATGGTTAAGACGATGAGTGGGAGGCTTGTAGGTATGGCACTGGCCTACACATTGGTAGTAAGGCAACGATTTGGCGGGATGATAATGTATGGCAATGATTTGGTAGGATGACACAGTATGGTGAGGATCTAGCGGGATGACTCTATGGCACCGATCGGTGGGTTAGCGGTAAGGCAATGATCTGGCAGGTTTGCAGTAAGGCAATGGGGTACCAGTTAGGCTTGAAAAGGGGAGTTTTGTCATATATCAGAGTTGTTGAGGGGGCTATCGCATGCTGATGGTGTTGCCCAGGAGAGAAAACGAGGCAGACAGACTTGGTGATGCATAGACTTGTGAGGTCAGCGTGCAAAAAATGCAAAAGTGCAAAATGTATTGACCCTATTCACCTAATGCTAACCATGAATTTGGGTGTGTGCATTGTGGTTATCAAGGACTTGTGAGCTGCTAGTGCATGTGGTGATATAACTACTATACAAACTCACCTAGACCTGGACTTGATGATCGTGCCTAATGAAGGATCGATTATGTGGAATTTAGTGGAGTTGAATTCCGAACAGCCGCATACCTCATCATCAACTAGGTAGTCCATGTGCTGATTTTGTTCATCATCTTGGTTGTCAAGTGTGTGTGGGTGTTGCGGCATTCACGTTCATGGAGCTCCCTCAGAATGAGGCATGTAGGTTCTTGTGTGGCTGTAACCCAAGCGAGGGCAGGTTCTTGTGGTACCGCGGCCTTTGATTTGATAGGAGAAGTAGGTCCAAGCGACACTGCAGGTGCTAAGTTGAGTATGGTGACTTCCCATGGTGTTCGCATGGGGTGGGGTGTGTAGGAAGGTTCTTGTGTAACTATCCCTCTTTTAGGGATCGATTCTTGTGTTGCTACCTCAATGACCTTGGCGACTTTCTCCTTGAGTTGCACTATATGTGGGGTCATGATACTCCTTGGGCTCATAGAATGGTCCGTTGTGCTGGGCTTGAGGGTAGATTCTTGTGGGACTGCCTCAGGAGTTGACGGAGGTTCTTGTGTCGCTACCCTACAAATCCTAAAAGTGTGAGCTTGTGTATTATGTGTTGTTGGAAGCTTTTTGGCATGCGCCTTGCGGAGTAATCTACACTATTGGTAGGGACCCATGCCCCTATATTTAAGTTTGCGCTTGGTGTTGCGGATGCTATAGAGGAGTGCTACGTCCCCTCCTTGAGGTACTTCTTCTTGAGGTTGTGGTCGAACCATTTTTTACGCCTTGCCTTCTCCACTTGAAGGTAATACATTGTGTGCAACCGTGTCTCATGTAGCCATTCAAGATTGATTAAGCACTCAGCTAAAGCATTTTTGGTGAGCCTTTCCTTGACTGTGATGCAAAGGTTGGGCACTATATACTCCATCAGCATAATTGCCTCCACCCGAAAGGCTAAACTGAAGAGGGTGTAGTTCATCACCACTTTGTAAGACGTTCGATAGGCCCACAGTGTTGTGACGATGAGCTTGTGCTCCCAGTCGGTACAACTGGCTTCAATTGTACAAGCTATAATCATGCAGCATGTTTTGTGTGAGCTTTCAGCTAGGCCATTTGCTCTAGGATAATACGGCATAGATTTCCTATGTAGGATCATGAATTTGCTAGTCAGGATCGCTATTGTTTCATTGAGGAAGACTAGTTCTAAGGGATAGCCAAACTGTGATTACTTCTTCATATAAAAAATTAGCTGTGGACTGCACATTAGCTTTCCTTGTGGCTCTTCCCTCCACCCATTTGGTGAAATAATATGTAGCTAGGATAATGTACTTGGCCCCCATTTTTTAAGCTGTTGGGCTTATAGGACCAATGAAATCTATGCCCCATTTCTCAAAAGGTTGATCGGTTAATATACCCGCTATGGGCATCATATCCACTTTATGGGGAATTTTGACTCTTTGCCAGGGATTGCAAACTCAGCTGCATCCTTGAAGGGGGTTGGCCACCAAAGGCTTGCCTAAAGCACCTTGCGTGCTGTAATGTCAGTGGCGACAAAGTGATCGCCTGCTATTCCTGAATGTGCTTCCTCAAGCATGTCCACATACTCGTGTTTGCACATGCATCGGCACATCATGCCATCTTTTTCCATGCGTTATGGCCTATTGGTATAAGATTTTGTGGTCTTCTATCGTGTAGGCCTTATAATGAGAAGGAACCTATTGTAGGTCCTCCTTTTCTTCATCCTCTCCTCCTCCACTTTTTGGGTGGCTTCTCCCTTGCCCTTGGTGGAAGCCTTCGAGATTTTGGCACTTCGGAGCTTCAAATCTAAAGGGGGCTCCTCCATGGCAGTCATAGAGCTGATTGGAGAGGTAACTCTACTCAATCGAGATCCCCAATTGGAGGAAAACTCATGGTGAGCAGTAGTGGCCCCCACATATGTCAGCTAATGGAGGTCCGATTTGACCCTCACTTCCCCCTTGCTCACCTTGCGGGGTTTGAGCATGTTACACATTCGTAGGGGCACCATTGTATTCAAATCTTCCTGCTCAAGGGTTGTCATTGGAATCCTATTCCTCTAGGACATCAATATTTGCCAGAATGTGCATCCAAGTTTAAGAGAATTCTGGCTAGGGGAGAGGGGCATACCAAAACTCATTTGCCTCCTTCCCGTTGCACTACCTCTCACAAGTTTGGAACAGTTTTAGGGATGTTGTCCTGTCTGTTGTGTTGGATTCTGCGGCAAATAGGTATCCTGAGAGTGTGTGGGCCTTGTATGTGCACAGATCCACTTGCACAATTTGCTTTTCATGTGATAAATGGATTTTGGCCATGCGCCAATCATGCACAAGTTCGGACATTCGCAGGAAGGGCCTACCTACAAGGACTTCATATCCAGGCTGCTGGGTGAAGTCCATAGCCACAAATTGAATGGGGTACGTGAAGCCAAACACCTTAATGTTAATACCCATGAGAACTTCTAGGGGTTCAGCAATTCCACCGTCCGCTAGGTTCACTACAAGATGGGTCTATCTACTAGGTTCACTACAAGATGGGTGGGTTTGAGAGAAGGTTTCAACA
This sequence comes from Dipteris shenzhenensis, assembly GCF_047967505.1. Taxonomy (NCBI): domain Eukaryota; kingdom Viridiplantae; phylum Streptophyta; class Polypodiopsida; order Gleicheniales; family Dipteridaceae; genus Dipteris; species Dipteris shenzhenensis. The sequence goes on from NC_141614.1 coordinate 55,317,271, forward strand.
ACCAGATTGTCTTCGACCTGACATTGGCCCCTCCCAATTCCAAGACTTGCACCTATACCTTTAGGTCTGAAATCTCCATGGCCATCACATTCGAACATTCAAGGACATGCATGCCACCCACTTCTCGAAGTACCAGTCATATTTCACACGGATCACCCCACGGCAATTGGACTTTTAAGTAGTACTCCAAATGGTCCTCTCCACTCACTGCAGCCTGGCTGAGTCGAGGATGGCTCAGCAATAAGAAGGGGGGCATGTAAATAGCCATTAAGCATGCTAACGGATCTGGCCCATCCAAACTCTATGGGTTTTGAGCCACAAATGGCTCAGCTTTGAAGCAGTCGCTGGGATCGCCCAAATTGGCAAGGATAACATAAAAGCCATTTGGATCCCATACATGGATAACACAAGAGCCATTTGAAGACAGAGAGAAGGTTGTGAGAATCAACATATGCCTTGGTGCCATATGGGCCCAAGTAGTTGTAATAAAAGAGAGAGAGAGAGTGGTACAAGGAATAGGGTTGGCCCTCCCTTCAAAAGATGACATGTATAAAAGGCCAAGTGGTTGACTTTGGTCTTCATTGTTGTATGCAACCTTTGAGAAATACAAGCTCTCTTCTTGGTCATGTGTTGAGATTAAGGTTTGCCTACTCTCCTTGTTTGCCTTTGGTGTTTGCCACGATTCCCCTTCACCTTCGTCTACTACTCCATCCCCTTCCCTCCTTTCCTCCCCCTCCCCTGTCTCTTTCTCATGCCTCCTTCTCAGTGGAAACCCCATTGCAACAATCCGATAGGCACTCGAGTGGCATGAGTGGAGACTTCACTATGCAAGGCTCCCACAAGGAGTAGCACAAGAGTTAGGAGCTCCATCAACACACTTCCAACATCCCCACGACAGGTGTGTCTCCACCAGACAACACAGAGGTACATAGCATACGGGTGGAGCCGACACGCTTTGCAAAGGAGCATGCTCGCTTCACACAGAAGCAAGCCCGTATTATACAAGAGCAGGATAGCCTCATATAGGGGCTTACTTAGGACATCTTATAAATCCAGAAGGAGGTGACTACTTCAAGTATAGTGCGCATAGTACAATAGGAGTAGAGGCCCAGATAGCCACCATGCAATTTGCGATCGCAGAGACATCCAGATGGGTAGACATGGCAAAAGAGGAACTTGCAAAGGCAACCACTCTCTTAGAGCAAAATAGAGGGCCAATAAGTCTCTCAATATCATAGTTCGTGGGATTCCTCGTACGATTGCCACTCTGATGGTGGAGGATGAGATCACCTTCATGGCTACCACACTAGGGGTCACAGAGCATGCGATAAAGGGGACCTAGCAAGTGAGGAGAAACCCCAACCAAGACCAGAGCCTATCATACGCGTCTGCCATGACATTCAAGCTTGACTAGTAGCACTACCGTTTAGATTGGTCCTGCAGTAGCACCCATTGATTTCCATGGATGAGGACTTGACACCCCGACAAGTTGAGGAGAGATGTATTGTGATGCAGCAGCGGGATGTGGCCCACAAGGAGGTGAAGTGGGTGGTAGTACGAGATGGATGACTTCTCACCGAGGCACCCGCTTGACCTCCTACATAGGGTGGTGCGGTTTATGAGACTCAAGATACCAAGACCCTACCCTATACAATCTAGAACTGCAACGGTACTTTATGGTCAAAGACAAGGGACTTCTCGGGAGTCCTATGCAAGATGAGACATAATCTTCTACACAAAGACACATCAAAGTCCAGAGCGCCCACTACCAGTGGGGTTAGCAAATACACCTAGAAGATAGCCTATAGAGACGTGATGTGAGATATAGGCAAAGTACGAGGACCAATGTACTTTGCAGATCATCCTTATGGGGGCAATCTCAGTAGAGAAGAGGGACACACATTCCTAGATTCCTTTGGATTCGGATCTGATGCATGGCCTGTCAGGACCTTTTTATCGCAGTATGCTATTTTCCACCTGAGACATCTCACTTTTCTAGAGATGTACGTGAGGAGGATGAGACATCACCAAATGTATCCTTTCCTCTGGACATTGTAGACTTCTTGAGCCGTGTAGGAGTCCTCCTTGTTGGGGACTTCAACATGAGGACATGCGCATGTCAAGTACCACTTTTGGACTTCTGAGATGATGCTATCTTGCTGCTAGATATTGACCTAGATGATGTCATCATGTGGACATGCATTGTTGGATTTGGCTAGGATACATGATCTTATCATTTACAATGGTCTCAATTGATGGCCCTCTTCAGGTGGTCTCACTTGTAACCCACATGGGGAGGGCTCCAACGTAGTTGACTATAGCATGGGCCCTTGCCTTCACATCTCGTATCACTGACTTGTCTATTTCACCACCTGCTCTAGGAGCAAACCACACCTACATCGTCTTAAGCATCTCTATCCCTCGTCTCACATCACCTGCCAAACCACATATCATTCACACCACCTACCCTAACATACACTTTGATCGTAATCACTCACCTATGTATTCCACATGCCTATACACACTACTCACATACATTGATCACATACCACTACTAGAGGACCATGTCGCTCTAATCACTCGTTCACTTCACGAGGTTGCCCTTATTGCCTTCTCCTACACCACCTGCCGCCCCTAGTATTGTATTGTGCAATAGTTGGTACGATGATGAGTGCAAGGCTCTTTGCCACCAACTCTTCAGTGTTCTATCTCTGACCTCATGCCAACCCGATACCGAGCCTATCTGTTATGATTATGTAGTACTTAGTATTTAGCATGGGTGATGATGCTCATTTAGTAGCAGCTCCGGCCTTCAGCTTCTTGTATCAGATTTATCATAGTCTCAAAGACCAATTAGTCTTATAACTTTCAAATAATTCCCGAAAGAAGGTAATTGGATGACAATCGCATTGTGGCTCAAAGATATAGCATCTATCTATCTTTGCGCCCACCCGTGATCCGACCAACCCAGAGAACCCCAATCATTACGTTTTGCCACACAAGGACTTTTGAACCCCAAGTATGGTGTAATCTGATCCGGCGCCACCGAGAGTTGCGTGTCATAGACCAAATATACGAGGGAAACCCAAGGAGGCGACAACAATACTGTATATAAAGATGCAACCGTGATGTCAGTGAGCGAGCGAGCGCGCGCACGCACGCACGCAAGCATGCACACGATGCAGCAAGGGGAATCAAATGTCTAGCGGTGGTAGAATCTCCCATAGATTCCTGGTATTTCTTCAACCTCCTACAATCTCCCATAGATTCCTGGTATTTCTTGGATCTCATCATCAACTTACAAGCACTGAGCTATCCCCTCTACCATCATCACTGCTCTCATCGAAGCAATGATTCAATTGAGAAAAATTCCTGCTCCTGGTAATGGCAACCTCTCTGTTTTTCAGCTCGTTCTCAGTGGCGATGGCGAGCACAGGTACTGCTTCCTTGCGAATGCCTTTTTGCGCTGAATTCTCAAAGAGCCGTTCATCAATCTCGCATTTTTATTTTGAGGGCGATGCCTGTTCTTTTTGTAATATTTTGAAACGTCTTGATTGCAGACTTAATCCTGATACCATCGCGCAGTTCAACAACGCCTTGGACGAGGTTTGGGCTATTCACATCTTGTAAAAAGAATTCCTCGTCTTTGTTTCTTTTCGAGCAATCGTTGAATTCGCCTACCCATGCAGGTGGAGAACGACGCAAGCGCTGCAGCGTTGGTGACAACCAATGAGGTGCGACAAAGACTCCCACTCCGTGCGCCACTGTTGTTAGATTGATTTCCTTCGGACTCGAAAGCGATTTGCCACTTTGAGTCGTTATGTACACGCTTCAGGAATTTAATAGAAACAAGAGTTGTTTTCAAAAATTACACTTCGTCACGCAGTAAATGTTGCTTATGTATTACAACTTCGTCGTCTTTCATTGAAATTATAATCTTTGACAGCCTTGTTCAAACCTGAGATTTGAGCGTAGATCCTGTTTCGAGACATAATAATTCGTTAGTACAATCTATCTTTATATGGGTAGAGGCCGCGAAAGCTCTCTTTGACTTTTAATGTACTTTAAAATGGGTTTAAAACGCTTAAAACCGGCTGATCGTACTTAACCTCTACGTTGAAGGCTAAGTTCTAAAATCTTAGTTCATAAGAAGAAAATTTCCATTTTTAAAGAATCTGAATCTGAAGGGTTCAAGACTCTTCCATATTTTCCCTACTTGAGTGAAAGGAAGACCTTTGAAGTGATTTCAAAGTGTAGAGAGAGGAGAGGAGTGCATGAGTAGCGTACACATTCACAAGGATGAGGGGTTACACTGACTTAGAAGTGATGTGCGTATGTGTGAACCCCTTTTTTTAATGAGCCCTTGTTAGGTGCTCTTTAGACTAAGGTCTATTGTACAAACAATAGTGCAATTTACACTATTACTGAACAGGCTAGAAAGCTAAATGAAAGAGATGCTCGGTGGTCTTTGAAACAGCACCTTTGAGGAAGCACTTGCCCAACCAAACACTTGCAGACCATTAGTGCTTTCACAATGGTCTTTAAGGGAAAGAGATGTTTGAAGATCTTTAAGGGAAAGAGATGTTTGAAGGTTTTTAAGGCAGCACCAAGAACAAACGAACTGGACGGATGTCTGAAGGTCTTTAAAGCAGCACCCAGAACAAATTTTTTGATTAGGCAGCTACATTAACCACATGTGACACAATTGTTAATATCCTGCATAAAAACGAGGAGAGGATTTTGCCATTCTGCTATATCTGCTGCCTAGACCAAGCATTGCAGCACTTAAGCCTGCTATTGCTGTCATAAAAAGCCACAAGCTGATGCCAGGACTGCAGCCTAGTACCTGTGTCGGCAATTCTGTTGCTGCAACCTATGAGCTGTTGCTCTGCACCGTCTCATCCTGCTGTTGACACCACTTGTTTAGTCAGTGAAGTTGGCTACCTGCCATGTATACCCATGCCAGCTCCATAGAGGCCTGACTGTGGTGGATCCAAAAGGATCCACATGTGCAGTCTGGTTCGTGTCATATATTCAACCCACCACCATTTACACTTTGATATGTGGGATAGTCCCTTTCAGCCTTGCCACAAGTCACTAGTCCCATTAGGGCTCCTTCATGGTAGGATCATCTCCTATTCCATATTAGCATAGAGGTTGAAGCATATGCAAAATTCAATCCCCCATAGCCAAACCACAAGTAACTAGAGATCATAGCCAACAACAACAGATCATCACCGCTCGACAATAAAACTGAGACAGCACTTACCCCTGCCCAATCACCAACCTTGGGACAGATGGTCGCCTAGGATATAGGGCCCAACTACCCCCAGTACATGCCACTTGTCAGACCTTGAGTTGCCACATGATCAAGGGGAGTACAAGAAGCCGCTGCTTCCACGGGCTGCCATGTCCCACAGAGCATGCAAGAGATGGGTCAAACTCTAAGGAAAAGATCATCTTAAGCAATGACATAGGGGTCAAACAAGGCTGTCCATGGTAGGCCTTACTCCTACTCATCTACGTAGATGATTTAGATCTCTTTGCAAAAAAACAAAAGGAAATGCAACACACGTAGATGCATTTGGTAAATTCTGCCAACACTCAGGGATGAAAGTCAGTATTGCAAAGACAAGGTCATGGTAATCGGAACACCCGAAGGGGAAACCCTAGAAGCAGTTGCAATCTACAAATACCTGGGCCTCGAGTTTGAGAACAATTGCTAGTGGAATGCATGCATGGAAATAAGAGTTATAAGAGGTTTGAACGCCTTATACAGCTTCCAAAACAAATTCAAGAAAGCACATCTATGGAGATAGGAAATGAGGAAGCTCTTGTATGCAATGCTTGTTCAAATGGTGGTCCTCTATGGATGCCTAGCCTAGGCATCTGGACTCTCTGTAGAATATTGGAAAGTAGTAGAAACAATTCACAAGAGGTTTCTAATAGGAGATCTGGGAGTCAAAGTGCAAATTCCCTACCCCGTCATGCTAACAAAGATAGGAATGATACCCCTTGAAGGGGAAGCTTTGTGTTAGTACATAGCATACCTTTGCAAGGTAGAGAAGATGGATGCAACCAGCCCCCCTCACAAAGCCATGGAGGCAACAAAAAATTGCAGGATGGCACAAAGGGGCTCAAGTGGATGGAGTGATGGGGGCTACATGCTGTGGATACCCTAAGAGGATGAAGGGGAAATTAGAGAGCTAGTCGTGTAGAAAATGCTGCAGTGATTGTGGCAAGACCCGGGAACAAAAATAAAATTACACAAGCAAGAGATCAATCCAATGGGGAAGTACGCAATGCAGGAATACCTCAGGGAAGATATTTCAATGTTCAAAGGCACATCATTGAACATGATTTTGAGGTGGAAAGGCAGATGGACTAGACCAAGAACTTCAAGGGAGACGAGAATCTGTAAAATCTGCCCAGGAAGAGAAATATAATTTGAAAAGCACACATTCGTTCACTATCGAGCATACATGCATATCAGGGAAGAGTACCCTTAACCTAAGAGTCCTTATGAATCAACCTAGAGTCCTTATGAATGAACCAGCCAAGCAATTGGGTGCATACCTGAATGAAATTTTGGGACATTGCAGTAGAATTCTGGACATGGCTGACCGGCTGGCAAGCACATACTAATAACTTAGGATTTTTCAAAAATTGTATCAGATGGATATAAAGAGCTACTACCGTTTTTTTATAGTAGTTTCTAGTCGCAGAGGTCCTGTAGGTCTCAAGTGGATTGAGAGCACTCTCCTGTTTGATCCATTTCCACGACCAGGTGTGTATTGGCTTGGAGAAGTGGCGACACAGAGAGACCCTCCTTCACTAGATCAGACAGCAGGAGGTGGCAGTATGACAGGACACCGACCGGGCACAGAGACACGTCACTGACTTCTACGCCTTCGAGTCAGCCCCACACACTGGGGTAGAGGAGGAGGAGATAGCCAACATAAGGACAGCATAGATCAGCAGGTAGAGACGACATAGAGCAGTGGAGCATGCGCCATAGAGGATGACCAGAGCACGCACGATAGAGGTCCAGCCCATTGCTACTCTACTAAGAGGAGACCGATTGACCTGAGGTGTCACTCTTGATATGGCTCATCGTCGTATACAGAGATCCCGGAGACCACGCCCCCACCATAGCGAGAGAATATCGACTCTATGAGATAGTTCTAGTAGAGTTAGCACAACCGCTAGTGGATGGGTCATGCTCAAAGCTTTCGCTTTCAGGAAAGTGTAGCTTTGGCCAAGTTAGGCTTAGGGAAAAGCTTAGCTTTCCCGTAAATTTCAAAAGCTAAATTGTCCCCAAAAAAGCAAGGAGAAACCAGCCATAAATGGCACTCAGCCCCCCTCACTTGATGATGATTCCGCTCTAGTTCAGCCTCTTCTCCACCCTCAGATTTTTTTGGTTGCTGATTACTATCCCTTGCTGCTGAAATCGCCTTCTGCTAGCAGATCTTGCCCTTCTAGAAAATATCGCCCCTTCTCTTTTCAGGGTTTGCCCTGTTTGGCTGGTTTCCCCCTCAGCTTTCCTTCTCCTACCAGCTCTCTAAGTCTTCTCAATCCTTTCCTAGCCTTATGGCTGAATCGTAAAACTCTGGCCAGCCTGAAGATCACATATAACCTTAATGAATAGCACGTACAAGAATTTGGCAAAGTACATTACCACTTCATTATGGTGTGGGGGCTTTCCATATACCTCAATGTAGATTTGCCTGGCATTTTGCCAAATCCGTTCATCTCAGCAAGTGGCTATCTTCCACCTCTTGTGCTAGTCCAAAGCTTGGGTTGGGGTGCTTCCATCTCCCTCTGTTCTTCTGCATCTCCTCACCTGGCTGCCTGAGGCTGCCTCTTCATCCGCCTCTAAGGGCCAGATCCTGGAGCTCTTATTTGAAGACTAGCTTGTTTACTTCTTTCCATTGCATGCATGCAAAACCAACGCCCATGGTGTTGATTGCTAGTTAGATACTTATTAAAAATATCTTCAAACAAAAATTAAATTATTAAACATACAGACCTCCAGGTTGAGCGTACATGGATGTATGTTCAATAGTCTCTGGCACATGGATCAGGACGTCAACCTTCAGGTCGGAGAAGATGAAGGATTGTTTGATACTTTGGTCATGAAGGATGCCTTTACCGAATTTCAGACTGCTTTGGAGACAAACTTTGAGCAATTCGCTATGATTCATTCTTAGTTGATGGACCAGATGTGTGTGCTTCAAAGTTCTCAGTCAATGCCTTGGCCTCAGTATTAGGCCCGAATATCACCCCAGATCCTTATTCTAGGAAACAAAAGGACATGAAGAAGGAAGTAGTTGAAACTTGGCTACACAAGTGGCAGGTTCACTTCCAGTTCCATCCCTACTCGGACCAAAAGAAAATTCAATTGGCTGTCGGATCTCTCTCAGGGAAGGCGCTTCTCTGGTGGAAGGAGAAACCCACCAATTGGAGCGACTTTGAAGAAGCTTTCAGAAAGGAGTTCCTCGAGAAAGAGGAGGATTATGTCATCATCGGCAAGTTTACAGCCCTTGATATGTCCAAACAGAATCTCACTTTTGACACTTACTACAAAAATTTCAAGATTTGCAAACCAGGGCTACGAAGATGGATCCAACAACTTTGTTGGGCTTCTTTGTGAATGGTTTACCAAATAACTATAAGCTGCAGATTAAGAACAATAAGTGTAATACTTTGCAGAAGGCAATGAATTATGCACACATTTATGATGATACCATGGCTAGCACCAAGGGTACTACCACCGCAGATACCAGTGGAAAGAACAAGCAGAAGCTTTTCCAATCCTCATCTAGCACCATGGAGGGCAAGTCTTTAGACCATCCCCCTAATTCGGCTCTGATTGGTAAAGCACGGTTTCTCCATACTTTGAAGCTGAAAAAAGGACAATGTTTTATTTGTGAGGAGCGTAGCCACACGCGGAATGACTGTCCGAAGAAGTCTGGAGCCTCGCGAGGACCTTTACTGAAGCCCAAAGGACCACCTGGCAAGTCAAGACAGCTCACACTGTTTTGATAGGTATTTACGTTAATGTTCTCTCTCGCCCTCATTCTTGTGATTGTTATTTCAATAATTCACTATTTGGACCTCATGATCTCTACCGAGCTTATGGTGAGATCCAGGGTACTAGGATTCACGTTCTTTTTTATCAAGAGAGTTCTCACAATTTTGTGAATCACGAACTTGTGTAGACCCTTCGCCTGACCACTACACCTAGTGATCATACCTACGAGGTACAACTTCCAGCTGGGAAGCAGTTTTGGGATCGCAAGGTGGATTGACTTCCAATCCGGATTCAAGCCTATGATGACGTTTTGCAGTGCTACGTTATGCACTTAGATCATGTAGACTTGTTATTGGGCATCGAATGGTTTAAAACCCATGATGTCCAATTTGGATGGAAATCTCATACTCTTTCTCTTTTGCACCGGGACACCCAGATTACTATACAGTGTGATGACATTCATCCCTCAGAGGGACCCCTTGTAAATGCGATTCAAGTACATAATATGATACAAACTACTTCTTATGATGTGTTTCAGTGTGTTTTGATTCCACTTTCTTCATTTGTTGCAACTATTTCTCCTTCAAATGAATTAAGTGTGGTAGAACATCTGGAACTAAACAAGTTATTAGCTGAATTCAAAGATGTATTTCCTGCACAACTGCTGGTAGGTTTACCTCCAGAAAGGGCAGTTGACCATCGCATAGATTTGGTCCTAGGCACTGAGCCTGTAAGTATACCTCCTTATAGGATCCTTAAATTCTCTAACGGATCTATTTTCATCCGCATACGCCTTAGCTCTATCCATAGCTTGGCGGATGTTAGCTCTTGCAAGTGCTAGCATCTCACACATCTGAACCACAAAGTTCGCGGCACTAGGCACTTTCTGAGGTACTCCAACTGTAGTTGGATTCGCTGGTCTATAACCATAGTTCAGCTCAAACGGACTGAACCCTGTAGAGGAATGTTTTCTATCATTGTAGGCAAATTCTAACAATGGCAACCACTTGTCCCATGTATGTTGCCTCAATGACACATATGCTCTAAGCATATCCTCTAAAATTTGGTTGATTCTTTCTGTTTGACCATCCGTTTCTGGATGATCCTCACTACTCATTCCCAACTCAGTCCTTAGTGTCTCAAACACTGCAGTCCAAAAATGACTGGTAAATTTGACATCCCTGTTTGACACTATGGATTTGGGTAATCCATATAAATGAAATATATGTTTAATAAACAAATCCGCCACTTGTGGGGCACTAACAGACTCTCTAGTTGGAATGAAGTGAGCCATCTTGGTAAGACGATCAACTACCACAAGGATAGAATCATATCCACCTTGTGTCGTAGGCAGACCTACAATAAAGTCCATGGAAATGCTCTCCCACCTACCTAGTGGTATTTCCAAAGGTTGTAAAAGTCCGGGTGGCTTCACCCGCTCTGCCTTACTTACCTGACACGAAAAACAACGTGTCACATATTCATGAATATGTTTTTTCATTTTTGGCCAAAAGAAATCTCACTTCACGAGATCATATGTTTTCTTGACTTCTGGATGTCCCGCACATGGGCTATCATGGCATTGTTGAATGACTCTCTGCTTGAGATCATTCTGATTAGGTACTACTACCTTGCCATTTCTTTTCAGCATACCATCTCTTATGGTATATCTTGCATAAGTTTGGCCTTTTCTGGATGCCAGGTCATTCTTCTCCCTGGGTTTGAATACATGAGCCTTAGGCCAAAGACTCTGGACGAACTCGTCCACCTTTTGAGTTTCTCTAATCTCGGTCATGAGAGCACTCTCTAATACCGTGAAACTCATATTATGCATAATGTGTGACAACGCATCAACAACTTTATTATCCTTCCCTCTTCGGTACCGAATCGTCAAGTTAAACTCCTGCATGAGTTCTGCCCACCTAGCTTGACAGCCTCTCAAGTCAGGTTGTTTACAAAAATGTTTTAGAGTATCATGATCAACATCAACATAAAACTGTGATCCATATAAATAATGTCTCCATGTTTTCAGAGCATGGATAATAGCATACAACTCTAATTTATGAGTTGGCCAATTTCGTTGAGAGGGAGAAAGCTTCTTGCTTTCAAAGGCTACTGGCCTTTCCTCTTGGAGAAGAACTGCTCCTACCGCAATGCCACTTGCATCGGTTTCAAGGAAAAATGGTTTCTGGGGATCAACTATTTTTAACACCGGTCCTGAGACCACAGCTTGTTTTATGGTGTTAAAACTCTCTTGTTGATTCTGTATCCATATAAAAGGTACTTTATCTGAGGTCAAATCAGTCAATGGCGATACTATTTCGGAATATCCTTTTATATGCCTTCGATAAAATTGGAAAAATCCCAAGAATGATCGCAAAGCGATCAAACTGTGAGGGATAGGCCAAGTCAGTATCGCAACCACTTTCTTTGGATCCATTTCTACCCCCTCAGGAGTAATAATGAATCCTAAATATTCAAGTCTTACCATACACAGTACAGTTTTCTCTTTATTTACATAAAGATTGGCTTTCCTCAAAGTATTGAACACTATTCTTAAGTGTTCATGATGCTCAACAATACTTTTGTTGAAAACAAGAATGTCGTCAATAAAATGTACTACAAACTTCCCGATATACGGACGTAGTAAATCGTTCATAAGCATGATGAATGTAGCTGAAGCATTGGTAAGTCCAAATGGCATTACCAAAAACTCATAATGTACAAATCTGCTTCTAAAAGTGGTTTTATGCACATCCTCGGCTCTAATACGGATCTGATGGTAGCCACACTTAAGATCTATCTTACTAAAAATTACGGCTCCATGTAATGCATCTAGCAAATTATCGATCCGAGCCATCGGATACCTATGCTTATTAGTGATATTATTCAATGCTCTGTAATCTATACAGAGGCGAAAAGTATCATCTTTCTTTTTTTTAAATATCACTGGCGAAGCAAAAGGTGAGCAACTGGGTTGAATCTACCCCAGCTTGAGGTATTCTTCCAGTTGTCTTCGTACCTCCGCTTCTTCGGTAAAACTTAACTTTTAGGGAGATCTATTTACAGGTTCTGCCCCCGGGATTAGTTCAATCTTATGCTAAGCATTCCGCTCTGGAGGTAACCCATAAGGTAACTCATCCCTAAAACAATCAGAGAACTCCTCTGCTATTTGATCAGCCAGCTTGGCTATTTCTCCATTTTGGGTAACATCAGTGCTAGCCGAAGGATCATCAATTGGCTCTACCAATGCTATACAAAGAAATAAAAACTTTTCTTGAGCTTTTCGAACTTCCATTACGGAAATCAACGGTCCTTGAGGTATATCTTTTTCATCTCGTAAGACATACAGCACATCATTCATCTTGAATTGATAAATGTGCTTTTTCCAATCTATGGTTGGATTCTTCCTAGAATGCCAAGCCTTACCTAGGGCTATGTCAGCGTGAGCAAGCTTTGTCATTTCAAAATCAAGCTTCTCAGTATAGTCATGAATTTGAAGTTCCAACTGGGTAACCCTTTGGTCTCATACTTCAATTGAACTTTCGTCTGCCATTCTAACTGTATATGCATAGTCGGATGGGCTAGTCTTTAATTTCATCCTCTTTACAAGCTTGGGGTCAATTACATTGTGCGTTGATGTTGAGTCAAACAACACAATGACATCATGATTGGCTACTTGCCCCTTCATCTTAATTAACTCCGTATTGTCAAAGGCTGTATATCCCGTTGCTGCGGGCTTTGACAGGACATTATCAGGTGCACTAGTTACTAGCTTAGCAACAGACACACATAACAAAACAGGTACTGACCTTTGAGAAGATCCCGATAGCTGAATCTGCATTTGTTATGCTCTGGGACTTCCCTCCATTTCCACGTCGCATTGTGAGATCACCATCTCAGCCATTCGACGATCCTTGTTTCGTGGACAATCTTTCCACTGATGAGGTTGAAGGCATTCAAAACACAAGCCTTCTCTCCTCGCTTTTTCTCTTTGCTCTGGGTTCAAAGAAGATTTCGACCAAGCCCGGGCTGCCATTGGTGTTACTTTTCTTTTTATTCCAATGGTGGTACTTGGTTTAGGAGTCTCAACTGGCTTCGCCTGCTTGGCTTGACCACTAGGCTGTGAGGCACTCCCTTTGCTAATCCACTTCTTCTTAAACCCAGTTTTCTTCGGGTACTCATATCGAGTCCCAACCTGCACAAACCCACTTGGTCTGTTCCCTTTGGCATCCTCATAGTTCAGGGCTATGGCAATTGCTTCATCTAGTGTATTCGCATACTTAGCCCGAACTTCCATTTTGATCCGATCATTCAATCCAAAGATAAAATCTTTTACCTAGATTGATTGAGGTAGAGGTTCATAAACTTTCATTACACTTTCTCTGAACTTATCAATGTATTCCGCCACTTATAAATTTCTCTGACGAAGGTTTCAATACCGATCCCAAGCTCGGGATGCTTCGTCAGGAGGTAAGAAGTGTTTTCTAAATTTCTTTTTAAACCCTTCACAAGTAGTGGATGCCACTCCATCTTTCTGCTGTTTTATCCACCATCGATCCGCTGCCTCATTAAACATATGGTTGGCCTCGCGGATTTTCTTCATATTATTCCTGATTTCATAAATGGCAAAGGCCTCGTCCCATTTGTGTAACCAGGTCTCTATGATATCGGAACTACGGTCAGACATCCGACCAAAATACTTTTCTGGCCTATAATTGGCAATATTAGGCACCTAAGCCCTCCTAGGCTCGACCGTATGAACACTGGATTCAGGCTCCATTGGAGCTTTACCTTTCTCTTCACGAGATGGTCTAGTAAACATACTATGAACCATTTTCCTGAGTTCATATTGCCCTACATTTGCTTGTAACTGTTGCGCTAAAATCTGTTGCAAGGCATCCTCCAATAATGCAATTCTACCAGATAGTGTATGGCCTACTGGGCGCGACATTTGCGGGGTCGGCCGGACTCTTGACTCTACGGGATCCACCCTAGAAGCTTCTTCTTCTACTTCCATTTAGGTCGATGGGTGTTTTTTTTTTTCACTCTATATAAACTGTAAATGCAAACTGTCACAATTTCCCTATGCTAGGGAATTCCTGCAATCTAGACAACCACAACTTTACAATTGCACAAGCATCTATCCCACTAACCGAATGTCTTGTTGTAAACTGAAAACTGCTTCACAACTGTTACTTTTCGGGCATATGTGAAAAACAGACTAAACTGTGTAAAACCAAAAATCAACTGGAAATAGGATCTCCACGAAGAAAAGTAAAGTAAGATGCTCCCTGATAATTCCTTCTCAAAGTTGGGATGATCTCTCCTCACAATCGTTGCTTTTCAATGGGACGCAGCTAAGTCTCATGCCATATTTGCTTTCGTATTATCCCTTCGAAGTTGAACATCGTGTGACTCTTATACGCTTGCCCCTCTTCTGAGCATATGGTTCAGTAGCAGAGTATGACGATCACTCCCTTTAGTTTGTTAATTGCCTTGATCGTAGATAGCGGGTCTACTCCAGGCCTTTACGTGAAACCACTTGCAGGTTGTAGGCTTGCCCAGGTCCATATGGGACAGCTACAGCTGACCACAAAGAACCTCCAGTGCACTTCTTTACACCTGCCGTTATTCCCAGTTCCTGCTTTAACACATACCCACGCGGGTGACGGGATATCTCAAGGTGAGCCTGTGAGCAATACGTGTACGTAGCAATCCTTTCGGCACCCACTCTGCGTAGCAGTTCATTGTCACGATGCTTGCCAAGCAAGGACTCACAATTGCGCCATCACACAAGCCGCGCAACGCCCGTTTAGGTTAGTTCTCATCAATCTTCAGCTCCCCAATTGAAGTCCTACACAACAACGGCTCCGAATGCCTCATTCACAGAGGAGACCTCCATTGTCGCTTCCTTTGCCCTTATCCTTACCACAATCCGTAAGGTCCTCCCTGCATCCCTCAGACTTATTTTGGATTGAGAGCGGGTGCAGAGTCGCAAGTCGAAGCTTTGATTGATACCAAATTATAACAACAGCTAGTCCCCGCGATGCCAAGGAGCCCTGAACGTAACCACCCGTAAACCTGCGCATGTGCCACTCTAATATCCAACGCAGCTCCTTTCCACCAAACAAATGGACCTTGGTATCGAACTCTAGGCGCCCTTCAAGTAGCACATGCAAGTCCCATGACGACACAATAGCCCTTTGCTTGCAGTCGTGAACTCCTGCTTCTTTGCCTTCAAATCGTCAACAGCTCGTTAGATCACAAAGCCCACGCACAACTTTTGTCTTTGACTCCGATCCCGTATGACTTTGTGTGCATTTCTTCTTTGCACTCTGAGCGAAGTGTCGCTCCAAACTCCCATAGCCCAATACAATCCTGCGACCACGGCTTTGATACCAAAATCTCACGACCAAACACTAAAAGCTCCACCAAGACCTCTCTCTTGAGACGAATACAAATTGATAGGTGATGGCACATTGATTATCCACCTAGCCATTCTCTGGTTCAGCAAGCTCGTCACACTCTATCACGTAAGAAGTACCTGCATGCTGAATACCAAAGCCCACAATTCCCTAGATGGATCTAGTATGCCACAAGTAAACCTCCTATCATTTACCCCTCTCTTGGGATATCATTGAAATCATTTGCCCCTTGGCACATTTAATGCATTTAGACCCCTTAGCCTTAGATCCACCTAGTCTAGTGCCATGTCACCCTCACCAAGGACCTTGACCTTGATTCCTTTTTTATCATTGTTGTGAAGCCCAAACAAATATAATACAAACATTGATCCTTTAAAGGAAAAGGTCTACTGACCCTTCCGAGGTCATGTTGCCTCAACTTGAGCGTAACAAATGCTGCTCTTGTGCAAAATTAGCGGACTCATGTCGATCCTCTGTACTAGAAGAACCAGATACTCCAAGACCAAACTCTTTCTTCTTCTTTTTAGATGCAATGCGCTTCCTACATTTAGAACTATCATGGCCAGGTTTCCTGCAATAGTTACATCTCTTCTTCTTTTTATTATCCCCTGAAGAAGAGGCACGATGTGAATGATCAGCATGGGAATGAGGGGGTTTACCAGCTGAAACCTTGCCTTTGCCTTTGTGTTTGTGATGGGCAGCAAAGGCTTGATTAGAAGCATTGCAATTCGCACGACTTTGCTCCTCCTAAAGAAGAAGAGCAACCAACTAGTCAAATGAGAAATGATTGGCATCACCCCCTGCAACCAACCTCAATGTAGTAGCAAAGCCTTGATAAGAATCAAGTAACCCATCAAGGGTATTAGAAACAAGCTGAGAATCAGGCATAATCTCATCAATGTTGGCCAACTGCTCTTTCAAATCCTTCACATTAGTGAGATAGGCATCCATGTTACCACCCTCTTCAAGCTTCAAGTCTTTCAACTGCTTGCGATGAGGGATAATAACCCGTTTCACTGAAAGAGCAATCAAGGCATGTGCTTTGGCATCACGACCATCCCACTGAATTTGCTCCTGTGTAGGAGGCAAAGTACCTGTAACAGGAGTTGCAGATGTTCTAGAAGTAGCATTAGAACCATCACCTGAAGAAGAACCCGAGGCAGTAGGTGCAGCACCAGAAGTGGCATTATGTGTAGGCCTGGCCTTAGAACCTGAAACAATATGCCATAGATTCTTGGCAACCAAAACATGTCCCAGCTCAAAAATAGAGGAGAGAAGGAGAAAAACGAGATGCTGTAATAGATTGCTGCAAAACTGAAAGTAGAGGCTCCAACATAACAAAACCCTAGGGCTAACTGCCCTAACTGGACTAAGTATCCTAACTGACCTAGGTGGTACATGTACTAATTGTACCAATAGTCCTAACTAACTATAACTATGCCTACAAGGCACATACCAAGGAATAAGTGGCACCTACGGATAGCCCATGGAATGGCCTACAGATTCAACAGACTCGACCTGGGGTTGACACTCACATGAAGACCACAGATATGACCTGGGGTTGACGCTGAGCCCCTCCCCGCCACGCAGCCCTCCCCCTCCCCGCCGCTCAGCCCCCCCTCCACGTAGCCCTCCCCCTCCCCGCCGCTCAGCCTCCCCCTCCCAGCCGCTCAGCCCCTCCCCACCACGCAGCCCTCCCCCTCCCCGCCACTCAGCCACACTGTGCCCCCCCCCTCCCGTAGTTCTAGTGTGCCCCCCCTCTCCTGTAGCTCTAGTCTGCCCCCCTCCCGTAGCTCTACTCTGCCCCCCCCTCCCGTAGCTCCACTCTACTCCCCCCCCTCCCGCAGCCTCTGCACCACCTTCCCCTCCCGTAGCCTCTGCCCCACCCCCTTCCGCAGCCTCCCGGTGGTCTGAGGGCCCTTGTCTGCTACAAGCCTTGGCTTGCCACTGGCCTTGCGCAGGCCTGCGCACCCCTACAACAATGCTGAACAAGATCTGCCTGTTGGAAAGGTCACCTCCCCATCTGTAAGCCCCCATATGAGGAGAGCATGGGGGAGGGAGACCTAGGGCAGAACCCAACAGAAAAAGAGAGAAAGGGGCTGCCACATAGACAGCATCATGGCTGTCATGTGGGCAGCACATCAAGGACTGTTATGTGCAGGACAGATGGACAGAAAAGTGCGGAAGCATGGCTGGGACAGATTGCGATGGATCTAGACAAGAGGCGCATTGTCTGCAGTAGATTTTGGGGGGGGCTGGACCCTGTATTTATAGGGCATCTGCCCTTGAAAGATGGGCCAAGGGCCCTTGTAATGAGTGCCTTAAAAGGGCAGCCCACAGTCCCATAAATGGGGAGCTGTGGGGTCGGTTTTCATACAGACTGAGTCGGTTTTTTGGTACAGGCCTTGGGGCCTATATAAAGAGGCCATTGAGCCTCATTTCATCATCACTTGCAGCAGCAGATCCAGAGCAGAAAGGAGCAGCAGGTAGCCACCCTCTGGACCTACTTTCAGGAGGATAGAGAGGTGCTAGCAGGGCTGCAGACTTAGCCAGGAAGCTGCCCACCTAGGCTGGTTCCCAGACAGCAAGGTGGAGAGGATTATCCTAGACGGAGAGTCTACTTATGCTCGAGGTGGAGCACGCGGACTCTAGTCTAGAGATAGCCAGCAGATAGGAGAAGGACTTTTGTGGTAAGATCAGAGGACCACACCATTGGTGGGACTCTGGATCTGTCTCTTTTGTATTGTGTCCATAGTTGTGGACGGAAATATATTATTTGGTGGTTTCTCTATCTGGTTTGGTTCATTGTCTATTGATGAGTCTGCACACTTACACATAAGTAAAGAAGTTTGTGATTCCACACCCACACTGCACACTGTGTGAGCTCTTGGGCATTATTTCCGCTGCGTGTACCCTCTGTTGGGTATTTTCTAACATGGTATCAGAGCCCAAGTAGGAGGCTCACAGGTGTGGGAGCCTGAAGGCAGGGACCTTGCTGAAGGACGACCCTGATTCAGAAGCTCTAGGGAATCGACTTCCACGACTGGAGGATTGTGCCTTTGCGAGAAGGAGGGTGGCTCAGGTTCAGTCAGGTGCGTTCAGAGTTCTAGTTTACTGAATTTGAGTTTGGTTGACTTTGCTGAGTGGTATATACAGCAGAGATGTCGACAGCTACAGCCTCTTCAGCCCCTGCTTTCCCTTCCTCCTCCTCCAGTTTTCTCTCTTTCACCATCCCTAATTTTGGAGAGTCTGGGAACCTGGACGGGAGTAATTACCCGATCTGGAAAGTGAAGATCCGGAGTCATTTAGTGGCTCGGAAGTTGTGGAAGCTGACCACGGGAGAGGAGTCGAAGCCGGAAGACATGGTGGACAGTAAAGGGAAGGTACTCATGGCAGTAGACAGAGAGGAGCTTGAAGCTTGGGAAGAAAGAGATGCCCATGCCCTTGCAATAATCATAGGGACTACGGCGGACTCTGTTCTTCCGCATATCCAGCTGGCCGAGACGTCAGTAGAGGCGTGGGCCACCCTGAAGGATCTGTACGAGATAGATAATACCTCCCGGATCGTGCTTCTTCAGCATCAACTCTACAATCTTGATATGGAAGAAGGCGATACGGTACATAGCCATTTGACGAAGGTCAAGGTGGTGCGGGATCAGCTGGCAGCAATTGGTCAGAAGACGGACTCATGTCATCTAGCCTTGATGGTACTGAGGAGATTGCCTCGGAGTTTCAAGAGTTTTGTTACAGCTGTGACAGCAAGACAGAGGACCAAACCTCTGACATTTGAGGAGTTGTGTCCATTACTGCTACAGGAGGAAGCTCGGGAGAAGCTCTACAACGAGGACAAAGATGACAAGGCGATGCTGGTGAAGGATTTCGCAGGTAAGGGAAAGGGCAAGCCTAACAGTGGCAAGTCCAATAAAGATGACTCTGATGACGAGGGGACTTTGAAGAGGAAGCACAAGAAGAAGTGTTTCTATTGTGATACGCCCGGACATTTTGCAAAGGACTGCAGAAAGAAAAAGGCGGATCTGAAAAACAAACAGGAGTCTGACCCAGATTCAGAGGGAAAGGCCAAAGCTAATGTGGTAATCGAAGAATTGTTCCTGGTGACATCACCGAGTGTTACCGAGGTCAGGTATGTTGATCCCGAAATCACAGTAAGGATGTCTGACATAGAGAGTTGGGTCGACAAGGAGTCAGATGCCTTTGAGAAGGTGAAGGACAGTATGGAGTGCTTGGAACCTTCCAGGTGTGTAGCTGTTGACACTGACACGAGGGTGGATTCCATGGAAAGCCCTGGGGTCTCATGGTCAGATGGATGCTGGACTTCAGAAGGGGACAGTATAGGATTACACAGGATCTTGGCGGGTGCCTCATTGAGGTACAGGGTTTGCTTTCAGAGCGAACATTCAGGCAGTACAACAGTCTGGTATGTATTTGATATTCTGCATTTGAGCCTTTATAGCATGCTGTGGAGAGATTCTGCTCTTCATTTGTCTCAGGTGATAAGAGATTGGAAGGAATTGGCCTTCTTCGAAGGCAGAAGGGGAAGTATTGGTGCTTCTTCAAATCTCGGACTCAGATTGCTAGAAGGTGGTGGACAAAGAGTACTGAAGCCAGAAGAGTACCTGCTTGAGAACTCAGCGAGAGTTCATGGTCCAGGTTATCTGGAAATATTCATTGGTTGCAGACCTTGCCAAAGGAAGGACGGGTTGAAACAGACCCTCAGAGCATGGTGCCTGGAAGACTCCAGGTTGTTCACTCATTATGAGGGGGACGACTGGAGGATCGTGACGGCTGGATTGCTCGAGTTCAGAGGCGGGAATGTGACTGAAGGAGGAGAGATGGACCTGTGTACCAGGATGGTGTGCGGAAGCAGAACCGGACCTGGTGGAGCAGGAGCCACTGGATGAAAAGCCAGGAAAAGATTTCGACACCGAAAGGTTCCAGAGGACTACGACCAGGGAGTTACTGGAGCATCTTCATCGACGTGTTGGCATTGGGCTGAGATGTGTCGGTGAGAGGGGGTGTTGGAAAGGTCACCTCCCCATCTGTAAGCTCCCATATGAGGAGAGCATGGGGGAGGGAGACCTAGGGCAGAACCCAACAGAAAAAGAGAGAAAGGGGCTGCCACATAGACAGCATCATGGCTGTCATGTGGGCAGCACATCAAGGACTGTTATGTGCAGGACAGATGGACAGAAAAGTGCGGAAGCATGGCTGGGACAGATTGCGATGGATCTAGACAGGAGGCGCATTGTCTGCAGTAGATTTTGGGGGGGGGCTGGACCCTGTATTTATAGGGCATCTGCCCTTGAAAGATGGGCCAAGGGCCCTTGTAATGAGTGCCTTAAAAGGGCAGCCCACAGTCCCATAAATGGGGAGCTGTGGGGTCGGTTTTCATACAGACTGAGTCGGTTTTTTGGTACAGGACTTGGGGCCTATATAAAGAGGCCATTGAGCCTCATTTCATCATCACTTGCAGCAGCAGATCCAGAGCAGAAAGGAGCAGCAGGTAGCCACCCTCTGGACCTACTTTCAGGAGGATAGAGAGGTGCTAGCAGGGCTGTAGACTTAGCCAGGAAGCTGCCCACGTAGGCTGGTTCCCAGACAGCAAGGTGGAGAGGATCATCCTAGACGGAAAGTCTACTTACGCTCGAGGTGGAGCACACGGACTCTAGTCTAGAGATAGCCAGCAGATAGGAGAAGGACTTTTGTGGTAAGATCAGAGGACCACACCATTGGTGGGACTCTGGATCTGTCTCTTTTGTATTGTGTCCATAGTTGTGGACGGAAATATATTATTTGGTGGTTTCTCTATCTGGTTTGGTTCATTGTCTATTGATGAGTCTGCACACCTATTGAATGCACATAAGTAAAGAAGTTTGTGATTCCACACCCACACTGCACACTGTGTGAGCTCCTGGGCATTATTTCCTCTGCGTGTACCCTCTGTTGGGTATTTTCTAACACTGCCTCCCCTGGAAATCGTGCACTTGAACAAGTCCTACAATGGCCCACAAACCCAAACAGTCTCCGAAGCCAATTGTGGGAGAGATCACAAAGCGCGTCTCCAGGAGTGGATTAGCAATTGACAGCCAACTAGCCCTGAAAACATCGGGTGCAATGGACACCAATGCAGTTCTTTCTCCCGCAGCGATCATCTCTACTCCAACCACTGCCTCCCCCACCATTGTACCACTCAGCCTGCCCCCCACAGGAGAGGGTCACAGTTCCTCACCCCCCACACAGCTCCCTTCTGTCTCCACCACTCTTATGTCCCCCCTTCCCCTCACCCAGCAGCCTTTCTCCACTCCTCTGCCATATACAGCCAGCCTATCGCCCACGCCCCCACAGCCATACGCCATATCCCAGTTCGCACCCCCCGGGTCCCACCTGAGACGATAGATTACATCTTTACGGAGCTACATCGACTACGGGATCATACCATAGCACAAGACCAGCTTATTCAGAGCATGCGCCAGGAGATCACTCACCTCCATCAGGAGGTTGTCTCTCTCACTGCTACAGTCACAGCGGCCCCGCGCACTACACCAGAGGTGGAGGAGCGGATCGCTACTATCCAGACTGCTATTGCGGAGACTACCAGATGGGTGGACGTTGCGAGACGGGCACCCAAAGCAGCAGTCTCAGCCACCATCGCCGAGCAAGAACAGAGGGCCAATAAGGCTCTCAACATCCGAGTACGAGGTATACCCCGCGCAGATTCACTCACCCCCTTAGCAGACGCGACTACTTTTGTGACCTCTACCCTCGGCCTCGTCGAGCATGGGATCGAGCATGCATGGCGCACAGGACGGGACCCCATGTGCCCACAGCCACTCATCATCCGATTCAGGGATACTCAGGCTCGACTTGCAGCACTCAGGCAGCGTGCTACACTACGGGACCACCCTACTATCTTCATGGATGAGGATCTCACACCTATGCAGGTGGAAGAGCGGCGCACCCTGCTTCAGCAGCGAGATGTAGCCCGTCAAGAGGGGAAGTGGGCTGTCGTCCGAGATGGCCGCCTATTAGTTGGCCCCCACCGCCGAGCCCCACCAGGTACTCTAGACACGGTAGCAGACATGGTCTATGAGATTCAGACTCAGCACACAATACCCTTGGCATGCACCATATGGAACTGTAATGGTACCCTATGGTCTGACCCTAGGAACTTCTCAGAGTCATACACTGGACGCGACATCGTTTTCTATACAGAGACACATGAGAGCCCCGAGCGCCCTCTCCCCTCGGTCAGTGGCTATACCTGGGAGTCAGTATTCCGTGAGGAGACCAGATATACTGGGGGGGTCCGAGGGTCAGGCGGAGTTGTAGTACTCCTTCGTTCAGCGCTCACGAGCTTGACATCCGTGGTTAGACGGGATGTCCATGCCCGTTACCTATGGCTCCGATTCCGACGCCCCTCCACACGCGACCTCTTTATTGCAGTTTGCTACTTTCCTCCTGAGACGTCACATTTTGCACGGATGCTTCGTGAGGATACGGGGGTATCCCCCTATCTAGATCTCTACTCAGACATTGTGGAGTTCTCCAGACGCGGAGAGGTCCTCCTAGTTGGGGATTTCAACGCAAGGACAGGTGCACGTCAGACATCACTCCTGGACTTCCACTCAGATCCGGTCCTATTACCTGAGATGGACACAGAGGACTCGGGCTTCCCCCGCTCTTCGGCTGACAGTCGCGCTCCCATTACTGGGTATGGGCAGGCTCTTTTGGACCTTGGACGTATACATGATCTGGTCATCTACAATGGACTAGACCGGTCCTCTGGTTTCACATGTTTCCCACATGGCGGAGGAGCCAGTGTCGTCGACTACATTTTGGGATCTCCTGCTTTAGCCCCACAGATCACTGACTTCCGCACTGCACCCTTACCCCCAGGAGCCGATCGCACTTACCTGTTCTTTCATATACTTGCGTCCGGAGCCCCTCCCAGCCACACCCCGCACTACACTACCTATCATGATATACATTTCGATCATAACCTCTCACCTGATTACTCAGCCCACCTAGCCTCCCTCCTCAAACACATAGACACCATACCCTCTTTAGATCACCGAGCCACCCTTATCACCCACTCCCTTCACAATGCAGCCCGCCACATCTTTCCTTCCACTACTCGGTCCACCCGCCCTCCACCCGCTGGCTCCACCCCTTGCAACAGCTGGTATGATGACGAGTGCAAAGCATTACGCCACACACTCCGACTCACGACCCAACGAAACGCTAGGGCCAACCCATGTCTCACCAGGGATTATCGTCGACTAGTCCGTCGCAAGAAGCTAGCCTTTTTGCGCCAGAATGAGGATACGCTACTGAACATTCTGTTTAGTAGCAACTCCAAGGATTTCTGGAGGAAATTCCTAGAACGCCGATCCCCCTCCCCCCTCATGGACACTTCCCTCTAGCACACCTACGCACGCACACTCTATGATATCCCTGATCAGCCTCCTCCCGACCTCTCAGCCACCCCCCGCCCCAATTCTTGTATCCTCTTCACAACCCAGGGAGTCACCCACGCAGCGCATAAGCTTCATAACGGTCAAGCTAAGGATCATGAGGGCCTATGCACAGAGTTTGTTGCCTATGGCATCAAAACTCTAGCCCCCATCCTGGCAACGCTGTTCAATGAAGCTGTTTGCCACGGGTTCCCCAGAGCCTGGACCTTGAACACTATCACACCCATCCACAAAGCAGGAGATCCCATGGATCCAGGGAATTACAGGACCATCATGGTCGGACATGTTATGTCCAAGATCTATGCATCAGTGTTAGATGGTGAGGTCAGTGCTCGCGCAGAGGTACAGGGGCTCAGGGCATCCGGACAGGCCGGCTTCAGGGCGGATCACTCGACTTACGATCACATTTTTACACTTAGAGGGATCATTGAGGAGGCCAGACATAGGGGACAGAGAGTATATTGTTGCTTTGTGGATTTCCGCAAGGCATTCGACACCGCTCCCCACGCCCGACTCATCAGACGTCTGCAGGAGTTAGGCTACGACTCGGTGATTATCTGGGCAGTAGTAGCTCTCTATGAGCGGGTGACAGGGCAGGTCAAGATTGGCACCAGCTGGACCCCAGAGATCACGAGCACTATCGGAGTCAAACAAGGATGTCCCTTGTCACCGACTCTATTTGGCCTCTACATCGACGAGCTCGAGACCACCATCAGGACACTCGGAGGTGCAGGCTGCTCTCTTGCGGAGGCTGTCATCCAGATTCTCCTATACGCAGACGATGTAGTACTACTATCCTCTTCTGCTACTGGTCTTTAGCGACACTTGGATGGACTTCAGGTCTTCTGTGATACACATGACTTGAAGGTCAACCTTGGGAAAACCAAGGTGATGATCTTCAACACTTCCAGACCCGCTATGCACCGAGAGCAGTTCTTCTTCGCCGGCAACCCTGTTGAGATAGTTGACTCTTACACATACTTGGGCGTTGTCTTCTCAGGCCCGATCTTCACGATGCGCCCGGCCATGCAGGCCAGGATCAGCCGGGGATACGCCGCTCTTGCCAGGCTGGAGCGACAGTGCTACCACTCCCACTTCCAGGACCCGTGGACCAAGTCTCTCCTTTTTGATTCTTTGGTCCGCCCAACCAGCAGGCATGTACGGTAGCCCTTGGTGGGGAGTCGACCTTTCAGATACAGAGTGGGCTTGAGTTGAGCGCCTACAGATACTGATGTTTGCTTGGATGATCCGTAGCAAACCATCGGTACCACACCATATCATTCTAGCAGAGTTCGGCGCCTCACCCCTACAGCTTGATGCGGCTTTTCAGGCTATCACCTATCTTCACAGAGTCTGGGATTTTGGCTCCTCCGCTGATGGTCGCCTCCGCCTACCTTGGTTAGCCCTATCCTCCTCTATGGCCTTATCCGTTGATGGGGACCAGCGATGCTGGTATAGTCGTCTTTCCAGTTGGTTCACCCGACTGGGCCTCGACTTAGACCGGTTGCCTCCTTTTCAGTACAGCCTCGACGCTCCACCATCTCCCCTCTCCCCCATTGACCACGAGGTCAACCGGCTCATTCGAGCGGATCTGCTCCAGCTCCACATCTGGTGGACATGGTTTCTTCACTCCGAGCTTCCTGTGAAGCTCGACTTCTACCGCCGACACTGCCTCCAGATCTCATAGGAGGGCTTTATCACACCTCCGGGTTACACACAGCTTCATCTACCACATGCGCTCCGGATGGTCGGAGGGATAATGGGATCAACGGGATACTGATCAACGTACCAGTGAGCAGAATAATTATGACAATGGATGTGGGGATAGTGAATAGCAACGGGCATGGGGATAGAGAATAGCAATGGGTGTGGGGATAGAGAATAGCGATGGGCGATGTGATAGGCATAACATAATGGGTAGTGTAAATGCACTAGAGCGGCAGATGCGGAGATGAGCTTACTGCACCGGTCAACGCAATAACGACCCTTGGTTAGTTTAGGGTCTCGTCACACCGATTACGGATCGAGAGCGGACGCGCAGAGGGTATCCCACGAGAGGACTGCCTTTGCCCACTTTGCGACTTGCAGGAGATCGTGTCGGAGGAGCACTTTGCTTTCAGATGTCCTATCTATTATGCCATTCGAGGCCGATACCACTGCCTCTTCCGCAGCGGATTCGGCTCCCTCCCACACATGCTGCAGTTCCCGGATCAGCGATGCCTAGCCGCTTTCTTACATGAGATGACTCGCCACCGAGATACCTCTCTCCGAGCACGGCGACACGAGCAGCACACACAGCGTGAGGACACCCAGCGGCCTATCACTGACTTGTTTCAGTCAAAGGATACCTCTTCTCAGTCTGGCCGACGATGCGGACGTGAGCGAGAGCCAGAGCCACGACAGCTGCATCAGCGGACAGACTCACACATCCAGGTCCATGACATCTCGTCTCTGCTCTCGGCCCGTCCCACTGGGGTTACCGTTGCCCTCATCCACAGGGCCACCCGCCGCCCCCGATGACCGAGCTCGACTAGGCCGCGTGATGTCAGAGGCCAATCATCTATCGCAGGGTTTTTTCCGACCTCCCATTTGACGGCCCCTCTATGATTGGTCTCTGACGATCACCACCTGCACATGTATATACTGTATCTCCCCCCTCTGCCCCAATTTTGGTGCCCCCCCCTTCTTCTTCTTTGTACCATCTGGAGGTAGACACATTTTTTTTGTATCAGGACTAGACACACAGTCCTTCATAACCTCTTTTTTGTAGAAACGGTTGGTTGGCTTGTTTTGAGACCACCACCGTTATGCTCATTGTATCAGTTATCTTTAGTCTCATAGACCTTCACGGTCTCCCGAAGACTTTAATAAACTTTCTTTCTTTCTTTCTTTCTACTCTTTGACATGGGGAGGTAGACCACGGGAGTGACAATGGCAATCCTGTGGTCTGCCTCCTCTCTACTCTTTGACATGGGGAGGCAAACCACGGGAGTGATAGTGGCACTTGTCAGACAATGAGCTTCCTCTCAGAGGGAGGGACCTCGACACTTTGAGCTTGTTGATCAACAACAATGATCCATCATTGACTTTTCTTTCTCGACAACACTAGCCCTCACCAGATCAAGAGCCACTGTGTATCCTCAGCCAATTAGTCGAGTTGATCCCATAGACGACATACACAAGTCCAATTATCCAATTGGATAGTTGATTTGGTTGCTGACAACCAAAGGACAATCATCGTTGCCCTTTACATTTTGGTTTCTCTCTTTTGTAGTGATAGCACGATCAATCTATTTTCATGTTTTAGACACCAGCCTTGGGGTATGGGTGCTCGTTTTTAGTGGCCGTACCCTTATCTTTAATTGTATCTGGGTTTTTTTTCAGTCTCATAGATCCTTTGGTATTTCGTAGACATTAATAAACTTTCTTTCTTTATTTCTTTTAGCACCCATTTGCTGCTCCGCTGAAAAATACCAATGCCCCTTATCTTTAATTGTATCTAGGTTCTTTTTCAGTCTCATAGATCCTTTGGTCTTTCGTAGACATTAATAAACTTTCTTTCTTTCTTTCTTTCTGGCACCCATTTGCTGCTCCGCTGAAAAATATCAATGCCCACCTAACATCCTAAATACCTTGCTGTCTAGCCCCTTTGGATCCATCGGAAGCCAATAGAGGTCCCCCAATCCAAGATCTCGTGAATCCCCTTAGTCACTTTGTGAGGAAGCCGATTCATTTGTTCCAGCTGATCGTTGCCCTGGATGGCTAACAGTACATCTTTAGAGCATCCCGGACCCCCTCTAGAATATCTGCCATGTCCTCAATAGAAAGAGCAATGTCATATGTGAACTCGGAGTCCAGTAGCTCCTCCTCCTGAAGAATTGGAAGGCACATCCGTGTGACGCCAGCTGCGTGAGAGCGTAGAAAAAAGCCTAGAGTCTCTGTCATGAATGGGAAAAGAAAAGCCATATGAAGCTTTCAAACCTCTCAGAATACTCCCAGAATTTTGAAAGCTATATGAAGCATGTATTTTGAAAGCTATATGAAGCTTTCAAGTCTCCCAGAATCCTCCTTTCCACGCATGCATTCCATTTGTAGTTGTTTGTGAAACGCAGTCCTAGATATTTATTTGTGTTGACTGTGTCCCCCAAGGCCAAAGTATCCACGGGTTTACTTGCATACAAAAATCACGTCCTTGTGACATACCCCCCTCTTGAGACAGCAAACTATCTAGTTTGCAGCTAGAAATTACAGCAAATAAACAAGAATGAAGATCATGATTAGCTCATACCACAGTGTGCATCATCTGTAATATACAATTGGCAATGATAATATGGTCTAGGAAAGTGCACTAGGCCATCCATATATCAATGCATCATGTGTGTGGAGTGACTAGTGCACTCATTATAGAGGTCCTATGGTAGAAATACTGTCAACAATAGTACCTCGGGTGAACATGCAGTGTCACCAAGCGACCTCTAGATACCTGAGCGTGTCTATCCTGAGGGAGTGGAGGTGCTATCCCCCTTAGCAATGCTCCAGACCTTTGCTCTACTGAGCCTGAACGAGCCTTAACCGCAGTGGCTCAAGCTGGACTGCTTAATAACCCAGGTGAATCTGCCAATTCACCTTCCTCCATCCACTTGGCATTTAATGCAGAATAATTCTTGAATTTCACTAGATAGTGACTAGAAACTCTACCTCTGACCTTTCTTTCTAGTGTGCCAAGATCTGCTCTCGGATCAAGATCTCATCTTGTTCTTTCACTCCAAGTTGTTCCTCATCAAGCATTTCTTTAGGTACATCTCCATGAAAAGGTTTCAGCAAACTCACATGAAAAGCATTGTCAATCCCAGTGCTGTGCTAGCTTCAGCATGTAAGCTACATCATTAATCTTCTGCAAAAGGGCCCATAATACCTCGTATTCAGATTGCTGTACAGCCTTTCTTTGCCTTTCTTATTCCTTAGTCTTGCTTTCTACAAATGCAGCAGAACCCAATCACCTTCTTTGAAAACTAGGTCACAACGGTGACGATCAGCTGCTCTCTTTTGCTTTTCCTGGCTTTTCTAGAGGGCTGTTTTTACCTTCTTATAAGCTGCAGCCAAACTTTCCACATATCTATCTGCTTCAAAGATCTTTTCCTTTGTGTCCAAAATGGAAGGGACTTTTTTTCCACCTTCTACTGTTTCAAAGGGTGCTTTCCCTGTGGAAGAATGTACTATGTTGCTATATGCAAACTCAACCAGTGGAAAGAAGTGTTCCATTTTGACTTATGCTCTGAGACATAGCATTTTAAAAGATCTAAGATAGTAGAATTTGCCTCTTCTGACTGGCCATTTGTCTGTGGGTGGAAAGAGGATGAAAACTTCAGCGTAGTGCCCATGTTCTCAAAGAGACATCTCCAAAAAAGTCTAGTCATACGCGATCTCTATCACTGACAATGGATTGAGGCATTCCATGATACTTGAAAATATTGCGCATGAATATTTTGGCCACCTAATTGTCTGCAATCTTCATCACTGGAATGAAGTGGGTTTGTTTGCTGAATTTGCATATTAGTATCTAAATTCCATCATGTCTAGTGAGTACGAGGAAGAACAAGCACAAAGTCCATGGCAATGCTTTGCCAGGGTCTATCTGGAATAGGCATGGATGTAACAATCCAGGTGCCTTCTGCTTGTCATATTTTACTTTCTGACTAAAGGAAGTGCAAGATCTTCCTTGGCTTGTAACTATTGTAGAGCATACACCAAAAATCCTCAAGAAACCTCTAAGAGAAGTGCAAAACTCATAAAAGTCCCTAGGACTCTAGGGAGCTGGTTCGATGCTATTATTCAGGAGCCCAAAAAGGTACCTCGTTTGCTCCTTGACACATTAAAAGACAGCAAACAAGATACTCCTCTGCCAGCCCGTACTAGAGCAGCTCTCCAGTGTAATGAAGGGGAAAAAAGGGGCCAAGTTAGAGGTCCTTTAGGTGGAAAATGTGGAGGGACTATATAAGTCCCCATCCACCCCCTACTATGTACTTTTTGATGTGACATCTAATCCTATCTATTCTCCCTTCCTCCTTCTTGCCTACGCTCACTCACTCTCTCTCTCTCTTCCCTACTCCCTCTCAATCTCTCCCTCTCTTTCCTACCTCATTCTCTCTCTCCTACTCCCTCTCCTCCCTTCTTCCCCTATCTCTCTCTCCCTTCTGCTCCTCTATCCCCTCTCTTCAAATCTGTCCCTATCCCCTTTTCTACATTGGTATCAAAGCTCCGACCTTGGCACCATTGCTTCACCATATTGTTTTTATAAAAAAAAGTGTGGCTGCTACGAACGATTTGACATCCTGCTGAACGAGATAGTGTGCCGGTGAATTGCCATAGCCAAAAGGGTTGCCATAACCTACAATGCAGGAAAGGTACATCAGTGTTTCGAAGCTGCTAGTGAGCGTCCAAATCAAGCGCTAAGGCAACGCGACTTGCAAATCCCCTCAATCTATCCCTGCAACCTGTCCACAACAGCCCACGAGCAATCAAACAGTACCACATCGCTCCGCACGGTTGCCATCGACAACAGTCTTGCCATTGAGCTACCCGTCGCCACGCCCTCGAGCTACCCGTCGCCACGCCCTCGAGCTGCCCGTCCATCGCCACGCCTCGAGCTGCCCATCCACGCCTTCATCCGTCAATCGAACCAAAAGCCCTTCTGAGGAGCAGCCCGTTCCGTGCGTCAACACCTCGTAGCCTCCCATGCCCACGCCGCACCGCCTCCAGACTCCGTCTCCCCCCCGCCGCCTCCGCCGCCCTGCAAACCTTAGTCTACAAGGTCCTAGCCTTAGGTTAGACTTTAACTAGGGTTAGTTTAGTTAGGGGTTAGGTTTAGGTTTGGTTAGTTTGGACCTAGGTTAGGTTAGTACTAACAAGGGTTAGGTCAGACTAAGTCAGTGTCCTAACTGTCTTACTAGTCCTTAGGTTAGGAGTCCTAAGTGTCCTAGGTGACTTAGGGAACCCCCCCCCCCAAAAAAAGAAACAAAAAAAAGAAAAAAGAGAGAGAGAGAGTCAAAAACTCAGAATTTTCCAGCCTCTTTTAGGGGCTCTCCACAGCCCTATTTTGGCTCATTCAAGCTCCTTTTCGAAGCTTCTTCAATGACCTATCTTCTGAGCCTCTCCATCGACATTTTCGTGTTTCCACGCACTATCTCAGGTGCTCATTATGCAGGGTTTTGCTATCCATTTCTCCTTGTCTACATTCGTGCCATTACAATCACCATGCCACCAAAGCGTGCCCCTCGTGATATATTGCATGACACTGATGAGGCTGCTTAGTATGAGCAAGTGCCTACCACTGTGGCTACATCCAGTGGTGGTACAGAGGTTCCTTCCACTCAGCCTCTCTCTCCTGCATCCCGGGAAGCACTAGCAGCGCAGATGCCCTTTCCTCTATGCTCTAGGGTGCTTTCCGCTAGATAGGACAAGACTTTAGCCAGTAGCTTACCATAGCCATGGCTATGCAGGATACCGCTCTTGTCCAGATGGGACAATAGATTGCAACCGATCACATCTGCCATTGCTACGCAGGATAAGGGTAAGCAGCCCGCACCCCAGCAAGGGGATCACTCAGACAGTCATGATGTTTTGTTTGCTCCACACAGGGGTTTTATGCCAGATGCCCGTCGTGCCTATGAGCATCAGTCTTCTGGACCATTGCATGTACCCCAACATGGGGATTATCTAGACTTCGATGATGCATTTTCTGTGCCACAGAGCACCTTCTTGTAGGATGTCGGGCCATCTTTTGGCTCACAGCTTTCTGCATCTATGCAAGCTGAGCCGTCTCTTTTGGGCCGACCCGTTGGTGTGCATCCAGTTAGTGCTCCTTTCACAGCACCAGCGAGTATGCCTGGAGTTGGCTTTGGTTTATATGGCAGCCCACACCCCTAGGAGAGAGGTAAGTCCTCTTCTCAGCCCTTTGGTATGCCATCATTTCGAAGAGATGCATTTGGCAAAGAGTCCCAACCCGGGGTTCATGCACCTATCGCTCTGCCAGCGAGTACATATAGCCAGACACAGCTAGTGCATCAGATGGCAGTAGCTACTACGCAGCAGGGGGTTGGTGGTGGGCAGCAAGCCACTTTTGATGACATGTTGGCAGATTCTTTGCGTTCATATAAGGCCCTACCTAAGGCCATCAAACTTGAGATGCCCCTCTCCGATTATGTGAACCTCAAGCGTGATGATGCCCGCACTTCTGGAGGTTACACACACAAGAATTATGCAGCCAAGGATATCAAGAACAAACTCACAGTGCATAAGTCCCAATTAGTTGGAGGAGTGGCTCACAAAGCTGGAAGACTATTTCCGCTTCTACCCCAAGTCTGAGGAGGAGCGCATCATTTTTGCAGGTATGCATATGCAGGACTATGCCCACACATGGTGGCGATACATGAGGGATTCGCCTCAGAGACCAACCACTTAGAGGAGTTTCAAAGAATTGATGGTCACTACATTTGTATCCCCACTTGTCTTGGATCAATACTTGGCTGAATTTTATGCCTTGTCACAGACCGGTACGGTCCAAGAGTACTTGCAGCGCTTTTGGAGGCTTTCCCTGTTTGTGCAGGACGTATCCGAAAAAGGAAAGTTGTTGTGTTTCATCCATGGATTAAGTCCTTCTCTCGCTGCAGATGTAAAGGCACATAACCCTCAAACAATTGAGCGTGCAGCCCAATTGGCAGAGGTATTTGAGCCCAAATATGCCAGCAAGTATAAGATGATAGCGGGCAGCGCATATGGGAATGCAAATGAGGCTGAGAAGAAGCCTAAAGTGACTAATTGGAATGAAAGAAAATCAGCAGCAGCACCATTTCCAAGGTTTCCCACAATCACAGGCAGCAAGATGCCATATGCTTAAATTATTCATGGGCGGTGTACCAACCGCATCTGCAGCTAACAAGTCGGTGACATAAATGCACAACGGTCACCCTGGCATATCACGAGTGGAGCTCGATATCTCAACACTCTCGGGTGGATTCTACAAAGGTGAAATGCATCAAAGATTGGCCACAACCACAAAATTCCACCCAGTTGAGAGGATTTTTAGGTCTTGCTTCCTTCTACAGGCGCTTTATTCGCAAATTTGCCAAGAGGGCAGCTCCTCTTACTGACCTCTTGAAGAAGGATGCTTTTGGGTGGTCAAGGGAAGCACAACGCAGCTTTGAAGACCTGAAATTTGCTCTTACTCATGCACCTGTCTTGGTGTGCCCTGATTTTTCGCGTCCTTTCATTATGGAGGCAAATGCCAGTGGCAAAGGATTGGGGGCTATTCTGAGGCAGGAACACGGGGTAATAGCCTTTGACAGGAAGTTTGATGCCAAAGAACTCAATTTCCATGTTTATAATCAAGAGATCTTGGCTATCTTGCATGCTTTCAAGAAATGGCACCACTATCTGTATGGAAGTAAAATTAAGGTGAAAACAGATCATAGGACACTCAAATTCTTCCTCACCCAGCCAAATTTGTCATATAAGCAGAAGAGGTGGTTGGTTGCAATCCAATCCTATGATTTTGACATTGAGTACAGAAAAGGGAAGGAAAATGTGGTTGCAGATGCCTTGTCCAGGATGTGGGCTTGCAATTTGTCTGCTATCTCTACCATATATCAGGAGTGGATTCATGGCATTCAGGAAGAGTATATGCAGAATTCTAAGGAAGCTCTCATATTTTCAGATTTGTAGAAGCCTTCTAGTCAGGGTCATCCGGATTTCAAATAGCATAATGGGCTGTTGTGGTGCCAAGACAGGATTTATTTAGTGCCAGACTCAAAATACTGCTAGCTGGTTTTGCAAGAAATGCACTCCTCTCCCATGGCTGGACATTCAGGTATCACTAAAACATATGAAAGAATTAAGCAGAGCTTTAGATGGGAGGGCATGTGGAGAGATGTGGTTAAATACATGGCTGAATGCTTGCCTTGCTAACAAAATAAAGTGGGCAGCAAGTTACCTGCAGGCCTCTTGCAGCCATTACCCATTGCCTTTCAGAATGATTGTTGGTTAAAGGCGATGCAAGCTGAATTGGATTCTATCCATCTAAATAACACTTGGGAGTTGTGTGATTTGCCTCCTGGCAAGAATGCCATTGAAACTAAGTGGGTTTATAAAATCAAACGGAAAGCTGATGGTGCAGTGGATCGTTACAAAGCCCGTCTTGTTGCTAAGGCTATGCTTAGCAGCACGGCATTGACTTTGAGGAGACTTTTGCTTCCACTTCTAGGATCACTACTATTCGCATTGTTATTGCCTTTGCTGCCCACTTTCATTGGCAAGTACATTAGCTTGATATCAAGACAGCTTTCCTTCATGGGCATTTGCAGGAAGAGGTCTATGTTTCCCAACCTCTTGGCTTTGAGGTTGAAGGTTCTGAGAGCAAGGTATGCCGCTTGAAAAAAGCCCTCTATGTATTGAAGCAGGCACCTCGGGCTTAGTATTCCAAGATTCATACTCATTTGCTCACACTTTGCTTTCAGAACAGCCCTACAGAGGCTACTCTTTACATCCGCAAGCGTAGGACAGATTTGCTGATTTTAGTCCTTTATGTGGATGACATGCTTGTAACTGGGACACATGCTCAGCAAATTGCAGATTTTAAGCTTGATTTACAGAAGACATTTGCTATGTTTGATCTTGGTCTTTTGCACTACTATCTAGGCATCCAATTTGCTAGCAGTGAGGGGGGCATTTTGATGTCACAATCCAAGTACATTGGACAGATTTTGCAGCGTTTTCAGTTTGAGGATTGCAAGACAGTATCCACACCATTAGAGCCTAGTTTTTTAGGATGGCAACGGTACATGTGATGTCACTCTCTATCAGCAGGCAGTTGGTTGTTTGATTTACCTATGCCATACGAGACCTAATCTATAGTATGCTATATCACAGTTGAGGAAATATATGCACAGCTCGTCTATGCACCATTGGCATGCCGTGAAGCGTATTTTTGGATATCTCAAAGGCACACGGCATTTAGGCCTTCTTTATGGGGCTGATACTTCACTTGTCATGCATGGATTCAGTGATAGTGATTGGGCTGGTTGTTCGGACACTCGTGTGTCACACAGTGGCAACTGTTTTATGCTTGGTACTTCATTTGTTTCTTGGTTCAGCAAGAAGCAGAGTATAGTTGCTACTTCTAGCTATGAAGCTGAGTACAGAGAAGCTTTTACAGCTACAGTGGAGTGTGTTTGGCTTCGGAAGCTACTTGCAGATCTTTATGCATGTCAGACTGCTCCTAGCATCATCTTCACAAATAGTCAGAGTGCTTTGGCTGTTGCACAGAATCCTGTTTTCCATGCTCGCACGAAGCATATTGAGGTTCACTATCACTATGTCAGAGAGCGATTATCAGCAGGTGATATTCAGTTGTCTTATGTTCCCACTGAAACCGACTTGGTAGATCTTTTTACGAAGGCTCTACCTCGACCTAAGTTTGAGGCTTTTCGGAAAGCTTTAAACTTAGTACCTTTTGTAACTTGATTTGTTGTACTCTGTACAGTCATAAGTTGCTATATCCTTATAGGACGAACATGTGCAACCATGACATTAGATATTTAGGTATCCTTAGCCATGTCCAAGATACTTCAACCCATACCATGGAGGGGGTTTGTAGGTCATTCTATGGACTATCCATAGGTGTCACTTATTCCTTGGTATGTGCCTTATAGGCCTAGTTATAGTCAGTTAGGACTATTGGTATAGTTAGTACATGTACCACCTAGGTCAGTTAGGACACTTAGTCCAGTTAGGGCAGTTAGCCCTAGGGTTTTGTTATGTTGGCTCGCTCTTGAGCCTCTACTTTCAGTTTTGTAGCAATCTATTATAGCATCTCGTTTTTCTCCTTCTCTCCTCCATTTTTTTGTAAAGAATCCAATTGATATGCTCAATGCATTTGGGAGATGAATCTTGGTGTAGCCTGGTGGTTCAATAATTGAGATCCGTAAGCAGTGATCTTTATAGAAGCTGAGTTTAACTGGGGGCTCAATAGGTGCTAACCAAGCCCTATATGTGTGAAGCTGCAATAGATCCTCTCTGATGACCTAGTTCACCTCCTGGTAGCATTAGAAATCGACCAACAGAGGGTTCGCACAGCGGAAAACTGATAGAATAGCCCAGGAGCTCACAGTGTGGTGTGGGGTGTGGAATCACAAACTTCTTAAACTTATGTGCATAGGATGGATGTGCATACTCATCAATAGACAATGAACCAGCTAGATAAAGAAACCACCAAAATAATATATTTCCGTCCAAAGCTATGGACACAATACAAAAGAGATAGATCCAAAGTCCACCCATGGTGTGGTCCTTTGATCTTACCACAAGGTCCTTTTCCTATCTGCCGGCTATCTCTAGACTGGAGCCCGCGTGCTCCACCTCAAGCTTTTGTAGATTTGTTTTCCAGAATGATCCTCTCCACCTTGCTGCCTATAGATTGTAAGCGTATCTCCTCTCTTCGTTAGCATGTATCCTCACCCTCCTTGGTCAATATTGTATGCTTCTCCATCGTAACAAGCCATCGGCAAGCCATCGACAAGTACAAGGTGACGCCACGACAATCTCCTCATAGTGTGTGCCCTCAATTGTAGTTAATGCTTGAGTTAGGATTTTAGGGTATTGTCATGTTCTACAGAAACCAAAAGAAGTTGTTTCTCTTTAGATTCTTTTGCCTTGCTTGTGACGTAGCCCTAGTCTTGCAGCTAGGCTCTGTCAAGGCATAGTTTGTCACATTCGACATTTGTCGGTTCTGGTGATTGATTCGTCATCTTTGTTCTCAAGTTGGAATGTCGTTGACACTCCTGCTTTGTTGTTGGAAATTCATTTCCTTGCGACTTGGAAGGTCTTTGTGCTGGACTTTGATGGTTTTGTTGGACGCTTGTTTAAGCTTGACTTTGATCAATTGCTCACTTTCATGATCTGCTTCCTCCATGTTCATCATAAACAACTAATTTTGAATCGTAAGAATCCGACCAGTGTTGTTCGTCTCGTCGTACATCTTCCAGCATGGTCCAAGCCTCCTCTGAAGTATCCACCAAGTAGATGTGTGAATTCGTTCTATCCCTTGTCGTAGGAATGATTAGGGATAAGCCTCCGCATCCCCGTCCTCCCATTCTCCCACCTTTGTTGGGGCATTTGGTGTCACTACCTTACACATAGCATCTAGTTGATCCTTGGGTTTCAGTTTTGCGTCTGCAGCCTTTCAAATCTCCTTGCTACTCCTTCTAGATTGGGTAATTGCTCTCATCTAGTTCTCCAAAGTTGGGTAATGGTATCCTCCATGAAGCCATAGGAACTTGGAAGTAGCTAAAAGCTAAACTGACTTCTTTTTTTTCGAGGGATGTGACTCAGATTCAGCCTTCATTATATGACGACACTCTGTGGACTCTTGTTCCCTTCAAGATGTTCCTTTCACTCCTTTCAGAGCTCACAAAGCATATATCACAACCATTAACCATTGCATGATCACCATTTAGCATTTACCCATTTGTTCACAAACAAAACCACTGAAAAAGGGATGGAGGCTAGAATGCCCCTACTCAACAAACATAGACAAGTGCACCCGATTGACCCCAAACACCGTGGCGCCCCTTTTGGTATTTCTTTATATTTCATAGTAAAATGATTACAAGTTGCATCTGGGAGACCTTCCCTGCAACTGAGCACGCAGCCCCAATTCATTGAGCCTTCGCAAGGCTTTCAAGCATAGAACACCATCACATAAGTGCACTTAACCCATAGGCTCAATCCAAACAAAGGCATTCTCTTTTTCCAGTGCAATTCCATTGGCTGTCCAGATGCAATCACACTGCACCCCAGCTGCACTCTCTTTGAGTGGTTTCCAGATGGCATTCACAAAGCTTTTCAAAGCTCCAAAATAAAATCAGCAAAGTACTCAACCAAAGAATGACTCATGTAGCACTGCGTGGGCACCTGTGATCCAAGAAAGAGGCGGCACATGAGGCCAACCAATAGCTTATGGAAAAAAGAAATTGCAGCAGCAAAATCACAACTCACCAAGCCCTGAAAACTCGAACCAAGTCCTCAATCGCCAAGAGGACATAGTAGCCAATGCCCAATTGCATTCTTAGCCAAAGAGGAGTGCAAAGGCATGAAGAAAGAGCATTTACAAGAGCCGACCAACAAGAATTCCACTGAAAAATGCTAAAAGAAGCACTTCTATCGCGAAGAAGTGGGAGTTCTTGGGCTCAAAAGAAACGTGCTTTGGAGAGGAATGCATTGAGAAGGTTTTGGAGAAGTTTCATCGCCAGAAAGTCCTCCAAAACTGAGAAAAACCAGTCAACCAGCGCGTGGGACCACTCGAAAATCAACAGAAAGATGTAGCTTTGCAAGAGGAGAGGCCCAGGAGGCTGTATAAGCAAAAAGGTCCAGGAAAAGCCACTTTTGCAAATTCGACCAGCAAAATAAGTGCTCAGCCTTGCCCGTTCTACCAAACACATGGAGGGAAAAGCATATCACTGCGAAGGGGAGGTAGAGGGGAAGCCATCGGACCAAACGAAAGTCGAGGAATCCAAACGGGTGAGGAGTTATGAAGAAAAACGGAATTCAGCTGAAGGAGGCTGAAAAACCAGTCCAAAATCCCAACAAAGGGAGAAGATGAGAGAGAAAACCACACATGTGAAGTTTAGAAGGCCTAGGAAGGTCCAGGAATGGCAAAGGAGCATGTAGAAGGCACTAGAGCCACCTGGAACTCTAGGGGGCCACTGAAGGTACATGGCCCTCTAGGGGGCCCATTAAAAATGCCACATCATCATTTTCCAACAACCACTCTTTTAATTCCTTGGAATGCCTTTAGGCCTAGGGATTAATTATGCTTATGTACTAGGCACCATGCCGCGTTTAATTACACATTATTAAGCCCACGCTTGGACTTTTAAAACCAAAGTTGTCATGGTCTTGTGGTACATTAAAGTGCTTAGAATTTCACGCTCCCGCGACATACCCCTCTCTTGAAACAACAAACCACAATTTACTGCCCCAAAACACAGGAGCGAGCATGAAATATAGCATGAAAGAGTATACAAGAAAGCCGCAGCTATAGTATACAGAGACAGTGAAAATATGGCTAGGAGAGGCATGCATCCATCCATATACACTGCTCAAAATCTATGTGATCCTTGGCGATCAATAGTCAAGATGCATCAATATCATGGTCTCACAGCAAAAATAATGTCAGCTCAGTATGTCGGATGAAACATATAGTGTCATCAAGCGACCTCATGAAATCACAATGAGCCCGTCTGTACTGAGGGAGTGGAGGTGCTACTCCCCTCTTGAATACCAGGTAATGCTCCAGACGCTCGCTCTGCTAAACTACCTGTAGGAGCCCGGACTGCAGTCGGCTCTAACTGGAAAGCATCAAGGTAAAGCTGCAATATCCCAGGTGAATCTGCCAGTTCACCTTCCTCCATCCATTTCGCATCAAGTGATGGGTAATTTTGAAATTTTACGAAGTAACGACGGATAACTTTACCCTTGAGCTTTCTATCTCTGTGTTAGAATCTGCTCTGGGACCAGAAGTTCATCCTGTTCTTCCACTTCAGGCTACACCTCATCAGCTAAATCCTCGGGAACATCTCCATGATATTGCTTTAACAAGCTCACATGAAAAGCATTATGTATCTTCAAATGCGGAGGCAACTTCAGCCTGTAAGCTACCTTGTTTATCTTTTCAGAAACCTGGAAAGGACCATAGTAATGCATGTTCAGCTTTGTGTACAACCTTTCCTTGCCTTTCTTATTTTTCAGCCTTGCCTTCTGAAAACGCAGCAAAACCCAATCACCTTCTGTGAATACCAATTCCCTGCGGTGCTTATTTGCTGCTCTTTTCTGCTTGTCCCGACTTCTTTGCAAGGCATATTTGATCTTCTTATAAGCCTCTTCAAGGCTTTCCACAAAACGATCAGCTTCGAAGATTTTCTCTTTTGTATGCAAAATGGGAGGTATCTTCCTGGCACCTTCCACTATTTCAAAAGATGCTTTACCTGTGGATGTGTGCACCGTATTATTGTAAGCATATTCCAGCAAAGGCAAATAATGCTCCCATTTGCTTTTGTGGTCTGAGACATAGCATTTAAACATATCCAAGATGGTAGAGTTTTCTTGCACCGATTGTCCATCAGACTGAGGGTGAAAAGATGACGAAAAATTCAGTGTAGTGCCCATATTTTCAAACAACCCTCTCCAAAAGAGGCTGGTCATCCTCGGATCTCTATCACTGATTATGGATTCAGGCATCCCATGATGCTTGAAGACATGCTGCAGAAACAATTTGGCCATTTGATCTGCTGTAATTTTCTTTCTTATTGGCACAAAGTGAGCTTGTTTGCTAAACCTGCAAATTATTGTCCACAATCCATCATGTCTACTAGGAGTACGTGGAAGATCAAGCAAAAAATCCATAGCTATGCTTTGCCATGGTCTATTCGGAATTGGCAAAGGGTGTAACAACCCAGGTGCCTTCTGCCTGTCAAACTTTACTTTCTGACAAACCATGCATGTTCTCACATATTCTTCCACATCTTTCCTCAAAGATGGCCAATAAAAATATTCCTCCACTGCTGTAATTATTGCTGTAATTCCCCTATGTCTTGCATATGGAGGAGCATGACTTTCCATTATGACTTTCTGTCGCATCTGATCAGTGACACAGAGTTGTCCATGCATCAAAATGAAACCCTCTTTCAACATATAGTGATCATGCCTTTGACCATCGAAAGGCTGATCATAAATAGTTGAAAAATCAGCATCATTAACATACTGATCTTTCATCACATCTAACACATTGTTGTAAGCAATGCTCACTGCTGAAACACTGGGTTTCTTGGAGACTACTTCAGGTTGTGGTTTCCTGGAAAGTGCATCAACCACGACATTTTTGTTACCCGGCTGCATCAAAGTGCCTCCTATGGGAGAGAGGCCCCGCCTACACAGTAGGCACTTGGAAGGCTTTTATCAGGCTACCTGAGGATCAGAGACTGCAGTTCGTGAGTCACCTCAGAGGGGTAGCACGCAGGATTCAGTAGATAGATGCAGCCATCCCGATGAAATGGATAGTTGAGTTGCCTATTACTTCCACCACTTGGATGGGAGCTTTTTCGAGGACAGCAGTTCCTTTATAGGTGATCGCTCTTCGAGGTCTTGGGGAAGATGCACTGGTCTTTGACGTTGGGGATGGAGATATACTCTCTACATCTAAGGATGGTATTCTTCTAGAGGTTGCCTTTCAGCCTGTTAGGATTGCTGATTTTGTGGACCATGGAGCGGGCTTGCAGTGGTACTTAGACCCCGACCCTCTGCTCTTGGCCTTGGGATCGTGGAGGTTGTGGTTATATGGAGGTGCACCTATCAAGTGCTTGCAGTGGGACCCAGGAGAGTGGGAGTGGATAGATCATGGGCACCAAGAGAGGGTGATTCCCTTCTTTCATTTCACGGTTGGTAATGCTAGGAGATTTCAGCTGAACAGTGGGGTTGGATTCCCTCCAGAGCCCCCCATTGGGAAAGCTTCTTCATCACCGCAGATTTGCGTAGAAATTTCTGGAGGAGGCTCTGGAAATCCCTCAGAAATACAAAGATCACTCTTTTCTTTTGGCTTTCTATTCATGGAGGGATTGCAGTGAACCTATGGAGATCACGATTTGGGGCTGATCCCACTTGTCCTCGCAGTCATTCTGCAGAGGAGTCAGTGCGACATTGCCTTTGGGACTGCAGTCAGCAGGCGAGGATTGTTTGGAAAGGGGTTGCTCGGATACTCAGCATCTTTCATACTTCCCCTTTCTTCATGACTTGGGGCTCGGTTGCATGGTTATCCCTTACTGGGCCCCAGGTGTTTTATGAGGGTGAGCCTTCTTCTTGGGCACTCTCGGTCCGCCGGCAGGTGATAGAGTCCTGCTCTCTTCAGGATGTACCACTTACTCCCTTCAGAGCTTCTCATGCTTCAGTGGACACCTCTTGGGAGATTTTGGCTAGCATTTCCTCTTGGCACATTTGGAGAGCCAGGTGTACAGAGGCCTTGGATGGCACCTAGATACACCCATCACAGGTGTTCACGGGTATTTGGACTGACACGGTTCACACTTTGATAGCCATATGGGCTAGCATGCAGGGCCCTTCACGGGCAGCCTCTTCTAGAAGGACTATATTTCTTCGAGTTTGGAGGGGTTCTTCCTTTTTCTCGGAGGTTTCTACTGGATTGAGATGGCACTATCAGCGTCAATCCTTTCTTTTTGGCTCTTGAGCTTTTCATGCATTGCATGATGTATCCCGTATGGAGCTTGCTCTAATGGTTTTCTTTAATACTTAATAGAAGTCTCTTTTTGCAAAAAAAAAAAAAAAGTGCCTCCTATGCTGTTCCCACATGCATCACAAGTTACAGCAAAGGGTTTTGCAAGATCTGGCAAGATAATAACGGGTTCAGAACACAACTTTTGCTTCAGCTCTTCAAAAGCTGCATTTTCCTTTGTTCCCCACCGAAACGGTACAGCTTTGTTCTATAAAGCATGCAAGGGAGAAGCAATTTTTGCAAAGTACTTTATAAACCTCCGGTAGTATGAACACAACCCAAGGAAGCTTCTGACTTCATGCAGATTTTTAAGAATTGGCCAACTCCTTATGGCCTCAACTTTTGCAGGAACTCCATCCTTTGACACTATATGACCGAGAAAATGAATCTCATGCATAAAGAACTCACTTTTCTTGGCGTTTATTAACAGCTTGTGTCTTTTCTACTCTTGAAACACAATAGTGAGGTGTTTTCTGTGCTCCTGCTTATTTTTAGAGAACCGAATGATGTCGTCGAAGAAAGTGCCCACAAACTTTCTGTATGCTCTAAAAATTCTGTCCATCATTCTATTGAAAGTGGCAGGTGCATTAGTCAAACCAAAAGGCATCACAAGGAACTCATATAAGCCAAATGAAGTGCGGAAGGCAGTCTTGTAGACATCTTCAGGCCGTATCCTTATCTGATGGTATCCACTTTTAAGGTCAATACGATTAAACATTGAGGAACCTTCCAACCGATCCAATATATCATCAATGCATGGAATTGGAAAACAGTTCTTAATTGTGACTTTATTCAAAGCCCTATAATCAATACACATTCTCCAACTGCCATCCTTCTTTTGCACAAGCAACACAGGGGAACAGTAAGGAGAATTACTTGCCTCTATTAATTCCTTTTCCAAGAGTTCCTTCACTTGTGACATTCTCTCTTACTGTTGTGCCTTACTGACATGATAGGGAGGTACATTAGGCGGTGAGCTTCGTGGAATTATATCAATTTGATGATCCTCGGGCCTCTTGGGAGATAATTCTTGAGGAAGTGCATCTGAGAAACAATCATCAAAATCTGAAATAAAAGCAGCCCTTTCTCTATCTAAAGCAAAAAGAGTAGAGCCTTCCTGAACTGGTTGGCTGTCCTCTTTGACAAAAATCAAGTATGCTGAAATATGACGCTTTATTACATTGGAAATACAAGAAGCTGAAACTATAGGGATGGACTCCCCTTTCAACTTCATATCAAGTACATGATTTTTGCCTCTATGAGTTAAAGAAATCTTCTTGTTTCTCATCTGCACATCAGTCCCCACCCTGTATATCCAAGGTATCCCAAGCAAAGCATCACACTCTGGCAAAGGCATAATGTAGAAGTCCTCTACATCCTGATATCCCTGGATATGCATCCTCAACTT
Organism: Dipteris shenzhenensis; assembly: GCF_047967505.1. Classification (NCBI taxonomy): domain Eukaryota; kingdom Viridiplantae; phylum Streptophyta; class Polypodiopsida; order Gleicheniales; family Dipteridaceae; genus Dipteris; species Dipteris shenzhenensis. The sequence continues at coordinate 55,360,967 of NC_141614.1, forward strand.
GCCAATGATAGGAGTGACAGGTGTGTTGAGTTCAGGGTTGGCCATATCACACATGCCGGATGGCCCCATTTCCTCAGGCTTGATGCCAAGCCTTCCTGCCATATCAGGAGTTATGAAATTCGCCTTTGCCCCAGAATCAAAGAAAAACAAACAATTCTGATTTCTGATTTTTCCCCATGCTCTGCACATCGCAGTCTTTTTCGTTTCCTCTTCATCATGTGCATGTGGCAAACTCCCAATCACATCTGGAAGAAGTCCTGCGGAAGGTTTAGGCCTTTTGCCCTTCCGATCAGCCTGTTTATCACCATTCTTATCATCATCTGACCTGTCTCTTTTCTTGGATGGGCAATCATAAGAGCAGTGTCCCTCTCCTTTGCATATAAAACATTTGTTTTGCTCCATGAGTGACTTTTTCTCTTCATCAGATAACTTGGTACGGGGCTGTTTATTAGGCTGTCCATGCCTTTGACCAGCTTTGAATTGGGCTTTTCCTCCCTTTTGAAACGGTCGTTTGCCATAATTTTTATTTTCAGATTTGATGTCCTTATCCTGGTGTTTGGCAGCCCGTTTGTTGTCTTCTTTCTTCCTGTCCATAAAGCCCAAATTCTTCTCCTACATCCATGCATATGCTGTCCTTGAATTCTCAATTAATTGAGTCATAGAACCCACCTTGGTTTTGATGCAATAATCACGTAGCTCACTAGGCAATCCACTACAGTACCTCTCTATTTGCTCTTTCAAAGAAACATGCCTGTAAGAGCTCAATGGCAGCAAAACATCCCAAAACATCTGGGTGTAATCATCAAGATTCTTGCAAAGTTTGTATGACAAGTCATGCCAGTGTGAAAGTACTTCAACTTCAAAAGTTGGAGTAAGCCAAGTAGAAGAGAACACTTGCTTAAATTCCAACTTCAACTTCAAAAGTTGGAGTAAGCCAAGTAGAAGAGAACACTTGCTTAAATTCCAGCCAAGTAGCAGGTGCATCTCCATGAAGCATAAGGTTGGTGTACCACTTAAGTGCATTGCCTTTCAAAAATGTGGCAACCTTTCTCATCTTGGATGCTTCTATAAACAAACCCCCAAGAAATGCAGCATCAAACTGTTAATGTGAGGGCTTTGTACCTGTCCAGTACTCCATTATATGTCTCAAACTTGACATGAGAACCACCATCCTTAAATTCTTTATATATGTTGTACTCAAAGTTTATGGCGACCCACCAAGAGTCACACTTGGGTCACGTCATGGTCACCTCAGCAACATGCCAAGTTGTTAGACCTTGGTCATACCTAGTCGCAGCGTGTTCACATGTGTTCACATCTTGGACTTGACATGGACATGACTTGGACATGACATGACTTGACATGGACATGACTTGGACATGACATGGACTTGACATGGACATGACGGAAGCAATACATGACTGAAGAGTGCCAAACCTCAACCTCGACTCACCATGGTCAAAGTCAATCATAGGGAAGTATTGGCGCAATGGTACGCGGGATACACCTGTTGGTGCACATGGGAAGCAGTCCATCAGTTAAGAGGCATAGGTGGTGCACCAACCCTCTCAACCAACTAGTGTCAGGAGCGCAGGAGAACACATGGAGCACGGGATTCACTGACCCAGGACAGGCTGGAGTGTTGCGGAAGCCATCAAGGACAGAGCGGCCCACAAACGGTGGAATGGCTAAGGATGGCTAAGGGTGCAAGAAGGCAACCAATAGGAAGAAGGTGGGGAGATTGGTAGCGGGGGGGTGGAGCAGAGGAGGAGAAGGTGAAGAGGGGGAAAGGGGAAAGGGGAGGGACATTCTGGCAGGGACGGGAGGCAGGAGTGAAGGAGTGAGAGGCTAGAGTCAAGAGCTCGCCTCGTGTATATCTTCGGGGAGTGTATCAGTCATCTTGCTCTCGAATGAGTTATGCTACTTCCCATCTCTTCTCGCTACTCTCAAATCTCTTTACGTTGTGTTCTCCTCCCCTCCTCTCCCTTCACTTGGTACAACGGATCTGTGTCATGTGGTTGAAGTTCCTTGCTGTTCATGTCGAGGGATGGCTTTCATGATGTTGTTCCGCTTTGGTCTTCTTCTTGCTCACATCACTTCAGCACTTGTACCGCTTGCACATAGTTGACACCATCTACCACTTGCACATAGTTGACACCATCGACAGCACTCACCTACGTACCAACGGTGACACTTATGGCACGTCTTACTCGCTTCTCGCACCAGTGGCCCTAGGCCTCCGGTAATACTTCCGGAAGTGTTAAGAAACCCCCTCCCTCAGACAGGTTATGGCGATCACGGTGGGACACTGCTGGTGTTGAGTAGCACGAGTGAAGTGGTGATCTAGAGTCCTAGAGAGAGGTCTTATGCCGAGTAGTTCTGAAACACTTGAAGGAGCTAGTGAGAGAACTAGGAGGTACTTGAGGAGAGTGGAGAAAAGACTTCCGGCAGACCAAACTAGGTACAAGAAGCATTACGTGCGACGAAAGTTTGCGAAGTCCTCAACTCGAGCACAAAGTGAGCCCATTGGAGCAGTAGCCAGAGCAAGTAACTTCATCGACACTCTCATTGACTTGGACCAACAAGAACCCTGGTGGTCAGATCCGGACTCCGGAGAAGAAGAAGTGCAAAGCGGAGAACAGGTGAAAGAAGAGGGTACTAAGGACGAGGACTCCTCAGGGACTCATCAAGGTCAAGGCAGCCCCTCTCCTCCTCCTGCAACGATGTCTTCATCAAGCACCTCTTCTACCGGAGTGGTGACTCCATCTGCTCCCACCTCAACCTCTTGTGGACAAGCTGCTACCTCATCTGTTACGCATAGCTCCGGGCTCCTAGCTAATCCCTCTTCTATATCTATTCCATTGGGGGGTACTTTTGCTCCGGCCATGCCTTTACCTGCCATGATGGTTTCATCTCCCTTTCCATCCACACCGGTGTTGCCTTTTCCATCACCTTCTTCCTTCCCTTCTGCTTACTCATCCATGACTTCAACTCCGTCCCTCTCTTTCCCAAATGCTCTCCCATCCTCTTTCACCCCCACATCTTCCATGTTCTCACCCTTTCCCTCTGCAACACCGAGACCCCCCACTTACGCCCTACCATCTGGGTACACTTCCTCTATGACTACATCAGTAGTGACATCTCCATTGTGGTCCTCCACAGGAGGGGTTGTCGGGGTGGTCTCCTCCTCGGGAGCACCAACACTCATTACAGCCCCATCGGGACTCCCTCCAACTCTTGCATCCTCTCCAACCTCTCGGGTGGGGATGGCCCCCTCTCCAACCTCTCGGGTGGGGACGGCCGTTCTCAGTCCTCCAGACAGAGCGAGACTTCTCGAGCTACTCAACAAGGTCCACGTGAAGACTCAAAAGTTCAAAGGCCACCTCCATGAAGATGCGGAAGCTCATGTGAGGAAGTTCCTCACAGCATGTAGAGCTAAAGGTGTGGAGAATGAGCATGCGTTCCTTCACATCTTTCCCTCGTCATTGGAGGATGCTGCGGATGTATGGTACAGTCAATTTCCTCCGGACCACTTCCAGACGTGGACAGACCTAAGGGAGGAATTCTTACGCACTTTCAAGTTGGAAAAATTCGAACACATGATTGTCCAAGAGTTATCCACTGACACCATGAAGCCTGGAGAGAGCATCTCTGAGATGTACACAAGGATGAGGGTCTTGGCGGCAAAGATGTCGGTGCCACCCAATGACGCCGTCATGAAGGGGTGGTTTTTGAAGGCTTTACCCTCCACTATTGCTATAAGGCTGGTTGACAAACTTCCTGAGCATGCCTCACTACAAGAATTTCTGAGGGAAGCGGTGAAGATGGAACGGTCCCAGTTAAGTTTCGCCTCAACACCCGCTCAGACCGCCCAACTTCCGAGAGAAGAGGGCTCACAGGCATGGCAGCAACTCAAGAAGGAATTAGAAGAAATCAAAGAAGGTCTGAAAGACAGAACAAAAGTGGATGGACCGTCACCCTTTGAAGCTCAGATAAGAAGTGGTCTCTGGTGCACGGACTGCAAGGGTTCTGGCCATGGCTACTGGGAATGTCCATCGAAGCGTAAGGTACCCACCCCAACCTCCTTTTGCACATTTTGTGAAATTCACGGACATGATGCCTCCGAGTGCAGGTATCTTAAGGGGTTGAGGAAGCTTCTGCCGGAGTATCCAATTGGGGAGCCACTGGTGGCTACAATCAACAAAGCTGCACCGACCACTTCAGGGCCAGTACCCCTAGCTTCAGCCCCTGTGAAGGCACCTGAACCACCCACCCACCCTATCATTCCACCTCCACTACTTCCTAATCCTCCTAATCCTTCTTTGCTCCAAGCTCCTACTCCTAGTGAATTTGGGGCTCCATACTTCTACCCTCCGCCCTACTATGCACAGTATCAACCACCTATGTCAGGGGGTGGATATGGATCCCCTTATGTTCGCGGTCGACGGGGTGGGTTCCGAGGTGGACGTGGAGGCAGAGGTACCAACTTTCGCAGGCCCATCATGTGCTATAGATGTGGCGAGTATGGCCACTACCAAGATGATTGTACACAACCATTTGGGGGACCCTCTTGTACACAGTGCAACACAAATGACCACTACACCAGAGATTGTCCCAATGGCAGAAGGGAATTAACATCGCAAGTCAACATGGTTGATGTAGTAGTGGCGGGGGAGGGTGACAAACCCCATTTGATTGGTGCAGTGTTGGGAGCTGTGACTAGGTCACAAATGAAGGGTGACAGTAGTAAGGATGATTCAAAATCAATATCGGAGGCCTCATCACCAACTAACAGCAGCTCAGTCACTAGAAGAGCATCCCCACCTCCTTCCTCCAAGGTGGACAGTGGGCACAAGACTACATCGCCCTTGTCCTCTCCTGTAACTGGATTAGAAAGGACCCGAGGGGCCCCACAGCCATCAAGTCCTATCAATAGCTCTAAAACTACCTCAGCTCCAAGTGAGCAATCTATGCCTTCAAGGTATCAGGAGGTGATCAGGAGTGTCACCAAAGATCTTCAATTTAGTTCTGAAGATGAAGGAGTCACACCTCAGTTTCCTTCCCGCAAGTCCAAAATAGTGAGGTTTGCAACAGAAGTGACAACTTCAGGGCAAAAACGTGAAGAGTCGCAGGCAGGCCCATCCACCTTCCACTCAGGAAGTACAATGAAGCAAGAGAAGGAAAAAGGGGTGAAGCCTAGTAATGCCAAAGAAAAGGGGAAATGGGTGATGGGAGAGTCACCACAGGAAATATTGACTGAGAATCCAGAGGCACCTCCTCTCCCTCGCGTAAGCTTCGACCCTCGGCCAGAAGCTCGGCGGATGAAGGCACAAAAGATTGCTGCTACTGTCCAGCCCTATTCTTTGATGGATGACTTGATGGATTTTAGGCCCAACATCACCTTACGACAACTCTGTCAATTGTCTCCACATATCAAGCATCAGACTATTGCATTTGTGAATCGCATGCCAGGAGGGCGCCAAAGGGGATCTGTTCAGGGCGGACCCACACCAGAGACAGTAACAGTTCAAGATGGAGTAACACTAGACAATTGCTCAGCCTATGCTGCCCTCACATGTGAACAAAGTCCCAAGCTCGCAGTGGAGATCAATGGGGTGGAGCTGAAAGATGTTTTCTTGGATGGTGGGGCAGCAGTAAACATCATGCCGAGAGGTACTCTTCAACAACTGGGTTTGAAATTGACAACTGACGTACATTTCCAAGTACGCATGGCGGATCAACGCAAGGTGAAGCCTATGGGGGCTGTAAAAGGTGTTCACATGAAGATTGGGGGAGTTACATTCCTGTCCAATTTTGTTGTACTTAATATGACAGAGGGTGAACAGACTTATCCTCTACTTCTTGGAAGACCATGGTTACGCTCAGCAAAGGCTATTCAAGATTGGTCAAGTGATGAAGTTCGACTACCTTTGGGATCCACATCCTTAGAAATAGACATGGTTAGTGGAAGGGCCCGCCACCGACCTGTGGAACTTGGGGAAGAGGATTTTGAAGAAGAAGAAGGGGTGGAAGAGGAGCGATGGGCACTTGGGGATTGGCCCCTACAGGAAGAAGAGTTGGCCTATGAGGAGGACTCACCCTTCCAAGGTGAAACCGATGTAACAGCGGCACGAGATGTTGGTGAGAGCTTGACGTACTTGTTGGAACATGCTAGACCAGATGAGGAAGAAGCTGTCATCTTGGATTGGATGGGGGCCCTGGGATCCTTAGCCATCAACATGGTGGAGTTGTGTCCAGAAGAGGATCCTGAAGCCCATTTTGGTACTTCACGGAATGAGCAAGAGGTGAGCCAGGAAGCCTCTTCCCCACCTGGTTTGGCTGATCTCATGTATGAACGGATGCCTTTTGGCCTTCTTAATAATCCCCACATGTATCAGCGAATGATGTCCGCAAGTACCAGACCAAGTGGTAAGGAGGCCACCAGGGTGACTCAAAGACAAGACCATGAAGCAGCAATGGAAGCAATGGATGCACACGACATGGATGCCTCACACCAAGAAAATGACCATGGGATCACAACAGAGGAGGAAGAGGATCCTATGCAAGAAGATGATGAGCGAGCGGAGCATAACGATGGACCTGAAGAGAACACTTATGAATCTATGGAAGAAGACGATGACCACATAGATCATAGGCTGGCTGAGCACAATGATGGTATTGGCGCATATACTCATGGATCTGAAGAAGAAGAGGATGATCACCTACTTACTGATGTCACTCAAAGGCAGGAGGTACCGGAAATAACTCTTGGAAGGGTTATTGAATCCATTATGCAATCTGACCAACCTAGGAGGGGTCAAGAGGCCGGTCAATTTGAAGGAGCCGTCCACATTCACACTGGAGTCTGGAACTTCAGACCTTCAAGGCAAGCCCACAGCATACAGGGAGAAGAAGATGTCGCGGACCTTGTTCTACTCGACTTATATATGTCAGAAGCTGACTCCCCAACAACACAGGAGGTTCATGACACTACATACGAGGTGGTTGGATTACCATATGGAGGAATGCTCAAGCAAGCACAAAAAGGAAAGAAGAGAATGGGCCCAACTGTTGCCTCTACATTTCAACCATTTCCAGAACACACCCAACCGTCCTATCCGAGCTCTTGGATGGAAGTAGTAGTGGGGAATTTTTCTCTAGATGATTCTCCTGCGCACCCAGCAGTGGGAGTAGAAGAACCGAACAACTCCGCATCAGGAAGCATACCTCAGGTTGACCATGCCAGGGATTGGAGGTATCTGAACATAGGGACAGAAGACCAACCGCGACATCTTAAGGTAGCCAGTTGGGTCTGGGAACATGACTATCTCCTTGCTGCATTGTCTGATTTTTTTCAAGAGTATGTTGATGTCTTTGCCTGGTCATATAAGGATTTAAAGGGAGTACCCACTGAGTTCATGGAACATCGCATCGATCTATATCCGGAAGCAGAGCCGGTGATCAGTGGACCATATCGCATGAATCCTAACTATGGCAAGGCTGTCCATGCTGATATTCAAAAGATGGAGCAAGCAGGGTTGATCTACCCTGTTGACTACTCCGAATGGCTTAGTGGCATCGTAGTGGTACCCAAAAGAGAGACTGGAAAACTCCGAGTTTGTGTCGACTATAGGAGTTTGAATACCGCCACACGTCGGGATAGGTTTCCTCTCCCCTTCACTGACAGGGTGCTTGAAACCGTAGCTGGTCATGCTCTCTACTCCTTCATGGATGGATACAGTGGGTATAACCAGGTTCGGGTGCGAGAGCAAGATCAGTTAAAGACTACCTTCGTCACCCAATGGGGAACTTATGCTTACCGGATGATGCCTTTTGGTCTATGCAATGCACCGGCCACGTTTCAACGTCTTGTCACCAAACTCTTCCAAGAGAACATCGGAAAGTTCCTTGAGGTATTCTTAGATGACTTCTCTGTGTTCAATGGTAAGAATGCTTCTCACCTCGAACCTGCTATTCAGACTGATCATATGAGTAAGTTGAGGTGGGTTTTTAATAAGTGCAGAGAAGCTAGGTTGTGCTTGAATCCGGACAAATGCTTCTTCCTCGCCTTGCGAGGGGTCCTCCTTGGCCACATCGTCTCAGCTAAGGGAATGACCACGGACCCAGCAAAGGTGGAAGTGATATTGACCTTGCCTATCCCTCGCACACCCCGAGAAGTCAAGTCTTTTTTGGGACATGTGGGTTATTATAGAAGATTCATCAGGTCCTATGCCGACATAGCGGTGGCGTTGACGGAACTCCTTCGGCAGGAGCAGTCCTTCAACTGGTCGGCACCTCAACAACTGGCGTTTGACAACCTCAAGGATCGTCTAGTAAAGGCACCCATCTTGCGGCAACCTCAATGGGATATCATTTTTCATGTGCATGTAGATGCAAGTGGGCTGGCCATTGGGGCGATATTGGCCCAACCAGATGAAGAGCACAAACTCGACCTGCCTGTGTACTTTGCAAGCAGACAACTCAATGGAGCAGAAAGAAACTATAGCACCACTGAACGCGAAGGCTTGGGCATGGTCTATGCCATGACAAAGTATCGGCACTATCTCTTGGGCAGTAAATTTATCATCATTACTGATCATCAAGCTCTCAAGTACTTACTGAACAAACCAACGCTTGGGGGGAGAGTGAGTAGGTGGATTCTTCTATTTCAAGAGTTTGACTTTGACATCCTAGTGAGAGCAGGCCGATTACATCAACCAGCAGACCACTTGTCAAGGATCTCTTCAGGTGAAGCAGCCATAGGAGTTGATGATGACCTTCCAGATGCAGGCCTCTTCCGTGTCGATGCCACAGTACCAAAAGATGACTGCCTGTTTGCTGTGGATAGCTTTCCCCCATGGTATGCAAACATTGTACAATTGTTGTCTACAGGGGAGTTCTCCAAAGGGTTAACTCCAGCACAAAAGCGGAGGCAGATTCTTCAGGCTGCTCCTTTCAAACTGATCGCGGGTCAGCTGTACAAGTTGGGGAAGGACCACATATTGAGGAGGTGTGTGCTCCCTCATGAAACACAAGACATCCTTCAGGAGGCTCACTCAGGAATGGGGGGAGGTCATATGGCACCAGAGGCCACTGCTAGAAAGGTAATGCGCTCTGGGTTGTGGTCGCCAAAGCTATTCCAAGACTGCTATGCTTATGTGCGCCGCTGTGACTCATGTCAAAGAGGGGGGCCGAAGCCTACCCGACGGGAGTACCTTCCCCTTCAGCCATCCAGCCCTGTACCCCCCTTCTATAGATGGGGATTGGATTTTGTTGGACCCATCTCTCCTGCAACTCGAAGAGGGAACAAGTATGCTCTGATTGCTACTGATTATGGCACTAAATGGGTGGAGGCTAAGGCCGCGAAGACCTGCACTGCTCAAGTTGTGGCCTCATTCTTGTATGATCAAATCATTTCTAGGTTTGGATGTCCTGTGGAATTGATGAGTGACAGAGGTACCCACTTTCTCAATGACGTCATCGCTGACCTCATCACCCAACTGCAAATTGTTCACAAGACCTCTAGTTCATACTACCCTCGAGCCAATGGTTTGGCCGAGAGCTCCAATCGAACCATGTCTCATATTGTGGCTCGGTTATGCCTTCATTCCTTGGCAGATTGGGATATTCTACTACCCGCTGCTCTTTTTGCTTACAGAACCGCATACAAGGCTAGCACTGGATATTCACCCTTCCAGCTAGTTTACGGCTTGGAGGCGGTTATGCCCTATGAGTTCCACATGAAGACCACTAGGGTCATGGCAGAGATGGATGATGACTTGGAGGCATGCACACTTGAGAGATTATGGGATCTTGAAGCCTTGGATGAACATCGTCGTGAAGCGATCCTGGCTCAAGAAGTCTGGCAAAGAAGGCAGAAGGCATGGCATGACAGAAATCTCAGGAAGAGGGAATTCCAAGTTGGCAGCTTAGTCTTGTTATATTCCAGTAAGTTTCTGAAACATAAACCCAAATTTGTCAGTGGTTGGACAGGGCCCTTCTTTATCACAAGGATTATTCCCAGTGGAGGGGTTTATTTGGCCACCTTGGAGGGCAAGAAGTTACCAGCACCTGTAAATCGCTCACGGGTAAAGAAGTATCATCCACATTGACTCTCTCTTTGGATAAGGATTTCCATTCCTATTAGTTGAATTTCTATTTATTCACCCCTGTTCACTCCTATGTCAACTCCCCATGTTCACCTCTCTGTCACCCATGTTCACTCCTAGGTCACCCCTGTTCACCTCTCTGTCACCCCTGTTCACTCCTATGTTAATTCCCCATGTTCACCTCTCTGTCACCCATGTTCACCTCCAGGTCACCCCTGTTCACCTCTAGGTCACCCCTGTTCACTCCTATGTCAACTCCCCATGTTCACCTCTCTGTCACCCATGTTCACTCCTAGGTCACCCATGTTCACCTCTCTGTCACCCCTGTTCACTCCTATGTCAACTCCCCATGTTCACCTCTCTGTCACCCATGTTCACTCCTAGGTCACCCATGTTCACCTCTCTGTCACCCCTGTTCACTCCTATGTCAATTCCCCATGTTCACCTCTCTGTCACCCATGTTCACTCCTAGGTCACCCCTGTTCACCTCCAGGTCACCCCTGTTCACTCCTATGTCAATTCCCCATGTTCACCTCTCTGTCACCCATGTTCACTTCTAGGTCACCCCTGTTCACCTCCAGGTCACCCCTGTTCACTCCTATGTCAATTCCCCATGTTCACCTCTCTGTCACCCATGTTCACTCCTAGGTCACCCCTGTTCACCTCCAGGTCACCCCTGTTCACTCCTATGTCAATTCCCCATGTTCACCTCTCTGTCACCCATGTTCACCTCTAGGTCACCCCTGTTCACCTCTAGGTCACCCCTGTTCACCTCTAGGTCACCCCTGTTCACTCCTATGTCAACTCCCCATGTTCACCTCTCTGTCACCCATGTTCACTCCTAGGTCACCCCTGTTCACCTCTCTGTCACCCCTGTTCACTCCTATGTCAATTCCCCATGTTCACCTCTCTGTCACCCATGTTCACTCCTAGGTCACCCCTGTTCACTCCTATGTCAATTCCCCATGTTCACCTCCAGGTCACCCCTGTTCACCTCCAGGTCACCCCTGTTCACTCCTATGTCAATTCCCCATGTTCACCTCTCTGTCACCCATGTTCACTCCTAGGTCACCCATGTTCACTCCTAGGTCACCCCTTGTTCATCCTTGGTTCACCCTTGGTTCATCCCTCCTTCAGCTTCATTCAGCCTCTATAACACCCTGATGCAATATCCTATCCAAGAGAGAGAGTAAAATTCAAACTCCAATTTTCCCACCGTGTTCATTCAAATATTTCCTCTTGCCCACACCGCTTTTTCTCTCACCTACCCCCTCCCACCAAGGCTATATTTAGCCACCAAATTCAGCGTCTGTCCTTTATCTCCCAATTTCAACCAGTGCTATATTTAGCATCTGGCTAAACTCTCCTAATCCCAACCAGTGCTATATTTAGCATTGGCTAAACTCTCCTAATTCCAACCACTGCTATATTTAGCATCTGGCTAAACTCAGCGTGGATCCTTGGGATCAGCTCATCCACCTCCTCCACCGCATCTTGCAGCCACTCATGCTAATTTTGGCTTACTTTTCTAAAGTTGGATCTCTTCGTTCTATATTTATGGCTATTTTTCCCCCCCCTCCAGACAACGAAATCATACGCAGCCTCCCCTCCCTCCTTCTCCTGCAGCCTACGAAATCATACGCAGCCTCCCCTCCCTCCTTCTCCTGCCGCCTCCCTCCTTCTCCCTCCAACGCTTCTCCTGCAGCCTCCTTCTCCCTCCAGCGCTTTCTCCTGCCGCCTCCCTCCTTCTCCTGCAGCCTCCCTCCTTCTCCCTCCAGCGCAGCCTCCCTCCTTCTCCCTGCAGCCTCCCTCCTTCTCCCTCCAGCGCAGTCTCCTGCAGCCTCCCTCCTTCCCCCTCCATCGCATATCTTCTACAGCATCGTCCCTCCTGCTGCAGCCTCCTCCTTCTCCTGCAGCCTCCCTCCAACGCTTCTCCTGCAGCCTCTCTCCTTCCCCCTCCATCGCATATCTCCTGTGTCATCGCAACAGCCTTCCCTCCCTCCTTCTCCTGCCGCCTCCCTCCTTCTCCTGCAGCCTCCCTCCTTCTCCCTCCAGCGCAGCCTCCCTCCTTCTCCCTGCAGCCTCCCCCCTTCTCCCTCCAGCGCTTTCTCCTGCCGCCTCCCTCCTTCTCCGCAGCCTCCCTCCTTCTCCCTCCAGCGCTTTCTCCTGCCGCCTCCCTCCTCCTCCTGCAGCCTCCCTCCTTCTCCCTCCAGCGTAGTCTCCTGCAGCCCCCCCCCCCCCCCCCTCGCATATTTCCTGTAGACTATCATCGCAACCCTCCTGCTGCAGCCTGCAGCCTCCCCTCCAACACCTTCTCCTGCACCCCTCCTTCTCCTGCAGGCTCTCCCTCCATCGCCACCCTACGGCTCTCCCTCCATCGCCACCCTACAACTCTCCCTCCATCGCCACCTTACAGCTCTCCCTTCATCGCCATCTTGCAAAACCCTGCAGCCTTCCCTCCAGCCTTCCCTCCAACGCCTTCTCTGCAGCCCTACCTTCATCGCAATTCTCCTTCCCCCTTCTTGTTATCACCTGGCCAGCTCCCCTTCTCACTAGCACCTCGCCAGCTTCCTCTCTGGACCTCGTCATCAACTCCCCTTCCCGTTATCACCTGGCCAGCTCCCCTCCTCACTAGCACCTCGCAAGCTTCCTCTCTAGACCTCCTCATCGACTCCCCTTCTCGATTATCATCTGGCCAGCTTCCTTCTTGCCTCGTCATTCACGCCCCTTCCTTTCCTGCTTCCTTTCTAACTTTCGTGCTTCTCCATCAGCTTCCCTTCTCATCGCCATCAGCTCCCCCTCTTGTCACCACCTACCCCACTCTCTCGTTCTATCTCAGTGGGCTTGCCAACGCCTCGAATATAGCCCCCCTACCTCGTCACCAGCTCCCCTTCCCTTCCTGCTTCAAGCCCTCGACAGCAGCTCCCCTACCTCGTCACCAGCCCCCCTTCCCTTCCTGCTTCCTTTCTTGCCTTGTCATCACTCACCTTCCTGCTTCGTCATCAGCTTCCTCTCCTGCTTCGTCATTAGCTTACACTTTACCTCTTGTTCTTCTTCATGCTCGACAAGAAGTCTAAGTATAAGCCAAGGTTGCCCAGAGATAAGCTCTTCATTCCTTTCTATACCGCCATGACGTCTCAGGCAGCCTCTGCAGTGCACATGACCTCACCCCTGCCTACAGCCTCAGCAGGGCTGACTACATCAGCTAGGCCGACTTCATCAGCAGAGCCACTTCCATCAGCAAGGCCAACTTCATCGGTAGGGCCGACTTCATTAGCAGGACCGCCTTCATCAGCGATACATTCCCATCTTGGTCCGGAGATCACTATCATCTCGGATGGTGAGGCACCGCAATCAAGACAGCAGCGGGGGGTTCTTTTCCACTCCCAGAGCTCCAGTGCCTCCTCTTCTAACCATGGGGGCTCAGATTACACCCCCTCTGCACGGAGACCACATTCAGAAGGGTCGGGTGGGCCAACGGAGATACAGAGCCCTTCGGTAACCACCCCTCCCCTCTCCCACGTTCGGGTTATGTTTAAACCTCTTCTGGATCCGAACCTCAAACTATCCTCCGTATTGTCATCTTCCGAGATCCAGACCCTCAGTCTCACTGAGTTCGACAAGGTCATCTTCCCTCCGGTGGATGTGGAACTGTGTACAGGATTCATCAGATCTTACGACTATGTCACAGACACTTTTGAGTTCATGGGCTCCAGGCAGCTTCTCACACCCAATTTGGTCTCACAGTACATGGGGCTCCCTGCTCTCCCTATTCAGCCTCCTTCCGACGATTCACCACATCTCCTGTCATTCCTTTCACAGTGCAAACCCAACAGGAGGGGATATGATTGCAAAAAGGTTTTGGAAGGTGGGAGCAGAGAAGCAGTGATCACACGCTACTTCTTCACTCGCTTCTATTCAGCACCCGGGCATTACTACATCACGAAAGGTATCCGTCCTGCTCTTAATGCTCTCTTCACCATCACTCAGTATGATTTTGCATCTCTCTTTTATTCAACATTCCGGGCCACTGTTCGAAATCGCACACGCCGAAGCACACACACATGTACTTGTGGACCTCACCTCACCTACCTCTTGCACCAGTGGCGGGCTGCAACGCCTGCACTTTTTCCTCCACCTTCACATACTTCATCCTCTCCTCACCGCCCACCCTCCGCTCCTATGATCCCCCACTTGAGATCATCTCCACTGGCCCTTCGTGCGGCCCCAGCATCCTCGGCCTCTGCTGCACCAGTCTCTGTCCTCTCTTCCTCTCCAGTCCCCATTCCCACTCTTGCTCCCTCCACATCTGCATCTCCAGTCTCCATTCCCACTCTTGCTCCACCCACATCTGTAGCACAGGTTTCTGAGCCATTCCCTCTTGGGCCAGCCTCTGGAGCTTTGCCATCAGTTGCTCATGCAGGAGTCGCCTCTCCATCCATCCCCTTCGAGGCAGATTGTGATTTCCCTGATGATGTTCTTCCGGTCACTCCCCTGCCCTCCTCAGGTCTCACCCACCATGGCAGAACATTACCACTTACCTCACCCGCAGTCATGACCATTTCCCCTCCAATCATCTCATCAGGGTCAGTAGGGTGCAAAGATATGCACATTAATCCCCCAACTCAGGGGGATACCTCCACAGAAGGTACGACAGCAGGCACCGTTACGGCAGCTGGCACCTCTGCCCTGGAATCTCTTGATGGAGAGGCATCAGAACGACACAGGTTATTGAACCTGAATCTTACTTTGGGAGCCACTGGTGATGCGAAGACCCCACCCCGGGTGTCTCGACGACTGACCCCTGAACCAAGTCTGGAGGCTGCTGAACAGGACTTACTGGAAACTCGACCTGGCGAGGTTATTTTTGCTGGGGGTAAGATACCTTTTCCAGCGGATTGTCCTCCACTTCCTCAAAATGATATGTTGGATACCTACTTCGCAACCTCCTCGGGAAATCTATTCACCCATGAGGCCCAGATAGAGGAACAGAGCCAGGAACACAAACGGCTGCTGTATGCATTAAAGCGGAAGCGGTCTTCTGTTTGCATGGAGGAGGAGGACTTGGACCAAATTTTCACACTTCCCTTGCAAGAGACAATCGCTTCCAACAAGAAGGTATCCCAAGCTCCAAGCTGTTACCTAGACATCGACACACTGGCTCCAGTGGCAGCTCTAGAGGACCTAGAGCAAGAGGGGATGAAAGCGGCCTTCGAGGAATATGGCGAACTTATTGACATGGCTGACCGAATGACCTATCGGGACAGGTATGCATGGGTTAAAAGGTCCCTTCATATGGCTCAACGCATTATAGATGACAACTTCATTCAGATGGGTGCCTCCCTCTTTAATACTACGGGTCAGGTTTGCAAGCTTCTGTCACAGAAGCAACACCTCCGCTTGGAACATGAGAAGCAGGTAGCCAGCATGCATAAAGAATGGGATACAACATTGCAAATGAAAAAAACGGAGTGGGGAGCAACTCTACAGGCAAGGGAAGCTGGGTGGAAAACTCAGCACGACGAGTTTCAACAAAGTCTTGTAGCAAAGGAGGCAGAGTGGACAGCCACCAAGAAAGTTTTGGAGGACCACCATTCAGCCCAACAGGCTCAAATTCAGCGGGAGCTTGCCGCCCTACAGGACAGATACTCCTCACTGGCTGCCGATAAGCATACTGTGAATCAACAGGTGGACGTGGTGCGGAGTCAAATGAAGCAGATTCGCGAGGCAAAAGACCATCTCCAAGTTTCACATTCCAAGTTGCAGGACAACTTCCATGGGCTGCAAGATGAAAATGCTGCTCTCAAATCTCGATGTGAACATTACAGGTCTGGCTACCACAGGTATAAATCCAAATATGAGGACATCCGCAACCTCATGGACACAGTCGAGGAAGAGGCAAGGACCAGCCCCGGAACCTCAGCACACCCACCCCACCCACCCCTTCCCCCTCCTTGACTTTCATCCAGCAAGCAGTAGCTCCTGGATCTTTTAGTTCGGCATATCTTTTTGCGAACTCTGTACATTTGGATTCTCATGTAAATAAGGAGTTTGGAGTTGTATGGTCATGAGCCAGTTTCTTTTTTCAGTTTTACAGTTGTATGGCCATGAGCCAGTTTCTTTTTTCAGTTTTACAGTTGTAAGGCCATGAGCCCTTTCTTTTCAGTTTTGGGATGTCAACCCCAAGGTCACTTTCTTATTTGTAATTTACACCTAACTTTCTCTCACAAGATCCTCGGTCATTCACCGGGACGGTGAATGATAGTGGCGGGGGATCTGTTGTACTCAAAGTTTATGGCGACCCACCAAGAGTCACACTTGGGTCACGTCATGGTCACCTCAGCAACATGCCAAGTTGTTAGACCTTGGTCATACCTAGTCGCAGCGTGTTCACATGTGTTCACATCTTGGACTTGACATGGACATGACTTGGACATGACATGACTTGACATGGACATGACTTGGACATGACATGGACTTGACATGGACATGACGGAAGCAATACATGACTGAAGAGTGCCAAACCTCAACCTCGACTCACCATGGTCAAAGTCAATCATAGGGAAGTATTGGCGCAATGGTACGCGGGATACACCTGTTGGTGCACATGGGAAGCAGTCCATCAGTTAAGAGGCATAGGTGGTGCACCAACCCTCTCAACCAACTAGTGTCAGGAGCGCAGGAGAATACATGGAGCACGGGATTCACTGACCCAGGACAGGCTGGAGTGTTGCGGAAGCCATCAAGGACAGAGCGGCCCACAAACGGTGGAATGGCTAAGGATGGCTAAGGGTGCAAGAAGGCAACCAATAGGAAGAAGGTGGGGAGATTGGTAGCGGGGGGGTGGAGCAGAGGAGGAGAAGGTGAAGAGGGGGAAAGGGGAAAGGGGAGGGACATTCTGGCAGGGACGGGAGGCAGGAGTGAAGGAGTGAGAGGCTAGAGTCAAGAGCTCGCCTCGTGTATATCTTCGGGGAGTGTATCAGTCATCTTGCTCTCGAATGAGTTATGCTACTTCCCATCTCTTCTCGCTACTCTCAAATCTCTTTACGTTGTGTTCTCCTCCCCTCCTCTCCCTTCACTTGGTACAACGGATCTGTGTCATGTGGTTGAAGTTCCTTGCTGTTCATGTCGAGGGATGGCTTTATGATGTTGTTCCGCTTTGGTCTTCTTCTTGCTCACATCACTTCAGCACTTGTACCGCTTGCACATAGTTGACACCATCTACCACTTGCACATAGTTGACACCATCGACAGCACTCACCTACGTACCAACAGTGACACTTATGGCACGTCTTACTCGCTTCTCGCACCAGTGGCCCTAGGCCTCCGGTAATACTTCCGGAAGTGTTAAGAAACCCCCCCCCTCAGACAATATACATTTGATATTGGCTGTCCCAAAGATGGTTGTATTTTTGCAGCATTCCCTTCACCAGGGAGAGCCATGCTTGGCTGAACATTAGGCATGGGAGCATATGTTGTGGCTTGCATGCCTAGCTGCATTCCCACATTGTCATACATTGCTTGCTTTCTATGCCCAGTTGGCGGTGAAATCAACATAGCATCAAAGATAGAATCTGTACCAAAATATTCTGGTTGCTGCCTCAAATACGGCTGAGGTGGCTGAGCGGCATTTATGGACTGCACATTATTATTTTGAGGAGTAGAAGTACCCAAACCAAGGCCTTGTGCTGGCTGCTCATACTGTTGCACTGGCTGTACTTTTTGTACCTCTTTCTCAAGTGCTCTTTTGGGGGATTCCTCTCTCTTGGAAGTCACTTTCTGAGTCATTTTTTATGGCTGTCCCTCATGGAAAACTGATGCATGAGTGTGCTGTCCGCCATGAGAAGTTGATGCATGTGTGTACTCATTCTTTCCGTGCTTGTGCTTTCTTGATTTCTTCTTCTTCTTGGCATTTGTTTGCACAATCTGAGCCAAATTTTGAGTAAGCTGAGTCAAAGCAGTCACTGCACTTGCAAGCTGTGCATTCAACATAGTAGCATCATCTGACTCACTGCTAGAACTAGTATCACCGTTGAGCTCAGTTGTAGCTTCATGTGTGGCCTGCTCAAAAGGCATTTGTTGTGCTCCCTGCAGTTGTACACTAGCTAGATCATTAAGGCTTTCCTGCATTCTCCTTTCAGGAGTTGTGGAGCTCTTTTGCTCATGGGTACTCACCATGTTTATGGTTGTAATATTCAGTTGTAAAAAAGTGCAGCAAAGATATCCTTCCACCAAACTACCGAGGCCCATCTCTTGAGAAAGAGTGTGTGGTATCCCGGCAATGGAACCAATGAAACCGACCTCTAATCACTCAGAGGGCAGTGGAACTAAACCTTTAATCACTTCAGCACTTATTTACAGCTCACAAAGCATATATCACAACCATTAACCATTGCATGATCACCATTTCGCATTTACCTATTTGTTCACAAACAAAACCACTGAAAATGGGATGGAGGCTAGAATGCCCCTGCTCAACAAACATAGACAGGTGCACCCGATTGGCCCCAAACACCGTGGCGCCCCTTTCAGTATTTCTTTATATTTCGTAGTGAAATGATTACAAGTTGCATCTGGGAGACCTTCCCTGCAACTGAGCACGCAGCCCCAATTCACTGAGCCTTCGCAAGGCTTTCAAGCATAGAACACCATCACATAAGTGCACTTAACCCATAGGCTCAATCCAAAGGCATTCTCTTTTTCCAGTGCAATTCCATTGGCTGTCCAGGTGCAATCACACTGCACCCCAGCTGCAATCTCTTTGAGTGGTTTCCAGATGGCATTCACAAAGCTTTTCAAAGCTCCAAAATAAAATCAGCAAAGTACTCAACCAAAGAATGACTCATGTAGCACTGCGTGGGCACCTGTGATCCAAGAACGAGGTGGCACACGAGGCCAACCAATAGCTTATGGCAAAAAGAAATTGCAGCAACAAAATCACAACTCACCAAGCCCTGAAAACTCGAACCAAGTCTTCAATCGCCAAGAGGACATAGTAGCCAATGCCCAATTGCATTCTTAGCCAAAGAGGAGTGCAAAGGCATGAAGAAAGAGCATTTACAAGAGCCGACCAGCAAGAATTCCACTGAAAAATGCAAAAAGAAGCACTTCTATCGCGAAGAAGTGGGAGTTCTTGGGCTCAAAAGAAGCGTGCTTTAGAGAGGAATGCATTGAGAAGGTTTTGGAGAAGTTTCATCGTTAGAAAGTCCTCCAAAACTGAGAAAAACCAGTCAACCAGCGCGTGGGACCACTCGAAATTCAACAGAAAGCTGTAGCTTTGCAAGAGGAGAGGCCCAGGAGGCTGTAGAAGCAAAAAGGTCCAGAAAAAGCCACTTTTGCAAATTCGACCAGCAAAAGAAGTGCTCAGCCTTGCCCGTTCTACCAAACGCATGGAGGGAAAAGCATATCACTGTGAAGGGGAGGCAGAGGGGAAGCCATCAGGCCAAACAAAAGTCGAGGAATCCAAACAGGAGAGGAGTTATGAAGAAAAACGGAATTCAGCTGAAGGAGGCTGAAAAACCAGTCCAAAATTCCAACAAAGGGAGAAGATGAGAGAGAAAACCACACATGTGAAGTTTAGAAGGCCCAGGAAGGTCCAGGAATGACAAAGGAGCATGTAGAAGGCACTAGAGCCACTTGGAACTCCAGGGGGGCCACTGAAGGTACATGGCTCTCTAGGGGGCCCATTAAAAATGCCACATCATCATTTTCCAACAACCACTCTTTTAATTCCTTGGAATGCCTTTGGGCCAAGGGATTAATTACGCTTATGTGCTAGGCACCATGCCACGTTTAATTACACATTATTAAGCCCATGCTTGGACTTTTAAAACCAAAGTTGTCACAGTCTTGTGGTACATTAAAGTACGTAGAATTTCACGCCCCCGTGACAACTACTGCCAGGAGGGCTATCTTCTTGAGAGTTTGGAGAGGATCTCCCTTCTTCTCTGAGTCTTCTTCAGGGTTGAGGTGGGATTTTCAGCCTCCACCTTCATTTTTTGTTAACTCTTTTTGAGCTATTTATTTTCTTCTTATGCATGACATGTTCTACTCCCGCATTAGAGCTTGCTCTTGCGGTTTTCAATCATACTTCATTGAAAAAAAAACTGACATTTTGCTCACCTTCAGTTGTTTTGAAAGCGTTGTGAGTCGCAGTGCATTCTTCCTCTAGATTATCTTCTAATCGTTGCTTGTGTCGATCTTTGGGTCCCTTGGGGGTCACTCACCTCTTTTGACTCGCATAACAAGTGTGACCTTCCCGAATCTGATACCATGTGTCATCTCTTTGCCTCTAAATCGTGACTTAGCTGTGATATCATTTTGAAGAATCCTCCTGGATCTGATACCATGTCAAAGAATCTTCCGCCTAATTTCCTACAAGTTTTTCACACAAACTTGCAACGAGAGGCAGTGGTAAGATTGAAGGACGGACTTCTGGTGGTAGTCCTGAAATTGTGTGTTTTTTAAAAGTCGGTGTTATCTATTTTGATCCATCTATATCACATGAATTGCTTGCTTGGAGCTATAAAAATTAGGTTATTTGATGTTCTGCATTGGTTTGCAAAGTTTTTTTTGGTTGCAAAGTTTCATAGCATATCTTCCCAAAAACTCTAGCAGGCTAATTGTGTGAGAGGAATTTCATGCATGGGTTGTGGGTAGCCAAATGATGCATGTGCACGAAATTGAATTTTTAAATAATCATGGTTGATTTTTGCTCATCTGTGCAGGGAAAATATTTCTCCAATGGGCTCGATCTTGATTTTCTTAGACACAACCCTGACCAACATACAGTGAGTGATTGGTTTTCAGTCGCTGACCTTTGTTTCATTATAGGGAACATTGACTGGAAAATGATGTGTAGTGTTCATTTAGGCCAATACGTCTTCTCAAGTGTGGAAATCCGGCTGCATGCGTTCATCACCTCTTAATTACAGCTTTGGTAGGCATGGGTACTGACTGGCAACCTTGAATATGTCCTGCCGCAATCTGGTTGGTTAATTGGTTGTTCGAGAATCTCTGATGGGTACCTGTCTTATGCAGATGCTTATCATTCTCTTTCATAAGCTGTTGAAGAGGGTTCTCTCATTTCCCCTTCCAACTATTGCTGCTGTCTGGTAGTTTCTCCTTATCTTCAGGCATATCCTGTTATCAATTGTGTAGGCATGAAAGTATGAAAGTTTCCAGCTGGTAAGAGTTTTAGTCATCTGCTTGTTATTGTTGAGATTGGAATGATGATGTTTAATTTTGGTCAACGGAACATGCTTAAGATTGGCTGCGAGATCATTAGGCAAGAGCTGGGTAGATCTGTTTCTGAAATAGACAGTGAGAATGTGGCAAGATTGCTGCCAGAACATGTGCGAAGGGTGCCTGCTATATATTTTGAATTATGACCTGATCAATAGAGTTGCTGCACTTGTCATTGCTATCTTCTTCTATGTAAGGGTGTGTTTCGCTTGCTGAGATGGATGTATTGTAAATTTTCAACGTGGGTATTTGTTTGTTGCTTGTTTACATAGCATGACAAATCTGGGTTATATCAACTATTATTTTCCCCAGGGAAAGGATTAATTGTACTAAGTAAAAGTAAATAGGACACGAGTGAGACAGTGGGTATTTGGTTTCTTGAACATTTACATATCTCCTCTTGGTGCAGTGGGCATGCAACTGCTGGAGGCTGCATGATAGCGCTTGCTCACGACTATCGATTCATGCGAAGTGATAGAGGTTTTATTTTCTTGAATGAGGTGCTAAATTGTTTATTTCATTCTCTTTTTTCTCGTCTTGCGGGATGAATTTTTCTTTCTTGTGGCTACCCACTTTAGCAAGTGCTTGCGCAATGGTTTTTAAAGGAAAGCTAGCATTTAGATACTTTGGGCCATGTAATTGCGGAAAGCAGCAATTCAAGATCTGTGGAATAAAAGTAAACAGGGAGTGTCTAAAAAGGGCGGTTTGGAAATAGTTTTTTCTGTAACATAAAATGATCTTGTGGTGAAGGAAGCAAATGTCTCAGATGAGGACAGAGCACATCAATGTCAAAAAGTATATAGTGTCATGTATTCATAAGCATAATGTTCTTCAATTTCTTGTAAACGAGCTGTAAAAAATGTGTCATTGTGTTTCTGCTGGTCAAAGGTCATTTTTTCACTTGATTAAATTGACATACTTTCCCACTGTCTGCATTTGCTTATTGACTTGATTGAGAAAATGTATTCGCTTTTTCTTTTGGGAACTACAGGCTGTGAATGTGAATATGCACTATAATGTGTACACGAGTTACAGGGATAAAGAAAACACATACATGATTGTCTTACAGTCTTACTGAAGTTAGGATTGCCCCCCACCCCATACTTGGATTGAGGGATCAATTGTGTTTTTGTGACTTCATTGCATGCCATTGTATTAGAATGATTGCATTTTGGGACAATCTCAATAGGCTGCAGCTCTCATTACTCTCTTTGGTTTAGACAATACAAAAAAAATCTAGAGAGTTTAGGAGAATAACCCTTTAAGGAAAATGAGACATTTTGTCCCTTTCCTTAAAAAAGAAAGTCCCTTTATCAAGTGATAGGTAACCTTGGTTGCACAAGCATTAATCCTTGGACCCTAACAGTCTAAGAGTAGACAAGAAATCCAAAATCAACTCCTCTCGTGCTTCCTTGAATCTCTACCAAGTCCATCAAAGCAGCCTATAGAATTGACAAGCTCAAATAAAGCTGACCTCTGACCAGGCAATGCCATATAAGAAGAGCATCCGTAATCAGATCCTTAAAGAGGCCTGGCATCGTGTTACAAACCATGTAATCAGACTTATAATTTTGTGGGCCAATGCCATTGCATCGAATGGGATGCTCCACCTGCTCCCTATGAAGAGCCTTTGTGTACATGTCAGAGATGTTATCCTTTGTCGGGCAACAAAGTAGCTCCAGAGCATTGAGTCCTGGGTTCTTTGCAATCGCTATGCAACTCTTGTTGCTGCACATGATCACTGTTACCTCCTCTTGAAGAGCTCCCACGTCTTGCAGTATCATCTGAGCCAAATAGACTCGTAAGCTGCCAAACATGCCACTCTGTATTCAGCGTTTGCAGAAGAGCATGCAATTTTCGGTTGCTTCTTCGTGAGCCATGATTGTTGGAAAAAGTAATGACTATGGATGTGTTTGATGCAAGCTGATTGTGTGCAGCTATACCTACCTGTGCAATTGTGGAGGGTACTGCAGTCTAGGAAGCCTCCCTGTTTCTATTTTCTTTCATGGTATCAGAGCCAGGATTGAAGACCTGTGAATCTCAAAGTTACACAATTGCCAGCATGACTGCAAATCGACACTATTTGCAATCTCTAGCAAATAAATCAATGACTCAATTAGGGGCAACAACCCTAGACCAAACCTAGAGATAGCACAACACAATAGCGGCATCCTCATCTTGATGCAATAAAGCACTAGGCAGCGTGAGTAATGGAACAATTTGCAAGAAGGAAGCCAGACAAGTGAAAAGCTGAGGCAGCAAGGCGGACTTATCTGTGGCTGAAGAATTGAATCGGAGTGGAGCAACTATGAATCTTGGCCTTCTATGAAAAGAAGTTGCAAACAAATGAAGCCCTAGGAAAGGTGAGCTTACAGAGCATCTACGTGACAGCCTTCATACCTGACCTGCATCTAAAGCACCATCAAAACAGGGCAACAGCCCATAGTCTCATCTGTAAGCAGAAAATCTGCATCCACGGCAAGGCTGACAAACAAGGGAGCTAGAGAAATTCCAAGGCGAAAACTGACAAGAAGATTTCTGTCCATGGTACCTATACAGTTCAATGAGAGTTCCTGCGCTTGCATTTTCTCCGTCAAAGAAACTTGTTACAGTCCTGTAGTGTCTGGTTTTTCAACAGACTTCAACATCTGAGATCACCATAAACCTTCGTGAAGGTACACCATCTATTTTTCATGGCCATAAGGCTATATAATCCTTGTCTTCCATTAGCTTCGCCATTTGAAAGCGCTTTGGCGCTGTTTTGATATGCACAAGCTCCTCAATTTGGGGGCTTGTGAAGACACGGTTTGACTATGCGTGTGCCTCGTCATCAAGAACTAGCCTCTTGCATTTGCACACTCTTGCTCATTGCTTGGTTGATCATCTATTTCGCAGAGAAGGGAATATACATTGCTAATTGCATTACTTGGGCCTTGTCTTACCCTCTCATACCCTGTTGTCCTCAAGGTGAGAGAAGGTCTTTAGAATAGCTAGGAGATCCTTTTGCACTGAGAGAAGAGCGGAGGTCGTTTTGGGTTTCAAGTGAGAGTATCATTCTAAATAGCAAGCCTAGGTCTCGGGGGGGGAACAATTGGAGCTTTGGTGCAGTTATTTGTGGCTTGGACTCTATTTCTTGGGGATGTACATCTCTGCTCACACCACCTTCTTTGTCTTTGGGTCATATGTGTCGGATCTAGCTTTGTTCTATCTACTTTGTTGATATGTATTAAAGCGTTAGAAGCAAAAGCTCTTAAATGTGAAATGATGCGTTTCTTGTTGGAGATATCATAGCCAAAGAGTGTGTGTGAGATGTTATGTGTGATGTGTTGTACTAGGAGATCTAGTACTAGTTCATGTGTGAATGCCACATGTCACTATGGGACTTATCCCATAGGAACTTGGTGCAAGTGTGTGAGTGTTTAGCCTATATAAAGCTTGTACTTCACTTATCTCTTTAAGGATGATGATGAATGAATGAAAGCCTTCCATGGTTTCTACATTTATCCTCTCTTTCTCACTCACACCATGTTTCAAACATGGTATCAGAGCCAAGTCAGCCCTGCCCTAATCAGCCCTGCCACATCATCAACATTTTTCAGTCCTAACCCTAATCTGCCTATGCAGTCTCCTCCTCTCAGCTGCCTCAATTTTGTCTCATTCTGCCATCTTCTTTCAGCCGCTCCTACCGGACTAGGGTTTCTGCACAGCCGCCTCCTTCACCATAGCTTGTTGCCTCCATAACCGCCTCCAACAGTGCCATTCTGGAGCTGTTTCGATTGCACTAGGTGCTCTTAGGCGCCTATTTCCTTGCCGGTTGCAGTTTCTGCAAGCTCGCACCTGCACGTGTGGTTTCCAAGGCCGGGGTTTGGAGATCTTCATTGCCAATTTTAGGGTTCCTGAGGAGGCTGTTGCATTTACGACCTGTTGTGAGGCTTAGAGAACCATTTCGGGATTGATTCTTGGCCTTCAGCACATCTACATCTGCTATTTTCTGCATCAAAGATCGAGCCGCCCTTCACTTCAGAGGCCTGATTTTGCATTTTGGAGTGCCCTGGTGAGCTGTTTTGAGAAGTTTGGACCTGCTGCAGCACTCAGTTCTACATTTCAAGGCACATATTTGCTGCTCCTTGATTCAGATTCACATTTGGAGCACCACTAGGCATTTATATATGCTCTTTTGCATACGAGGAGTTGGCTGTTGTGTTTTGAAGCTCGAGACCAGCCTATTTCTTTGCTGGTTCTTCATCTCAGCCTGCTGTCCGCCTTCATCAAGGTCTTTGCCATAAAGACTTTGTTGTCTTCTAGTTCCTTGCTCATGGAGAAGTTGAAGGGGAAGGTTTTCCCACATGGCAAACCAAGATGCAACTACTCCTTATGCGTGAAGGAGTTTGGGATGTTGTTGAGGACGACGACTCTCTCATCCATCATGTGGACTTCAAGTCAACAGCTAAGGAGATTTGGGATCGCCTTTTGATGTTATTTGGTAATAAAATCATGAACTCCAAAGTCTTTTTGAAGCTCAAGTTTAATGATTTGAAAATGGAAGAGAGTGATGAGTTGAGTGATCACCTAGCAAGATTTCAATCTTAACTTTCAAGTTTCAAGTTTGAAAAGCCCAACTGATGATCAAGATAAGATGGCTGTCATTATGAAGAGTATGCATGGGATATACCGCTTTGAGCAAACTCTTGAAGTCCTCCGCCTTGCCACTACCATGTTTGATGATATGGTGGCACTACTCATTGAGAAGGACCATCATAATAAGGAAGCCACTCTTGCCTCTCGTGGTGATCAAGCATTTTCTTCCACAAGCAAATGGAAGACCAACAAGAATATTATTTGCAGGTTTTGCAAGAGGAAAGGACATATTGAGGCTCATTGCTTCAAGAAGAAGAAACATGAACAAGAGAAGCACCATGCCAATCTCCTTGCTGAAGAATAGGCTGAATCTGAAGAGCCCCTTGAGGAGGTACAAGCATCCACAGCTGAGGTTCACGGCCTCTCATTTGAGGAGCATTATGACTAGGGTTCTTGGGCTTTCTAGGCCCTATATGCTATGCGTTTTTGTGTTGAGTTAATAAAGGTTATCAGCCTTGAGTTGTCCGTCTAAAATGAATGTATGTGGAGTTAATAAGAGGTCCTCTGCTGCCCTGGATTGTCCCCCAAAAATGAATGCAAAGTCTTTTACTTTGGTTTGATGTTATTGACCACCCAGTTCAGAGTAAGGGGGGCTGACGAGTGATGGTTTTCCCTTGCCGAGCGCAAGCTGATTGAGAAGTCACTATCACACGGGAGGTGTTGGATAGTTGGACTTGCTCTTTGTAGTATTGCGGTGGAGGGGGGATCAGTCTACTCTTTGCGTGTTGGTCTCACACTCTTTGCTATGAAGGGGGGTGTTGGAGATGATATCATAGCCAAAGAGTCATGTGTGAGATATGAGATGTGATGTGTGATGTGTTGTACTAGGAGATCTAGTATTATTTCATGTGTGAGTCATGTGTGAGTGCCACATGTCACTATGGGGCTTATCCTATATGCACTTGGTCCATGTGTGTGAGTGTGTAGCCTATATAAGGCTTGTACTTCACTTGTCTCATTTAGTGATGATGATAAATGAATGAAAGCCTTCCATGGTTTCTACATTTGTGTATCACTTCTTCACTCCCTAGCCTATCTCTCTTTAGTGCTAGTTATATTGCTTGAAAACGAGAGTACAAGAAGGCCTAAAGGCCAGCGGTTTGTAATCACAAATTTGTAATCACAAAGCGGATACAACCCGTGGTAACAAAATAATTACAAGCCTCTCAGGGCATAATCATCTGAGTGTGGACAACTAGCCACGGTGGGGGGGAGTAATGCTATTACATATTACAGCCGTATATTACGAAACAGCACGGAGAGTGGAAAAACAGCAATATCTTCACGCCTCTACGACGGAAATACATGCTCCAAAGGCTCTCCCTCACTCCCTCTCTCTGAACAAACACTAGGGCCCAGGACAAATTGTCGGGCTGGACCCCCCCGAAGGTCTTTATTACTTTCAGAAATTCCGTTACAGAAGTTCAGCATGAGCTGTCACGTAAGTCTCTCATAAAACGTGAAAAGAACTCTCTTTCTTACAAGAGCTTCAAGCCCCATTCAAATTGGCAACATGCCACTTGTCTAAAATCTAGACTAACTCTTATTACAAGCCACTTAGGGCCATTCTGGAGTCTTCAAAACTCTCGGTCACACGAACCGCTTCCTAGGTGCTTGTCAGGCTCCCATTTCGCTTAGGAAAAATAATCCTTCTAGTACCTGCAACAATTAATTAAAGCGCACCACCATGGTACCCATTAATTGTTAGCGCTTTGCATGCAAAATAACACACTGTGGACTAATCCTAGTCACGGTGGGCGTCCCCACTGAACACATGTGCACATCTAAACAAATATATATATATATAAATAAATATATATATATTTTCTCTGGTTGACCGAGGTCAACACTCTTGATTATAATTAAAGAGCTTCGACCAAAGGTCAAGGCGCTTTAATTATAGCCAAGTCTCTCCAACCGAGGTTGGCACATCTTGGTTAACCGGGGTTAACCCCTCTTGGCGCATGCCAAGTCTTGTTGACCGAAGTCAACATTCTCTGACCGTAGTCAGGTTTACTTGACCGGAGTCAAGTATCTTTGACCGTAGTCAATCCTTTGACCATTAAAATGACTCTTTGACCGTAATTAACACGTGTAACATTCTTTAATTAAGATCAAATAAATGGTCAACTGTACTTTGACTTAGGATATTTACATTGTGGTGACATCCCCTCGGCTTCTATTCAGTTGACCTCAACTGAAAAGCTTCCTTGTAAACATCCAAAAGCTGTGGATGATCGGATAACATGTCTTCGTCCATCCACTTGGCATCTAATGTCGTATAATTCTTGAATTTTACAAGATACCTGCAAAATTCCTTACCCTGAGGGCCTTTACGTACAGTATGGTACACAATTTGCTCTGGCTGAAGGACTTCCTCCAGCTCATCCACTTCTGGTGGATCCTCTGATACTGGTTCTGTAGGCTCTGGTCCTTGAAATTTCTTTAGAAGACTCACATGGAATGCATTGTGAATCCTCCAATGCTCTGGCAATGCTAATCTGTATGCAACCTCATTTATTCTTTCTGTAATCCTGAAAGGGCCATAGTATCTAGGAGATAACTTTGCATACACTTTGTGTTTGCCTTTAAACTTGCGGAGCCTAGCTTTTTCAAACTTTAAAAGTACCCAGTCCCCTTCCTTGAGATCCAACTGTCTCCTATGTTTATCTGCAGCTCTTTTATGTTTCTCTTGAGACCTTTCAATTGCTGTCCGGACTTGGCTGTAAGCTGTCTGGAGGTCCCTCACAAACTGATCAGCTGCAAATATTTCATCTTTAGTCCTTAATATAGGTGGCAAAATCACCTTCCCATATATGACTTCAAAAGGGGCTTTCCCTGTAGAGCTATGTACTGTATTATTGTAAGCAAACTCTACTAACGGTAGGTACTTTTCCCAGTCTGAACTCTGGTCACCCACGTAGCATTTCAGCATATCCAAAATGGTAGAATTTGCTACTTCACTTTGACCATCTGTCTGGGGATGGAAAGAAGAAGAAAAATTCAGATTCGTCCCCATGTTATCAAATAAAGCTCTCCAGAATAGACTGGTCATTCTGGGGTCTCGATCACTAACAATGGACTTAGGCATACCATGATGTTTAAAGATCTGTGCCATGAATAGCTTAGCCATATGATCTGCCTTTATGGTTTTGCGAACCGGAAGGAAATGAGCTTGCTTGCTGAATCTATCAATGATAGTCCAAATCCCATCATTCCCTGACTTTGATCTCGGCAAATCAAAAATAAAGTCCATTGTAATATTTTCCCATGGTGCCTGAGGCACGGGAAGAGGCATAAGTAGGCCAGGTGCCTTCTGTCTATCATACTTGATTTTCTGACACGTAAGGCATTCAGTAACAAACTGATGTATATCTTTCCGCATTCCTGGCCAAAAGAAATACCTCTCTAGTGCTAGAGTTGTTGCTGTAATTCCTCTGTGTCCAGCATAGGGAGGTGCATGGCATTCCCCCAAAATCTTTTTCCTCATCTCCTGGGTGATGCATAGGCAATCATCTTTCATTAAATACCCATCTTTCAGGGAATAGTGACTGGTGGATTGCCCTTCTTGCATCTGCTGTAAAATTTCACCAAAATCAGAATCATGAGCATATTGTTCCCTCATGTCTTCCAGGTCCTGATGATAAGCAATAGTTACATTATTGACCTGGGGTCTTCGGGACAAGGCATCTGCCACTCTGTTCCGAATTCCTGGAGTATGGACAATCTGAAAATGGTACATTGACAGCATGTTTGCCCATTTCATATGCTTCTCTGAAAGCTTGGTCTGAGTTAAAAAGTATTTCAGACTTTGGTGATCTGTTTTGACAGTAAAATCTGCACCCAAAAGATAGTGTTTCCAAGTATGGATGGCATGAATTACAGCCAATAACTCTTTCTCATAGATTCCTAAATATCTTTCCGCATCCCGAAGTCGTCTGCTTTCATAGGCGACTACATGACCATTCTGATGCAATGCAGCCCCAACACATTCTCCACAAGCATCGCAATCCACATCAAAAGACTGATACAGATCCGGAACTACCAGAATAGGCTCTGTAGTCAACTTTTCCTTGAGTGTATTGAATGCTTTCTTCTGTGATAATCCCCATGTGAAAGCTGCATTTTTCTTAGTGAGGTCATGTAACGGAGCTGCGATATCAGCAAAGTGTCTGATAAATCTTCTGTAGTAGGAACACAAGCCTAAGAAGCTTCGAACTTCATGCACAGTTTTCAGCTCTGGCCATTCTTGAATGGCACGGATCTTCGCTGGATCCATTTGTATCCCATTCTTGGATATTATATGCCCCAGATAGTGGATTTCTTCCAAGAAGAATTCACTTTTCTTGCTGTTTGCATAGAGCTGATGATTTCTCAGCTCATGAAACACTATAGCAAGATGTTCTCTGTGCTCTTCCTCTGTCTTAGAAAAAACTAAGATATCATCAAAGAAAGTACCAGTAAAATGCCTGTACTTCCGGAAGATGCGATCCATCATTCTATTGAATGTGGCTGGAGCATTTGTCAATCCAAAAGGCATCACTAAGTATTCATACAACCCAAATGTAGTGCGGAATGCTGTCTTGTGCACATCCTGAGGCTGTATCCTCACTTGGTGGTAGCCACTCTTTAAGTCTATCCTGCTGAAAACTGAAGCTCCATTTAACTGATCCAGGACATCATCAATACGCGGAATAGGGAATCTATTCTTGATGGTCATTTTGTTCAGTGCGCGATAATCAACGCACATACGGAATGAACCATCTTTCTTCTGTACTAACAGTACAGGGGAACAAAAAGGAGACGAACTGGGCTGAATCAAGCCTTTGGACAGCAAGTCCTGTACTTGAGCCATAATCTCCTCTCTCTGAGTCGCACTGACTCTATAAGGGGGTTTGTTTGGTGGCTCACTACCAGGCATTAACTCTATCTGATGATCTTCTGGTCTCTCTGGGGGTAACTCCCCTGGCAAAACATCAGAAAAGCAATCTTTAAAGTTTACCAGAAACTGAAACCTATCTTTGTCTGCATCATTCATTTCAGCATGCATATCATTCTCTTTTTCTTTTACAAAAACCATGTACGCAGAAATTGCAGACTTTATTGCTTTACCGCATGAAACATCAGATACAATGGGGATAGTGTCCCCTTTATTCCTGGCAATTACACGCTGATTTTTCCCCCTATGTACAAATTCCAGCACTCTTTCAGGAAGAGTCAACTTCACTGCCTTGCGGTGAAACCAAGGCATCCCCAAAACTACATCATAATGTTTCAGTGGAGAAATGAAGAAGTCTTCCTGATCCACATAACTCTGAATATGAAGACGGAGCTTCCCTATCAAGGGAGTAACTGGCACAGGATTCCCACAAAACATTTGATCGGCATCCAAAGCCCTGCCTAGCTCTTCCGTCTTTATTCCCAGCCTCAGGGCTAGATCCTCTGATATGAAATTATCAGTAGCCCCTGGATCAAATAAAATCAGCGCTTGCTGGTCTCTAACTTTGCCCCATGATAGCAGCAATTCTCGTTCTTCTGGGTTCAAAGCATGACCCAGTATATCAGGAATACCCCCCGCCATTGGCTTTTGCGGTCCTCGTGGCTTCTCTGCCTCTTTTCCCTTCGATGATGAAGGCTTTTCTGGGCACTGGGCAGCCACATGCCCCTCTTTACCGCACCTGAAGCATTTCCCATCTCTACGGAATTCCGCTATCTGTTCAGGGGTAAAAGTAGATTTGCCTTTATAGGTCTTTGAGAACTGAGTACCCCTCGGCTTCTGAGGCTGAAACCCTTTCTTTTCAGCCTTAGGGGACTCTTTCTTTTCTGATTTTATGAAATCAGATTTCTTTTTATCAGCACGTCCTGCATGCAAGGATGGTACTGTAGATGGATCTTGTAGCGGTACAAGACTCGCTACTGAGGCTGAATGCATAAGATCTTGAATATTCTTTGCCCCCAAAGCATTCACTACTGCCTGAATTCTTGGAGTGAGACCTGCTCTGTATTTCCTCATCTGGGTACCTTTGGAGATCTTTTTGAACGGTGCAACCTGCAAATAAGCATCCCAGAACTTTTGGTTGTACCCATCCACTGTATCTCCTGCATCCATGTGCAAGCTGTCCCAGTCTTGAAGAACATGGTCTCTGAACTGTTTAGGCATGAACTGCTGGTAGAAGGCTTTCTTGAAGCCCTTCCACTTTCTTGGGGCTGACCCATCTGTAGTCAGTGCACTCCACCATGCACTAGCCGTTGCTGTTAAGTGTAAGCTGACCATTCTTAATTTGGAGGATTCTGAAAATTTCTCTGTACCAAATGCAGCATCAAACTGTCTGATAAACTGCAATGCTTTGTCTGTATGACCATACTGTCCATTGTAGGTCATAAACTTGACAGATTTTCCTCCCTCTTTAAATTCCCTGGTCGCTTTGGAAGACTTTCTCTTCCCAGACTTCTCGTGTTTCCTTCTTTTCCTGGATGGTTTATCTGATAAGGAAGAAGAAGACACAGAAGTCGAACTCGAGGTAGACGGTGATGGACTAGGAGATCGGTGACGATGCCTCGATCTCTTTTTACTATGGGACCGTCTCCTATGAGATCTATGAGATCTCTCTCTCTCAGACCGTACACGGGAATGTGCCTCTGGCATTGGCACGTCATATACTGGATTAGGCATAGCCTCTGCTGGAAACAAATGCTGAGCCCTGGGATCCCTTTTAAGATTTTCCAGCTCTTGTATACGAGTGCGTACCATTTGTTCAAATTCTTGTTGAGTTTGTGGCACATTCTTCTGTCTTGGATGCACATCCCTATCTTGAGAATCCCACTGGATAGGTGATTGATCCATATTCTGAGATCTGCAGATTTTCTCACACAGTGCAAGTAATTAATGCACACTGCCTTTGCTTTTCCAACAGAAAAAGTACCTCAACAAGAGGTGTTTTGCATTCACAATCTATGCCAGTACGGGCTGTCAGTTCAAAGCATGTACCCACACAGTTGCCAAAGCATCATCAACTATGTTGCCCTTTTCTGGCTGCTGCAGATGGCTTCAAAAGGCATCTGTTTTTTTTTTTTTTTTTTCCTCTTTTTACTGTTCAAAGGCATGCATTCTCCTTTTTCTGCAAATCTCTGTTTTCTCTGCTTTTCTCTGGTTTTCTGCTACTTTTCTGACAGTAAAAGTCTGACAGGCAGGTGAAAATTAATAACCAAAACTGTCTCTGCAACTGTCTCTTTTTTTTTTTTTGGTGAAAACAGTAACCAGATGGGTAACTACTGGTTACTTTAACCAGATCAGTCCTGTTCTGGTCTGGTTGGATGACTGTAACTTGGCCACTAACTGAACCAAACTGGGTAACTGCACCAGTCCAGCCTGGTTAGGCTGTCCTCTGACCAAATCCCTGACCAGGGTCAGCTAACTGCAGTTAGTTTGAATAAGGTCACACTAACCACAGGTCTGCCAGCCTGGCTACCACGTGTCAGTGTGCCACGTGTACTGCCACGTCATCAGCCTGCACATGCTGCCACGTCAGCATCGCGTCAGCGCCACGTGTCAGATCTGCCACGTCATCTTTTTGCAACTTTAGGAAACGGGATCTCCTTGACGGGCGACGGCGAGGTCGGCGTACAGCGTTGACGACTCGCGTAAATATGACTATGGCTCGGAACTTTGACGAGGGCTGCTCAACGGAATAGATTGCGAAACTGCAATTCAGCGCAGGCGCCTATGAGCGCTGGCGTCGAGCACACGCACTGCGCCTTGTGTGCCAGCGTGACGGTGTCACCAGCCCAGTCAGCGTGACGGTGCACTTCCGACACCCCTTTGCTCCTGCTCACAATAGCTTCGCTGCCCATGCGATGGCCTGCGGTTCTTTTCTCTTGATCGCTCCCACCATGGAAGGTAGGGAGATCCTAACGCTCTGATACCAATATTACATATTACAGCTGTATATTACGAAACAGCACGGAGAGTGGAAAAACAGCAATATCTTCACGCCTCTACGACGGAAATACATGCTCCAAAGGCTCTCCCTCACTCCCTCTCTCTGAACAAACACTAGGGCCCAGGACAAATTGTCGGGCTGGAACCCCCCGAAGGTCTTTATTACTTTCAGAAATTCCGTTACAGAAGTTCAGCATGAGCTGTCACGTAAGTCTCTCATAAAACGTGAAAAGAACTCTCTTTCTTACAAGAGCTTCAAGCCCCATTCAAATTGGCAACATGCCACTTGTCTAAAATCTAGACTAACTCTTATTACAAGCCACTTAGGGCCATTCTGGAGTCTTCAAAACTCTCGGTCACACGAACCGCTTCCTAGGTGCTTGTCAGGCTCCCATTTCGCTTAGGAAAAATAATCCTTCTAGTACCTGCAACAATTAATTAAAGCGCACCACCATGGTACCCATTAATTGTTAGCGCTTTGCATGCAAAATAACACACTGTGGACTAATCCTAGTCACAGTGGGCGTCCCCACTGAACACATGTGCACATCTAAACAAATATATATATATATAAATAAATATATATATATTTTCTCTGGTTGACCGAGGTCAACACTCTTGATTATAATTAAAGAGCTTTGACCAAAGGTCTTGGCGCATGCCAAGTCTTGTTGACCGAAGTCAACATTCTCTGACCGTAGTCAGGTTTACTTGACCGGAGACCGTAGTCAATCCTTTGACCATTAAAATGACTCTTTGACCGTAATTAACACGTGTAACATTCTTTAATTAAGATCAAATAAATGGTCAACTGTACTTTGACTTAGGATATTTACATTGTGGTGACAAATGCCACTGAAGACTCTGAGTAGAGTGTTGGAAGAATAGCTCTTGATGGTCCCAGTCGTGAAGGAAGCGCCGTCGCTTATCCTTCCGTGCCCGGGACTCCCCCTGAATCTGATCCCACTGACCCTTGAGCGTGTGAATGATTGTGCTCCAGATGTCCGCTAGGGTCTGGGTTAGCAGAAGAAGCCTGATCTCCTAAGGTCTGCGCGCATCTGGAAATCGAGATATGCCAGCCTACAATACTCCCTATGATCTCCCAAACTGGGTGCCGAGTCATCGCTCCTGCATCTGTCTCTGTCAGATGCCAAGGGAAGCTTTCCATGTATGCCCAGGTGGCCTGCGTGATGACGAAAACTGGATCCTGCCGAGAGAACTCATAAGCCAAGTGATGTCCCATCTCGGTGCTGCACCAGCAAACGGCTCCCCAAGTGACCAGCCCTAGCTCGGGTGCCTCGCTAAGATCCCCATGACTCCCTTCCACACAGTCTGAGCATGCGAACAGCTCCAAAGGCAGTGCTTCAGGGACGACTCCTCTTGAAAACACATCTGGCAATGCCCCTCCTGCCCCATCTGCCTGAGCCATCTCCCAACTGGTAGCCCCTTGTGGACCACCATCCAAAGAAAGTAAGAGATCTTCCTCGGCCGCCAACTTGCCCAAAGAGTCTTCCAGAATGTACGAAGAAAGACCAGAGATATCCCTTGGGCATACCAACTATGTTCCTAGGTGGGTAGCCTGCGCTGGAGAGTCCTTAGAGCACGCCTACCGGTACGCGCGCTGTATGAGAAGAAGGGGGTAGGGTTCTCTGAGGTCTCCAGTGGTGGCCAGCGCCACTCCCCTGGGTCCCACTCCACCTCTGTCAAGGAGTGGCCCTCCCAAATCCAGAGTCTCCAGTCCTGGTCCTGAATAGGAGTCTATATGCCACGCTTTCCCTTGCAGCCCTATGATGCGGAGGTGCTGCCAGGGAAGCTGGGGGTCGATCACGGCCTCTCTGCTCTGGAGATGGCTACCATCGGCGACGGAGAAGAAGTGAATCGAGGAGTCCGAGAAAAGGCCTGCAACCACCAAAGGAATGCCGCGGGGAGTGAACTGCCCTAGCCACCTCTCATCTCCTGGGAGGAGCTGTCTGGTTATCATGGGAATCCTCCAACCTGCAGGAATGGTAGCATCGATCTCTGCTCGCCGACCTGGATCCCACGTGCCGTACCTACTGCTGTTGCCAGCTCGCCTGGGCCCAACTGGCTATAGACGTCCCTCCAAACCCGGAGCGAGTGCGCAGGCCCACGCGCCCAGAGCGCCCATGGGATATGGGATCTCTCTCCAAGCTGGCGACCTGTATCATCTGTCACCTGGCTGCTCCAGATCAGGGGCTGTCTGAGTATCTCCTCTCGGCAGCTGGGGGGAACCTGAGAGAGGCTGTGCCGCAACTTCCTCTAGACCGAGACGAGGCCGCGGAGGAAGGGGGAGCGGGGCTGAAGTGAAAATCCATCGGATAGATGGATGCCAATCACCCCCTCTCTGGGGGATACACGCGCGGAGACCATGTTGAAGCAAGAGCTTCCACGTCTGCCCTCCTGACCGCGGATGACTAACTTGCCAAGTAATGCCTGACTCTGCAGTTCTGGATCTATGATGCCAAGACCGCCCTCTCTCTGGGGGAGAATGACCGTCTGCCAGGCGACCCAGGCTCTGGTGGTGCCGGAACCATCTGAGCTAGACCACAGAAAGTTTCGCACCAGTCTCCTCAGCTGGGCTGCGCACGATCTCGAGAAACACCAGCAAGATGCCACGTACCAAGCGGTGGCTAGAAGGACCTGATTGACCACAAGGGCCCTGCCTGCCAGAGATAGCCGAGCCGTGCTCCAGAAGGCTAGCTTCCGTCGTATGGAAACTAGGACCGGTAGGAACTGTTGAGTCGGCGTGATATCGAGCCCTACTTGGAATCCCAGGTAACGTGTCGTCTGTCCTCTAGGGATCCAGCGAAACCCCAGGAAAATACCCCACTGTGAGCTGGCTCCCGGATCCGTAAGAAAACCAACTGACTTATGCCAGTTGATTTTCGCCCCAGCGGCTAGGCAAAAAACCTCTAAAGACAGTCTCACTCGCTCCAGTGACTCGATATCATCTTGCACATACAGGGCCGTGTCGTCTGCATACTCGGAGTCCAGAAGTTTTACATCGTCCCGAATAGGGAGGCGCATCCCTCGAAGACCAGTGGTGCGGGCTTGTAGGAAGTGAGTCATGGCCTCCGCAAAAAATAGGAAGAGGTAGGGCGCAAGCGGGCAGCCTGATGTACGAGCGCTCGAGGGTGAATCTCTCCCCCATCCTGCCACTGATGATAATACGACTAGAGGCCGATCTGTAGAGGCTAGCAATACCTCTAATCCACTCGTCGGTGAAACTGAACCGAGAAAGTGTGCCCTCCAAGAAGGACTAGTCTACCCTGTCGTACGCCTTCTCAAAGTCAAGGAGTATGGCAAGGTGCTGGCCACTATGCGGGGCCCACTCCGTCGCCTCTGAGAATGTGAAGATGTTGTCCAAAATGCTGCGATCTTGGACAAAACCAGTCTGGGTGTCATGGATCAAGTCATGTAGCAGGGGTCAGATGCGGCTACTGATCATCTTGGCGAGGATTTTATAGGCAGTCGGGAGGAGGGTGATAGGGCACCACTGTCTGATCTCCTGACGGTCCCCCCCTTTGGGGATGAGGCAAATCAAGCCTGTCGCAAGGCTCTCTGGCATCTGTCCGCTGGAGAAGATATGTTGGAAGGCTACGAGCAAGGGCTGGTGGATCTGCTCCCAAAAGCTGGTGAAGAAAGCTCTAGAGAGCCCATCCTCACCTGGGCATTTCTGCCCATCAATATCGCTCACAGCATCCTGCATCTTTGCCATGGTGAATGGGGTGAGAAGGGTTTCACTCATGCTAGGCTGCACGAGCGACGGCGTATACCTCCACACCTCCTCCCTTCATCGACGGGCACGAGGGTCTGGGGGCTCCTGCTGGAACAGGGATCTGTAGAAATCTGTCGCCAAGTCCTTGACCTCGTCCGGATCTGTCCTGACACTACCATCCTGCGCTCTAAGAGATCGGAGTTGTTCCCCTACTGACCTCTGGCCATGAGTCTTGAAGAACTCTCTGCACATCCTATCGCCTTTCCTAGCCCAAAAGGACTTGGAAGCATGAAACGAGAACTCTAAGCGTCGCTGGGTGATCTTCTCCAACATGGCTCGGGCTCTAACCTCTTGTCGTTTGAGCTCCT
This sequence comes from Dipteris shenzhenensis, assembly GCF_047967505.1. Lineage (NCBI taxonomy): Eukaryota > Viridiplantae > Streptophyta > Polypodiopsida > Gleicheniales > Dipteridaceae > Dipteris > Dipteris shenzhenensis. Next base: position 55,399,001 of record NC_141614.1, read on the forward strand.
CAGAGCCTGGAGAAGACTGCTGCATCCGCTGTATCGAGGCAAGGTCTCGTCTGAGACCCCCCTCCTTTGCCCACCACTGTTGCCGGACCAGAGTCGCCTCCTGTTGACATATGAGACTAGACTTGGCAAGAATCTGAGCTACCTGAGCTGCGATATCCCCCATGGGGTCCCAATCCTGCTCCCACAGGTCCATTATCCTGTTGCGAACCGCTGCTCTGGACTAGATGGAGTCTGGGATTTGGCACGAGCGGGGAGGTAAGGAATGAGAGGGTGAGTCCAGGACTAGAATGATTGGGGCATGGTCAGAGAGGGTCGTCCCTAGAACCACCCCTGACTCTCCACCTCTGCCTATCGCCCAATCACTGACATAGAAACGGTCCAACCGCTCCAAAAGTCTGCCTCCCTCCCTCCTGTAACCCCAAGAGAAGTCCAGGCTCTTGTCCATCTGCAAAAGGAAGGCTCCCTCCAACTGTCCCGACCTCCCACAGCGAACAAGGAGTCCCATTCCGCCTGCTCCGCCTGAGCTATACCGAGGAACTCTGGGCCCCGTCCCTGCTGATCCTCTCAAGCCTCAAGGTTATTGAAATCCCCTCCTACAATCCAAGAATCCATCTTTGGCAATAAGTCTGTCAAAGAGCTCCAGAAAGCGGCTCTCCGTCTAAGGTTGGTCGGGGCATAGATATTGAGGATGCCGATGCAGGATCCCTCAATATTCAAGCCCACCCAAAGCGCTCGTCCTGGGATCAAGGTGCCAAAACCACACACATGCTGAACTAGAGAAGCGTCGATGGAGGTACAGACACCCCCGCTCCTCCCCTGCTCGCCAATCGAAGGTTCCCAGTAGGTGTGGGAGCGTCCTGTGAGGACCTTTCCACACTTACTGGTCTGAGAAGCCGAAATCTTGTGTTCCTACAATAGGAGCACATCTACCCTTCCCACCAAAGCTGGCTGGAGCTCCTGTCTGAGCACCATCTTCCTGGGGCCGCGGGTTCCTGATGAGTGGAACCTGTTGACGTTCCAAGAGATAATGTGTATACTCATGAAGAGGAGAGATGGGCCACAAACAGCTGTCTTGTCTGCTTGCGGTCGATGTCGAGGTGGTCGGAGGATGTCCAGTGTGCAGACGAAGGCGCTTCTGTGAAGGTTTCGAAGGAGAGGTTGGATCATCGGACCCATCCTCTAAAACCTTCAGCAGAGGGGAAAGGCCCTTCGTCCCATGGTGGTAAGCTCTCTCTAACCAACTCGAAGCCTCCGCCAGGGAAATACTGTAGAAGCCCGCTACCTCTGAGGTCCTCCAAGGGCGGAGCCCTTCCGTGTAGATCCACTCCAAAGGCGGTCGAATGATGACCAAAAGGCGGAATCGTTTGGCGTTGTGGCGCCATCTCAGACGAACGTCACCCTCCTTCCACTGCTGCTGAAGAAGCTCCGCTGCTCTGCTACCGATCCAATCCTGTACTTGCTTCTGGGACTGATCACGAATCGTCTCCCAAACATTTTCATTCGTCCATTGCTCATTCCCGTCACTGGTGATAGTGAAGGAATAGCTAGGACCATCATGGGGGGCAAGGACGGACACCTTACCCTCCGCCCCCTTTCGGAGGAAGAAGATGCTGATGTCTAGGCATGCAAGGAAGGAGCCAATACCAGTTGCATCCAAGTAATCCCAAGGTCCTGCTCGGCGGTCAAACTCCAAAGGTAGAGCTCTAGGAGCTGCCCTTGGGTGGGGGGGCGAAGATGAGGAGTTAGAACCAGAAAGAGGGGTGCTGGCTGTCGAAAGAGTTGGAGTGGTGCTGGCTGTGTGCGGGGAAGGGCCTCTCCCCTCCACCGAGCTAGGGGGGATGGCGCGGAGGAGGTCTGTGCTGGCTTCAAGGCCGCGGGCGAATGGGGGGGTTCCCGCAGGATCATGCTCGAGGGAGAGGGGGGGGCTGAAACCAAAGGTGCCGGGGGGGGTCCCGTAGGGGGGGGAGGTAGGGGAACCGAGGAGGAGGGGGGAGCAGGGGGCGGGGTGAAGGATGAGGGGGAGGCTGGCTGCTGACCTTCTCCTTCCCCTTACCGGGCTGCTGCTGACTGGTGACCACATGGGTCTCTTACTGGAGAGGGGGGGGCTTTTTTGTTACTGTTTTGTTTCCTTTCCGTTTCCTTTTGACCTTAGTCCAGCCATCCCCTTCGGGAGGGGGTGTCGATGCCTGGCGCGGGGGATCCTGAGTTGCCTGGATGGGTTGATTGAGGATGAGCAACGTAGAGATCAGGTGATGTGAGCACAAAGGACAGCACAAGAGGGACGGTTAGAGCCAAGGCAAAAAATGGTCACGAACTTCTCTCCATTCAAGCCAGGGGCAGTATGGGACCAGACATAGTAGAGACCTAGATGCATGACTTTAGGTGGATATTCTCCCCTCCGCTTTATCCTTTCGATTTGGACTAATGACAAAAACCCTCCCAAATGTCTCTTGAAATGGTGAGAGATAAGGGAAAAAGAGGGGCCAAAAAAGCCAAACCAAGGACAAGGACAAGGAGAAGGAAAAGGGTACGGATGGGATGATAGACCAGCTCAACATCAGGGTAACACACGACAAGGATCAGGCGGATAGCACCGCCAAATACGAAGATGGCATCCTCAAACTTGGGGGAGCTTCAGGAACACTCTTCGAAGGGTTCTGCCCTCTACCCTTGAAGAGATTGATAGGCAGCTGATCATTTGGAACGATAGTATACTTGATGAGCATGGCAGACCTCTGGGCACTTCCCATTATATGCAGTGGTCTGGATGGGAGAGAGGCCCCGCCTACACAGTAGGCACTTGGAAGGCTTTTATCAGGCTACCTGAGGATCAGAGACTACAGTCCATGAGTCACCTCAAGGGGGTAGCATGCAAGATTCAGCACATAGATGCAGCCATCCCGGTGGAATGGACAGTTGAGGTGCCTATTACTTCCACCACTTGGATGGGAGCTTTTTCGAGGACAGCAGTTCCTCTACAGGTGATCGCTCTTCGAGGTTTCGGGGAAGATGCTTTGGTCTTTGACGTTGGGGATGGAGGTATACTCTCTAGATCCACGAATGATATTCTTCTAGAGGTTGCCTTTCAGCCTGTCAAGATTGCTGGTTTTGTGGACCACAGAGTGGGCTTGCAGTGGTACTTAGACCTCGACCCTCTGCTCTTGGCCCTGGGATCCTGGAGGTCATGGTTATATGGAGGTGCACCTATCAAGTGCTTGCAGTGGGACCCAGGAGAGTGGGAGTGGATAGATCATGGGCACCGAGAGAGGGGGATTCCCTTCTTTCGTTGTCAAGCCCATTGGACGGTGCATTTCAATGATCGTATCACCGTTAGGGAGTTTGGTGGATATATGGGGGGGGGGACCAGGAGTTTCCCACCAAGACCCAGCTCTACTATGACCATTTTCTGAGAGTATCGTAGGATGGACTCATTATTAGACCTCAGTCTCTCGAGGACAGAGGAGTGTCACACGCACTGAGGATTGCCATCGGACAGATGTGGGTCTTGTCCCATCAGCTGAGGATCGAGGTAGGGAGAGCTACAGGCATACCTAGAGAGCAGGGGACTTGTAGGTTGTGCACGATGGGGCCGGTCGAGACAGAGGAGCATTTTCTCTGTGTCTGTCCAGCCTACTATGAGATCCGAGGGCGCTATCACTTCCTTTTTCAGGAGGGGCACGGCTTTGACCCACTTTCACGACTGATCCACTTCCAGGAACAGGTCTGTATTGGGCTTTACCTTGTGGGGATGCGATGACACAAAGAGACGCTACTACAACATATCAGAGAACTGCAGGATGGGACCACTGCACCATAGGGCAATGAGGTAGACCAAGCGCAGAGACAGGTCACAGATTTCTATGTATTTGGCTCAGCTCCAGGGCACTCTTGGGTAGAGGAGGAGGAGCTAGCGACATGAGAGATGTATGGATCGGTGGAGAGAGCCAACATGACACTGTTGGGCGAGGGACACAGAGACCGTACACAACACGACAGGCGACCAGAGCACACACGATTGAGGTTCGTCGACCTATTTCAGGTCTCCTCAAGGGAGATCGACCAAGGCGAGGTATCACCCTTGACATAGCCCATCGGATCTAGAGATTGAGGAGACCACGCCCTCCACCACCATGGGAGACAGCCTGACAGATGCAGATACGTGAGCTCTTTGCATCTCATTAGAGAGCCACCGTGGAGCCTGGATACGTGGAGCCGGTTCATGCACTTGGGACTCTAGCTTTGAGCACTTGATATTTTCATGCCACCCTCATGCTATTTTTCTTTTTTTTTTGCTATTTTGTACTAGTATAGCATTTTAGTACTTAGCAAGGGCCGTAGTGAGCCCTTTGCCCCGGCCCACAGTGGTCTGTATGAGCTAGTTGATTCCGTACTTTGTCCCGTAGGCCCCGAGGTCTCGTGCGGACGTTATTATATCTTTCTTTCTTTTTCTTTCTCATGCAATGCATTTCTCTTCCCCAAGTCCCATCCCTTGCAAATGTCCATGCCATACAAGACTTCCTCGACTGGTTTTTTCTCTAGCTCCTCTTTGCCCTCCCCCTCCATGTTGTTCACATACCCACCATAGCAGCCCTAGCCTCCCTAGATCTCTTACAATAGCTCCTAACAAAGATGCACCACAGGCGAGCTCAAGAGGTTGAGCAACAACAACCCTAAGAGGACCAGAGCATGGCATTGAGGGAGCCTAGCACCTAGGATGCGACCCCACTAGAGACCAGTCCCTAGTGATACATTTCAAAGATATCCAGGCTCGATTGGCGGCCCCGCTTAATTGCACCACTCTTCAGGATCACCCATAGGGATCTTACTCCCTTGCAAGTGGAGGAGAGGCGGATCCTCTTACATCAACAAGATGCCGGTCATAAGCAGGAAAATGGGCAATGGTATGGGAGGGATGACTCTTAACAGGTCCTCGACGAGCACCTACTAACACACCCGCCTAGCGAGTGGGGTCTTTAAGACTCAGAGGGCTGAGACCCTGACCTGCATCATTATCGAATCTTGCGATCTGAGCTAGGAAACTTCTTGGAGTCATACACAAGACGCGACATTGTCTTCTACATACTAAAGTTCAGTGCATTCACCACGACCAGTCTCTAGATATGTATGGGAGTTAGCCTATCACGATGAGAGTAGAAACATGGGGGTACAGGGATAGGGTGGTTCGCAGTTCATAATGGTTTGTTAGAGGCTGCTGAAGATCATCAGAAGATGTATGTCATGGTTTGTCAATTTTTATATTGTAAAGGTTATTGTCAAAAACATGCATGGAGATCTTTCCTTGTTGCAACTTCCCTGCCATGTGGCATCAACTTCTGAGCAGTTAATCTTTCTACCTTGTGTGGATTAATTTGCAATAGACTGTCCACTGCAAAGTCCGCAGATAACTTACATATTTTGTCATATTATTATCCTGAGGAGGTTTTGCAATCCTGACCATACCATTTGTTCTCTGTACAAATTTGGATGAAGTACTCATCAAAGGAATTTAATGAATCTGTTTTATTCTTTCAGTCCTAGGAGTCCAGAGGCTTCTCGGGCTTCGGCTTTTATTCAGGAAACTTGGGAGTAGTATTGTTTGCCAATATAGTTTTAATTGCTTTTTATGTTGGTATATTGGGGAGCTAGTGTAGATGCCCAAGTAGCTGAGTGCTGTACTGTCAGGCAGTAATTTCATAACATATGAGCTGGCAATAATATATGAATGAGTTTGGAGAAACATTTTGAGAAATTGGCTTTGTTGTTGAGGGCATCCTCATGGCATTCCAAAAGCTGGGTTTTTAAGTGTAGGAAAAGTTTCTGATAAAATATAGATGGAGTTGAAGGCACGTAAAACTGACATCTTTGTGACATGAAAATAAGGCCCTTAGTGACATCAACATTATGACAGCTGAACTGTTGCCTTTAATTTCTCTTTACAGGTTGAAATCAAGCTACCATTAACTCCTGGTATGAACGCTCTTATCAAAAGCAAGCTGCCAGTGCAGACCTACCATGAAGCCGTGCTGTCAGGGTATGTTTCATTAGAGAAATTTCTCTCTTTATGGAGTGTCAAGCTTTTATGATTATAACAGTTTTAGATTCTGGGTCTCAGGCGTCGATATGCAGGAAAAGATGCTGCAGTTGCAGGTTTCATAAACAATGCATTGCCAGATGTAACCGCTACCCAAGAAGCAGCAGTTGCAAAGGGTAAGCTTGGAATCATTGTTACAAAAGGGAATCCATTATGTTTTGATCATGCTGCATCAATTATAGTTGCAATGAGAAATTCTTTTAAAGTAAGCTATGCCTACTAATCTTCGTAAGGTATTTTATGTTTTCCTCACTATAAGAGTGATGTCTTTGAAGAATTGTTTTTTGGGCTCTTTTTTCTGAATAGAACCAAAGTCTCTGATGATTATCTACAAGGTCTCCAAGTTTAATTAACTCATTATGCATGTTTATCTTGTATTTGCATCAGATTTTCAAATGCAACTTTTGTGGGAATATAGCAAGGCTCACTTAATTTGGGGATGAAAGATAGCATGTTTGTTTTGGGACGTATGTAAATAGAGGTTGTCTGCAATTAATAATGTAAATTTCTTTTGGCAATGTTATGTTTTTCCTCTTTGGTCGTGCTAGTGGTTAGTGACTTTAAAGAAGTCAAACTGATTTTATTTCATGCCTCGACACTGTGTGCAGCATCAGAGCTGGCTTCCAAAAATTTTGATCGCAGTGTTTATAAAGCTCTGAAGGTATGTATCTGCAATCCATGAACTTCGAGTTTACTTGATTGAAAGGGAGCTGAGACATCAGTTAAAAGTTTCATGTTCTAGATTATGTCTGCCTAACCTCCCTTTGTCTTTTCCTTTTCTTGTCTCATTATGTGTGCCAATTTTGATATGGTATACCATCTTGACATCACTCTTGTTTCAGAAAATTAAGGATTTTTTTCATAAAATCTGTTAGAACACCGGGATGGAGGTTGTTTGTTGTAGCCAACACTCCCGCAGCGGAAGAATGTATAGAAATGTAGCCCAGGAATCACAGTGTTAAAGCCAAATCGTGTTGTACAATGCACAGTAGAGTAGAACAGCAAAACATGTATTATATCTCCAATGATGGAAAAATCTGATACAGAGTGTGTTCAGTGTGCCACCATCTAGGAACTAAGGTACTGCCTAGATGTGGACCCCCGTTACCTTCAGAGCTGTCTTCTATTTCCTCTTGTCACTTCCAATTGCATGTCAGCCTGCTTGCTCCTAGGGAGCTTCAGTGGACTGTTTAGATGCTACACCAGCAGACCTCCTTACTTCTCTCTGAAGCAACCAATGGTGAGGCACTGCATACTTTCTCCTTGACCTCCCTGCTGCTGTAGATGCAGCCCCAGTAGGGATCTCTGATCTTCCTGCTACTCTGGTCACATACAGCAAGGAATAGAGTTGTCCCCAGGCCCCCCAGTGGGGCCCTTTTATAGGCTAAAACCCTGCTGATCTGGCCAACCCCGTGTAGGGTTTATCCGACCAGATCCACACACTGTGCCAACCCCATCTGTAATGGCTGACCAGTCTGCCACTCGGCAAACTCGACTGGCCTGACCAGCCTCCCTATGACCCGACTGCAGACTGCTTTCCTGAGTAGCCATTAGCAGGCACCTTTAGGCCCATCTAAACCTGTGTTGCTGACTTGGTCTTCTGCTCCAGCCGCGTGCTACAGCCATGTACTATTCAATGGGCTCCGAATGGCCCAGCACATACTTTCGCGCAGCCTCACAGCTTCCTTTCTGCGTTGCTGCCTTCTGCAGGACCTGCTGCAGCAGCTCCGCTTGCTGCCTACGTGATAGGCTCCCTACATACTGAGATCTGCCCACATGGCAACTCTCTTTTCCTAGACATGATGCTGGTACACCTCCCCCATGTCCTATCTAGGGCCTCATAGGTGGGGAGGCAATCCCTATAATCCCAACATCCCTTCTCGCTGATCCACACCCACTCATCGCAGATGCTCCATCAGATCCCATAGAGAATCTCTCAAAAACAAGTTGGAGAAATCCTCGATCTTCAGTCTTTGAACCAGCAGCTCTTGTTCCTCCGGGTCTAGCTCCACCATGACCAGCCATTTTGAAACACAGGTAGCACCAATCATCCATGATACCACCATCCTCAATCACGAACACGCCAACGTTGAGCAATCTTGGTACAAACATCAGGTACAACCAGCTGTCCCCCTTGAAATCCAAGGATACCAAGTACCATGCTTCCAAGATCTATTTCAAGCTATCATCTCTATGTCACCCATCCCCAACCGAGTAATACTTGAGCAATGAGATCCCTGTGGTTGATCCACATAGATCCTCATCAACAAGTATTCCTTGTGAAATCTTGTATGACAAGCTTCAAATGGGCTCACACTTGAGTAATCTGCCAACACAATATACTTTCTTGATCTATTGATGTGCATCTCCACGATTAAGGCTTCGACAGGTTCACCTTCTTCTGCTTCTAGATCCTGCAAGTGACTCTTGAAGAAGCCCCCGAAACTCTTGTCCATGTGAGCAAGTCATGCTTCTCGAAGCAATCATCATTGTCTTTGATGGAAGTGATGCAACAAGCATTGATAACCTCCGCAAAAAGACTTCTCCCTCTGTCTACCAGAACATCGATAACCTCTGCCAAAAGACTTCCCCCTATGTCTACCAGAGAGACTTTCATCCTCAATTTCCTAAGGACCTGAGAGACACAAGACAAACAATTTGCCAAATGCAAGCTACTGAAGTCGGAAAGAATGTATGCATAAAGAACATACATATCGCTGGATCCACCCATTCGACTACTTGCTTTGAAAACAACCTAGGTACCTCTCGGAGGTACCCACAATATCATGCGTAAGTTTATACTGCCATCTTCAATGTTCTTGTACTCCTCTGACCCTGATGTAGGAGTCTCTCAAGAGACACCTCCTTTATGCAAGTGGTGTCAGCCTCATTCTCAAAACAACAATCTGGGCAACCAATGCTGTCATCCACCTTCACAAAGGTTTCTCGTCCCTCTAGCTCATTAGACAATCTCTCAATGTCAGACATTAATAAGATTCCACCTAGATCTGCATAATTGCTCAACAACACTCAGAGTCGTCACCAGGACAAGCTCTCATGGTTTCATTACCATGTTTGTTGATGGTTTTGGCTTCTTTTACTCCTCCTTTTGATTTGTCTTCTTCTTTCTACAATCCCTCACATAATGTCCAATCAAGTTGCTGTAGAAGCATTTCTTTTTGTTCTTGCTTCGTCCTCTAGAAGAGTCGTCCTCATTATCAGATTTGTCTTCTTTCTACTTGTTGGGCTTCCTGTTGCTAGGCATGCCCTATCTTGTGCCCTTAATCTTGCCTTGCTTTGTCTTTGCCATAATGTAGATCCTTGCCCTAGCCTCGTCCTATACCAACCTAGCCCACCTCCTCAAAAGTGAGCAATGCGAAGAACTGAACTTGTCGAGGAATGTGTGCAATGCATGCAGAATTTGAATGCCAATTGGCCCTCCAATGGGGGAAGAACGCCCTTGTGAGTACTTGTTTCTCTTTTGGACCTACATGCAAGGTTGGAGAGAGATGGCAGATGAATGCAAGGTGAATAGAGAATGCTATGTGAGATTCACAATGAAAGGTGACACCGTTTCATTAATGTCCCTTGAGATCACTCAAGTTCCATCTTCCCATTTAGACCTACCCTTAACCTATGACCCATGCATCTACCATTCAATGCACCTTAATGCACCCTTCCCTTCCTATTGCCCCTAGGACCTAGACACGTGTATGCACATCTTTATTTATAAAATAAGTATCACATGTTCTAATTTGATGCCGTCTGGAGCAGTGGCTCCAGCTCGACTGGTTCTATCTACTGAGATGATCCACCGCCATAACAAATCGATGGGTGTCCATCATAAATACAAATACATGTTACACCATTGGCGTATAATATATATAATAATTACTAATCACGGATTAGTGATTATCTTGTCATGACACTCCCTCCTGCTTAAATGGGCAGAAAATCCTCTGTTGTCTCTTTCTCTTGCGTACGCTTTTCTCTTTTACCTCTGCATTGGCATCACCTCTTCATAATCTGCAAATAGTCTTCGCTTGATAGTACACAATCTCTTCTGAATCAGAACTTAAACCTCATCTTCAAGTTCTCGTTCCTTCTAATGCTGAATATCCAAAATGCAGAAGTACCACTCTAGTGCCTCTTCAATATCTCTTTATAATAACCTACTCAATAAGCTGAAACATATTCTTAACCAACTGGTCAATATTAAAAGATTCTCTCACCAAAATGTTTTATTGAGCTAGGTAGACCTTGGATATTGATGATTTCACGATGAAGAGCTTCTTAGACTTTAGTCTATACAAACTATAGATTGTCACTCTCTTCTTCCAAATCTTCTATTTCAGCCCTATTCATCCTATAAGACGCTCTACATGGAGGCGAAAATCATTTATTCTCTATTCATACTCTACAATGAATATATCTACTCTCTATCCAGTTCACACATTCATACACTAGTGTTGGCTGAATGGATAGCATTTACTAAGGTTCTATGTTCACCGTAGAGTCCTGGGATGAGGAGGTAGAAACCTCACCCTCCTGCTTGGATGCTTTGTCTTTCCCTTTTATAGAATTGGTCTTGGCAATTTTGGGTAATAGAGTCGGACATTTATGCCATGGATGCCCTAGCTTATGTTTCTTACATCGGAAATATTTACCCTACTTCTTCCTTCTATCATCCTCACTCTTCTCATGTAACTCTAAAGAGAGTTTCCAGAACCTAGCTGTAAATTCAGCGTTACTCTCGTTATCGAATTGCTTGAACCTTTCCCAACAGAAGGTTAATTCTTCTTCATGCCTGAGAGGCATGAAAGTGACCTTAAACTGCTCTATAAACTTGGACCATTGAAGAATAGGCTCGTTTCCCGTTTGTAATAAGGACCACCTCATCAAAGCATCCTTTTGTAGATGCAATGTGGCAAGAGCAAGCTTCTCATGATCGGTCTTATCTTGATGGGCAAAATATAGCTCAAAATGGCGAATCCAATTAAGGCTTCTATCTGCCTCTCTTGCTTCATCATATTTTAGGAATTCCATTCCGTCTCAGGGTTGGAATTTGGCTCTCTTCGAGGGAATATATAAATTGTCATCCCCAAAATTCAGCACTCTCTTAGTCCCAAATTTTGTCATAATGGATTGTTCAATCATATTACTTAATACTAAGTTGAGAAACCAGCTTATCAATGGGAGACTCCTCTCTCCCTCTTCCACTTGGATTATAATCCATGTGTATGGGATTTTAAGTTAAAGGATAAAACTCAACTCCTTGCTCTTGAATGGACTCATTTCTCCCTTCATTTCTAAAGGAAAACTCCCTGTCAAGAGATTCTTGAAGGAGAGATGAAGGTAATTCTATAGGTGAGTTATCATACTCAATATGTGTGTGATTCTCATCTAAATTATCCTCTTCAGGAGAAGGTGAGAGTAGTTGAATATATAGTGGAAGGGATACCTGAAAGTGTGAAGGGTGATATAGGGGACAACCATTGCCTCATCCATGGGAATGCCTTGTGCCTTGTTCATGCAAATGGACTGCAATGAGATGGTCTTGATTATTTACATGTACTTCAACTCAACAATTGAGCAAGGTTGGAAAACTCCGAGCAGGATCCAGGGAGCTCAAGCACAACTAGAGGAGCCAATTGTAAGAATCAAAACTGAGAATGAAAAGGAGATTATGACTCAGAATGCTTTTACAAGACACATGGGAGAGATGAGGCATCCTAGTGCAAATAACAAGTGAGATGCGATGATAAGGATGGTATCGCTTGTGAGCCAGCCAAGCACTGTAGTACCTTGATGCATGGGGGTTCAATCTAATACGGGAAGGGGTCATAGCTCCTATGTTGCATCTCAAGGACGATTTCGGGGAGAAAGTATCCTGCAGTATGCTTTGCCAGTGACCAGATGCATCTACCTTTGGACGCAATCTGCTTCCTGACCTCCAAACTCCAAGCTGAGCTGAGTTCCATAGTGGCTCAGGGGTGAGTTTAATGCAGTCGAGGGGCATGGTAGAGGACAAATTTCAGCAGGATGAAATGGATACATGCCTTATTGATCGCTGTCACCCATATCCAGCTGACAGTTCTGCCGAGTCCATGCAAAATATCATACGCATTTCTTACCTTAATATCCCATGTCTATCTCGACCACACATTTTCCAAGTAGAGTAAGTAAACAAAGGAGCTGAAGCTGAAACTTCTAAAGTGGGAATCACTGCTTAGTTGTTTGGAGAGCACAGAACAAGACTAGGCAATAGAAGAAATGCAATACCTCTCCACTATCATAGCTTATTTCTATCCGCAGAGAGATGGTCGTGACTGAAATGAAAGAGGGGATAACAAAAACAAAGGGAAGGCCCTGTTCCAGTTGTTGGGATGTCCAAGTGGATTAATACCAGAGATTAGCTTGTGGAGCCTCTCTCATTTGATTCGTTCAATACCTTGGCTTGTGTTCTTCCATGATATAATTAGTTCTGTAAAATGAATCAAGATAACCTGCTCACAACTTTTGAAGAAGTATGAATTGCACACCTTAAAAGAACTATTTGACAAGCACCTAGGTTTTTCAAGGATCTTTCATTCAAGTTGCATGTCTACCGTACAAAGTACAAAAAAGGAACAGCCTGATTAGTGTGGCATTAAGGGGTTTTGCTGGCATGGTGTTAGGATTAGATGACAAAAATTTGTCTAGGTTCGGTTGATATTTTAGCCGACGTGTGGTGGGGAAGAGATTGTATGGACTCGATTCTGCCATGATTGAGTATTCGAAGATAGATTCTGACATTAGAACAAGTATGACAGGGCATTGTGTGTAAAAAGGCAATAGCATTTTATACCAAAATTGTGTCTTCGAAGAATTTTGGATGCTTGAAAATGGACTTCTGTGGTAGTTTTTGCATTACTAGTGTGCTTATTACCTCTTTTCTGTCCTAATTTCTAAATCTTTTCAGAGTGAGGATGCCGATCTGATCTTCATGTGCCTGTTTTCACTCTAGGATGAGATGTTCAAGTCTGAAATCCAAGAACTCTTGCATGGGGGACTTCAAGGAGTACCAGAGAGACTTGGACGTGTTGCTAGACTTTGATATGATTATATGTTGAAAAGTGCATATTGTGATTGGCCACTATTTCTGAGATGATGTGCACAGCCCAGCTTTGCATAGAGAAACTAAGGGCGCTGCTGGGAAAACTTTCCAAAGGCTGGTTTGTTTAGTGATAATAAGATTGTCCACATGGGGGCGATTTTGCAGAGTGATGGAAAGCAAAGCTACTGAGACTGGCAGTGGTATTCCATTCAGAGTAATACTTGCCATGCATGATAAGCACCAAGGTTACTTTGTATCATCAAAGCAAGGCCTGATTAGTTGGAAGTGTACACCTATTTAATCTAAATTCAGGCTTTCCCCTCTTTAATTGAACCATATTTGTCACCAGTGTGTGGGGGGGGATGGGGGTGTCGTCAATTGCACTATATTGTATGTTTACTATTTCCCTGAAGCCTCTTGGAGTCATCATTCTGTGCCTGTGAATCATGTAGTTCATGAAATGTTATCAAAATGTGAGTCTAATCTATCATAGTCAAGTTTCAACCAAGTTTCGTTTCCTTGGTATCAAATCACTTTTTGGTAAAAAGATTAGTAGGTCATACCTGTGAGGTATATCAGAATATGTCCTGTTGTTGATTAAGAAGCAGCATTCTGTTATCTGAACTTTGTACGTCAGCCATTTTCCTGATCCCCGGCCATGTGGGATTGTGTGGAAAGATGAAGAGGTGATTTTCTGTGTGTGTTCTATGGAAGGTTGTTTTTAAAAGAATATAAGCATCAGGGTCCTTTTTGTGCTCTTCTTCTCATCTTAGGAAAATGTAGTTTCTTCTTCTAGTTTTTTGTATAAAACCCTAATTATGTGTCGATTTGTAGTGGACTCATCTTGGAGTATCCTCTTATCATAAATCATTCTCATAATTGTGAGTAGTTGACTGATTTCATGGTCACCATTCCAGCCCGACTGGTGATTTTGTTGCTGCCATTTAACACATAGGGAGACAAGTAACGATATGTAGGAGAACTCAAAAATCCAAAGGAACCATTCATAGCAATTTTCTTTATTAAGGTTTTTTTAACACCCTCTCCCTGAGAAGTATGTCAAAAGCCTGTGCAGTGTCCTCTTGGATTATATTTGCTCCTATAAGATCCATAAGTAATAATTAAGATTATTTAAGATGCATGGGCTGAAGGGTACCTAAGATATCGATGATTTGGCATTGTTTAAAAGTCTGCTTAAGAAGATACTTCAGCTAAATATTTTTTTTGAGTTCATTAACATAATAGGGATTTCTCGTTTTCATGTAACAATACGAGTTAAGTTACCTTAGAAATTTTAGGACCCAACAAGTCTTATTGCTTGTTCTTGTGTGCTACAAGGAGGGTACTTTTTAAGGGTGTGAAATTGCTTTTGAAGAATCTTTGCTAATAAGCGAGGTAAACGGGTCCACAACAAAGAAATAGCATTATGTGGGTTTCTGAGGTAAAATTTTGTACTTGTAATTGTATATGTGCTTTGACATGTCTTCCGTTGGTGGCTTTGAGCCAAACATGTTGCCTCAAGAAAAATTATAGTTTAATATGTGTTTTTTAAAAATGTGAGAGATGAGTCTAACAAAAGTTAGATTTTGCATCTTGTCATAGTTGATCTAGTGATACTTCTACATGACTTGTGGGGTCTTTGATAACATATGACATAAGACAAACAAACGCTTCATAAGTACTTACATTGCTGAAGAAATGAGTCCTTCAAGGTCCATGTGGTATCTCTTTCTAATCTAAAAGAATTAATTGTTTGCTGTACCCATTTTAGTGTCATGGAGCGTTCATAGGCTTTTTGCTATGACAAGTCTAATATATTCAAGGCTGATCTATAAACACCTATGATGCAAAGCGCTCCACTCTCTAGGTAGTATGTTCACTTCACTCTTACGTTCTTGTGCTATCTTGCTCGTGTCCATGCTTCCACACAATAAATGGGTGATAGTATTCCCTAACTTGGAATTTTCCATCTTCCACTCTTTGCCTCTCCAACCCTTGTAATCTCTCACTCTCTCTTCCTCTCTCTCTCGTCTTAGAAGACGAGGGTATACTATTGCTTTGTGGATTTCCGAAAAGCTTTTGACACTTTCCTCAAGACCTGGTTTATTGCTGAGAGGGCTTCCAGTGAAGCTCAGATTCTATAGAGATCATTGCCTTCGCATCTCTGAGGAGCCTTCATTGTACCACCAGAGTATACTCATATTCAGTTACCACATTCATTGCAAATCTCCATCGGCCAGTTTCGAGTATCATCATACCCGACTCTGTATCGAGAGCAGACGAGTTGAGGGGATACCCAGGAAGTGCCGCCTATGTAAGCTATGCGATCGGCAAGAGGTTGAGTCAGAGGAGCACTTTACACTCAGATGGCCAGTGTACTACAAGATCTGTGGTTGCTATCATTGTCTTTTTAGAGACGGCTTTGGGTCCCTCTCTAGACTCCTGTCGTATCCAAACCAGAAATGCCTCATTGCTTTCATTAATGAGGTGGTTCGGCATAGAGAGCACTTACTCATGATACAGAGATTGGCCTCAGATATACCGCCTGAATCTTCTCAGAGCAAGATCACGGAGTTCTTCCAGTCAAATCGTACGGGACCCCACAGTCACCGATCGAAGACGTAGTAGGGATCCGGAGCCTGAGGCACGACGTACTCAGCAGGGGACGGACATGCAAATCACATTGGGTGACCATCCTTGTTCAGACCTGGGACACGACCCATGGGTGTTATAGTAGCCTTCGTTAGAAAGAGAGCCGTTGCCAGGAGATCGAGATGGACAATGCCCACAGACAGTGGTCAACGCTCCATCATTGGCTATGCTTCGGCACAACCTCGCCCCTCATGAGCTCCCCTTGACATTTACACCTTACAAGGCCTCATTATATTGGCTAGAGCCAACATGCCTTGGTGACGTGGATTGATCGAAGTGATGATGAGGATTATGATTATGATGATGATGACAATGATGAGGTTGATGATGATGTCACTACTGATGATATGACTATGACCAATTGGTGATGATGAGGTTGATGATGATGTCACTACTTAGGACTTAGAATTCAGCATGGGTGATGATGCTCGTTTAGTAGCTCCACCCTTTCTGCTTGTTGTATCAGGTTTTCTACCAGTCTCATAGACCAATTGGTCTTCCATAGACTATAATAAACTTTCTTTCTTCTTTCTCATCTCTTATTCTACTCTCCCTCTTAACTCCAAATCCCATTCTACTTTCACAATCATTTTTCTTTCATCGCCACGATGGAGAGTAGCTCTCACTCTCTCAATCCTATCCTCGTCTTTAACACTTTAAGGTCATGAGCTAAAGTGCATTACAAAGTGATGCCAAAGCTATGGCCATGAATTTTGAGTTTCCTTGTGAATGCCCTGATGCCAATCAACGGGTTCTCCTATTGGATCTCAAGGAGATAGATTCACGTAATCTTGTTCTAGCATTGATGTTCTTGTAGCCAGTATTGCTCAGATAAAGAAATGGATTGTTTAGGAATCAGGATCATCTCTACTTGAAACATGGGCATAAATGCATAGCGATATGATCCTTGAATGAGATTTTCCTACATGAGACTTGCATATAATTGGTAGTATGCAAGGGGGAATCATTGGCATGGGATCTATTGCTGCATTTCCTGGGGATAGACATTCTAATATTTGCATAGGATAGTTAGCTATTGTGGGTAATTGACCAAATTAGGATCCCACGTGGGCTCCATTTGTGAATTTTTCTAGCACTCAACTTTGGTGGAGGCCTTTTTTTCCCTGAAGTTAGGACTTCAAAATAGATATAGGAGTGAGGCTTCATTATTGTCATATGACCTTTGACCTATATTCCCCCAACCCAATAGTGGTCAAAAGATTGCTCTTCTTGTGGATTAGAATTCACTCAAAGTTATACAAATTTAAAGTATTTGGGGTGTATTCACAATCTTGATCTCATCTATTCCCTTTGAATGGCCTTGGCAATCCCTTTAGATAGGCTCTCGAGTCTTTAGAAGTCTTATCCTTTATGAAACTATTGGAGTCTTGGATTGGTTCATATCTCCTAAATTGAAAAATCTATCTGGCCTTGATACTATATTGGACTTATTTGTTTTTAAAAACTTATTTTCTTAGAGCCAAATGCTCTTCTTCCCAAGTCAATTATATGCTTGACTCGAATATGCTTTTTGTGTGGTTGGAGGAATAGGTTGGGGTCCAAGAATGTTCCTTTAGATTTTTTTAATACAATAAACGAACTTGGAACTTGGTTGGGTGGGTTTAGACCACCTTCTGTTCTTGGAATGATCTATGAGGAAAATTTATGCTCTTTCTCAAAGTGATTCTTTTCCAATTCTGTCTTGAGATTTTCTTAAGATTTATAAGTGTTAAGGGATGGTATTAGGATTGAATTTATAGAAAAACTAGAGATTTAGAAGGGCATATTCTAATTTATTGCTCATTTTTTTATTTTGCAATTTCTTAAAAGTCATGCTCTTTTTCTCAGCTTCATGGACTTCATAGCTTTCATGGAATGAACTAGAGGATCATGCTTTCTTTATGGGTGTGACTCTGACCTTGTTGTAAGGGTGACTTGAAAGAAACCCTAGCCCATCGTACCCAATTTAGCAGATCTACATGAAGTTTGGGGACTAGATGCAATGTGCTTACATAGTAGTTATAAAAAGAGCTACGACTCTTTCAATTAATTCCAACTACTAGATGCAATGTGCTTACATAGTAGTTATAAAAAGAGCTACGACTCTTTCAATTAATTCCAACTTTGGGTTTTCAGGGTTTTGAAGTTGGTAGGCACTTCCATTTTGATAACTTTATAGGATCAAAACTTTAATAAGCAATTTGGAGAGCATATTATAACACAGTTGTCACCTTTATGAGATGATAAATATGCCTCATTTTAGTGAAGTGGACACTTAAACATCAAGCCAATGCATGGCCTTGATAACTAGATATTTGAAATTCTTTGTAGGTATGTGAGATAAGTCCCAAAGTGAGAGCATATATGCTCATCCTCTAAAAATCTTTGATTTTTGAAGATTTCTCTCCCTGCAGAGGTATATATGTTCTTATGTGCTAGGATAATGCATATGGGTTCCTCAGATGCAAGAGTATTTGAAGATATCAACATGCATATCTATATGTTTTTTTGTGTGCTAGGATGATGCAAGAGTCCATCTAGGTTCCTCAGATGGAAAACTCCATGAAGATATCCATGGATTTACCCGTGGCAAGTAAGTTAGGGATCTTCCCAATGCATGCTCTTTTCCTCACCTAAGTATCTAGTTGTTTCTTTACTATCCTTCCTATTTTTCCTTTTAGGTGGTCTAAGGTGTTGATTACATGTTAGAGTGTCCTCTTATGGGGTGTGGTGCATGAGATCTGTATTTTGTGAATACAATTGTCCTAATTTTAAGTTTTTTTTCATGCTTGAATTCAAGAGAAAAGCATAAAAATTTGGGTTATAATTGTATCAAAATCTTTGATTTACGTGCTTGATGGGATTTAATTAGGTTATTCCTTTTGCGTTTGTGCATCTAGTTCATGGAAATAGTTGCTAAAAGCTTGGAGGGGGGCATAGGGCGTTTTCTACGTCTTTTTGGTCTTTACTTGAGGAAAATAGGCCATATAACTTGATTTCAATCTCATGAACTCGAGTTCAAATTTGGGGCTTTTGAGAGTTTAAAGGTCATCAAGTGATGCCCCTTGGGCATCTAAGTGCTGATCATTGTAAGATTAAGGTCATTTGGACTTCCTTATGGCTTGAGAGGCATTGCATTGTGTGTAGCTTTAAGCTCACCGATCCGCTTGTATTGTGACTTGAAGCGTGTCAAGCTCTACAGTTAACTCAGCTGTGTATCCCTGACTTGTGTTTCCTAGGGTTGAGTAGTGCTCGGTCAGGTGGTGACGCTCGTGCTCCTGACACTTTTGACAATTGAAACAAAATACTGGTTGGGGTTCCCATAATTGAACTATGTGATAGAGGATATGGAGGGCAACGGCACCCTCTTCCTGAAGTGATTGCTAGTTTTCATGTACCTAATCCACTCTTAATTAGTCTTACTCAAGAAGAAACTTACCCCAACATTGGACAATAACATCCTATTGTGGAGGATTTGGATGGAAGTATTGCTTGGATGGGGGCTACTTGGAATGAGTGCTCTAGCTAGCCTCAAACACCTTCATGTGTTGGAGTAGGGGGACCCTTTTGGTCCCATTGCTTGCTTGGGACGTGTGTTGCCTCAGAAGACCCTGATTCTTTTCATGCTTGCCCTCTTCATCATCCAGGAGGGGCTCCATCAGCATGTGGGAATACACAATCTTTGTCAAGGTATGGGAATGCACAATCTTTGTCGGGGTCGGATGTCCCTTTAGCTTGGTTGTGGCACAATCCTTGGCGCCTCTCCCTCCTTTGGCACGTTGGAAATGGTATCTAGAGAGGAAGGAATGGGAAATCGAGCAATGGATGGGGATGCGGAGCTATAGGATGAGGCATGGGCATTGCTTGGGGGCAAGTCAACACACCATCGTAACTTAGTAACACGGGCCAAGGAAACCTTGACTAGAGCATAAGGGGTACTTAATCATGCACAAGTGAGGCCCAAGGTTATAGTGTGCTGGACCTTTGGCAATCGCCTACAATTGCGACTCAAAATTATTTGTGAACACACCAAGCCAATCCACCTCTTGCTTATCCTTGTATCTTGCCAAGGTAGGGCCCTAGCCACCATGGTTTGCAGAACATTACCTACACTTTTCTTGAGCCCAATGTACTCATAAAGAAATCAAAAGAATGGGCAGATTCTCTCACCCACCATCTTGTTTATCAAGTAACCTAGGATATTCTATAGCTCCCCTTGAGAAAATATGTATCACAATGTGTGGCGTCGGGGATTGGTGTCACCTTGGGCCCTTAAGGAAGCATCAAAAAACCTATCAGAGCAAGTGTTTGCTCACCAAACACATGTTCCCTCAATGAAGAGGTGGTCATCACCCAAACCATAAGTGACGATCAAGGGCTCAGCATCAGAAGCATTCCTTGAATGTTCCCACAACAACTCTACAGAGCTCTGAGATGATTGCACTTGATTACAGACCTTGTTTTTGCATTCATCTCAATTGAATGCGGAGGGTGACAGGTGAGGAAACTTTCTTATTTTTAATCCTAACAAGAGGCTTCTTAGGACTTGAGGAAGGAGATTCCATGGTAGACACTATGCATATGAACATGAAAGCTTGAAAGTAGAGATAAGGTCTAAAAGTTATAAGGAAAAAAGCTTGTATGCACATGAATACAAAAGCTTGAAAGTGGAGATAAGGTCTAGGAGGTCATAAGGAAATTTGAAAAGACTGAAATGTAAGAGGCAATACCAATTAAACTCATTTATCACTATGTGTGAAGAAATGGATCATTTGAGCTAGGCCATCATTATAATGGTTGGTGCATGTGATCCCTCAAAATAGTCCAAGTAGCCATCAAGGATATGGTAACCCTTAGTAATTGCTTGATTTGAAGTGCCCAATGCAGCTCGAGCTACCCATGCGGAGTGGGCCTTAAAGTTGAGATAAGACAACAATTTTCTAGTATGGCTTCACTCGACTCCCATTAAAAAGCTCGAGAATAACTCATCCCTACAAATCAGATAACTTGACCATCCCATTAGTGAAGACCTCTGTGAGTCTGCAGGCATGTTCCATCTCAGTTTGAAATTGGTTTTGGGAGGATCCAGCAAGATGAGCATCCCCTTCTTCAAATTCTTCTTTACTATGTGCTTATTGAGACCAAGTGCTCGGACTCAAAGTTTATCCAGCTCAGCTAGTTGGTGTAAGTGCCTGTTGATAGCTTCCGGCTCTCCAAGTTGATGCTTACTTTCTACTCAGAGACTCAGGATAAGGAATCTGGAGAGATTATAGCTTCTAGGCCATAAGCCTTTTTGAATGGAGTTAGATTTTTGCTTACCTTGTAAGTGGTTTTGTATGCCCATAATGCAGCACGTAACTTGACATCCTAATCTTGGTGAAGTCTGCTAACCATCTTTGTGAGAATTGACTTGAGAACTTGTTGGTTGACTCAACTTGGGGGGATATACATGATGTCGCCACTTGATGAACGACCATGAACGCAGTTGCTAGAGAAGTGAAGGTTTCATTCATAAAATGGGTTCCCTAGTCATGATGAACTCAATTGGACAATAAATGGTATACTCATAGTTGAACTTGGCTATGTTCTAAGCCAAGTTATCCCTCAGTGCCTTAGCCTCTTCTCACTTGGTGGCATAATCTATGGCAACAAGAATATACTTGTTTTGTGTTTACTAAGCCAAGTTCTTGAATGGACCTATGAAGTCCAAGCCCCATCATTGGATGCTTCCCAAAGTTAAATTGGTTGGAGAGGTGTGTAATGTTGTTGCCACTTGGCTTATGCATTTGGTCTCCCTTGCTTGTGCAGTTCTTGATTCTTGTCTTTGTTTTGAGCTTGTCGATATAGTTACGGCTTGCTCATGGCTCATCCTCTGCCATGTGACATTCCCGTGGTCTGAGGCATGCCTCTCCTTCTGATTTGATGCTCTCCCAATGGGTCGATGGCCATGCTCATTAGCTCAGCTCATAGATGATTTTGTGGAAATTTCCTAAATCCAGTCTCTCTATAAAATCAGGCTTGAAGTCTTCATGCAATATCTCGATGCCCCTTCCATAGATAGCTGATCACAATTTAGGGATTCGTTCACTCATGGTCTTGACATAATAGTCAGATGTCATTTCTCCCTCTATGTGGCCACGTTTTCTCACTTCTCATGCTCTTCTTTTGCTAGGGATCGCGTTCTACTATTCCCATTCTCTATCATCGATCATCCATCCCTGGCTTCAAATTCATTCCAACTCTTAAATCAGCCTAGTTCTACCAACTTTGCCTATCTCGATGTAGGTGTTCTTCTCGCCTAGCTGCATAACATTGGCATCATTTTGAGCATGTCTCAGAAATTTGTCAAGGCTTCAAGTATTTTGCAGATTTCCTAGGTATAATCCTTCATTCAAACACTTGTTTGTCATGTAGATCTTGAGAAGCCACAAGTCACCTTCTAACACTTGGACTACTCATTTGTAATAATATGTTATTCCAAGCAACTACTTTAGCTTGTTGCTTGCCAACATGTGCTATTGCTCTCAATGATTTCACACTCGTGCCTAAGGACTACTACTACCTATCCCACCTAATTCTTCCTCTCGTTGTTGTAGCACTTCCCCAACAGGATTACTAAATGTTGGCAGTCTCTTCCCTTGACCCCTTAGTTTTCCGATGATAGCTCAGTGCTTGGTGAGTGGGGCAATGCCTAGGTACTTGAAAAGGAGCTTGCCTTGCGCAAATGCCCTCTCTTGTACTCCTTGGGTTGCTTTGCACTCAGAGTCCTATCAGTGCTTGGATGGGGAAAAGCAAGTGTCATTTATACAGGTCGCTATACAAGCATGGATAAACTAGTATGGAGATGAGGGAACAAGCAAATAACAAACATTACAAGGGGAGGAGTATCAATGAAACCAACTTTTGTTACTATGAAAAGGGGCTTGTGGCCCATTACAAATAGCCATATCTGTTGGAGGGTCATGCTTAGGTGACAAGGAGTTGGTGCAACACTCAGTCTCACTCACCTTGGCTCAAGCCACTAGCCTATCTTTCTAAGCAAAGTGGCTCAATAGTCTAACGTTGTGCCACTGAAACTACTTGAAGCCTTTCTATCTCTGGTTCCCTACTTAAATAATCTTAAGAAAAGATCCAGGCTAGCAGCCTTTCAAAACTTGCCCATAATCTATCGTGCCTACATGTGTGGTGACCACTTTCTCACCCTTGCTACTTGGTCGCTAGACGTGCTTGGTACTCAGTTACTCAGGTTGGGTAGTCGCACTAAATTGGGGTTAACATACCTTAAGAAAGGGCAGATTCAAATGAGTAATTCTCCCTAGCCTTCCCTAGTTCTTTTAGTAAGAAAGAAGATGGATCTATGTGATTATGCATAGATTATTATGTCCTTACTAAGGTTAGAGTTAAAAATATGTTCCCAATGCCTCGTATTGATGAACTCTTTGATCAATTGTAAGGAGCTAAATACCTTAGTAAAACCAATTTATGTTATGGGTACCATTAAGTAAGGATTCATGCTGATGATGTAACCAAAACTGCTTTTAGATCCCATAAAGGGAAATTTTAAGGTAAAGTAATCCTTTTGCATTAACTAATACTCCTGATATGTTCATGATATTAATGAACGATGTGCTTTTATCCAAGAAAATTTGTATGCCTTTTTGGGTGATATTCTTATCTTCTGTGCTAAGGTTGAGCACTTGGAGCACTTGAAGTTGGTTTTCAAGTTACTCAAGAGGCAACATAAGTTATGTGCTAAACAATCCAACAAAGAGTTTTTTATAAGAAGTCAAATATTTAGATTTTGTGATGTCTAGCCAGGAATATATATGGATTTGTAGGAAGTTAACTTGCTACTCTAAAAGGGCCAAGTCCCACTAATCTAGAAGAACTTTAAATATTACGTGGTCTTTTCAAATTCTACTAAAGATTTGACAAGGATTATGCTAAGGTTACAGGGCATCTATTGATAGCTTAAGGGAAAAAGAAGTCCCTTTACTTGGATTCAGGAAGCTAAAATTTTGTTGAAACTTACTAAACAATTGATAGCAATTGTCCCATATTTTAAAGTAGTTGAATGTAATAAAAATTTCATACTTGAAACCAATCCATGTGGTGGAGCTGTGGCTTTCTGTTGAGGCTTGCTTTTTAAAAGATGAAAACTACATTTAACATAGATAAATTATTCAACATATGAGAAAGAAGTTTATGCTCTCATTCATGCTTTGAAAACATGGGGGAACTATTTGTATAGAGCTAAGTTTGAGATTCTCTTCGATTAGTGTAGCCCAGGCTAAATTTAATGCAAGAGTTTGATATCTATTAAGATATCATAAAGGAAAATATAATATATAATGCATTAGTTAGATGCATGTGGTAAATGCAATGAGTTTACTCAGTTTCATTGTGAAGTCCTACAGTCCTTGAAAGGTAAATGTGAACATGATCACCTTTACTCTAAATTTTGGAAAGTGGTTAGCGAATAGAGGTCTCCTTTATTAATGATGACTATCCTATAATTTTAACACTGATAGTTGGTGTTGATGAACAAACACCGAATGTTGGTAACAATAGCAATACCTTCCAAGAAGAAGTAAATGTGCCTATTGTTGGTGAAGTACTTATAGTTGGTACTGAGCAAGGACAAAGCTAGGGAAAGTATATCATATTAGATTGATGTATAGTCTCTAAGATTAGATCTTATATTTTCGATGAGCAAGTTGTTATATGAGTGTCATGATAGTACAAGTGCGGGATATCCAAGGATTCTAAAGACCTATGATGTTTTGAAAAGGCTATCTTCTAGCCTAGTATGAATACGGACATCAAGACTATGCTATTAGCTGCTAGAAGTTCTAAGTTAATAAGGCAAAACATCTTAAGCAATTTGTTGCATTTGTTAGAGATTCCATCTAGCAATTGGGAAAATATCTCAATGGATTTTATTATTGATTCGCCAAAAACATATAGAATTCTCTACTCCTTTGTGAGGAATCCTTAGGTTAGGAAGATAGTCATTCATCAGTAGGGCTAAGGTGACCCTAAATCCCAATAATGTATACTTAGAATAGCTAGAACAATTAGCACTAGTCCTAGGTCCTAAGTGACCCTAAATCCCAATAATGTATAGTTAGAATAACTAGAACAATTAGTACTAGTCCTAGGTCCTAGGTGCACTAACTCTCCTAAGTAGGTTAGTTGATAATTAGAAGGCATAAATAGATGGTGGTCATTAGGATTAGGGGTGGTAGATGGTCCATTCAAGAGCTTTGATTGAGTTGCCAAGGTTGGGAGGTGATTTTCTTATCTATTGCAACGAACAACGTATTGTATGAGAATTGCAATAGGAGAGCACTCAAGAGTTCCATTTTCGGTCTCCACTAAATATTTTAATCTCAAGTAGTAAGAGGGAACCCAAGCAAGCTCCTCCACTGATGGGGACTAGTTGATCAAGCAGCTCTTGTTGGCTTTGGTGGCCCATGGTCTTCTCCTTAGTTACATCTATCTAGATCTCGCACCCTAGCTTTGTCAACAAAAATGAATGGATCAAAGACCTCAACTGAAACAAGTACCAAACCACATCGACAATGATTCCCACGTTGAATGATGGGTCCATGGCCCATGCTCTACTACTAGACTCTTGGATCCATGCCATCCATAACACTCCCCCTCATTCTTTCCAATGTAGTCATGTGTGTCTACCCATTTCTTTTTGACACCAACATCCAGCCCCCAAGCATAAAAGGACTACTATAGGAGTGCCACACCACCACACACACTCTTTCTCATCACCTAGCTTTGTAGTTTGGCTTGTGCATTGTGGGGTTAAAGGCCACTGTACCTTAACCTCAGTTATGTACAATACTCAAACACACATATATATGAATGACATAGAAGATTAGGGTGTTCTGCACCCATCAAAACTTGTGTGGCTCTCTCTTCTGGCTCTATCTCTCTCTCACCCTCTTCCGTTGTTGAGATCTCTCAACTGGTATCAGAGCGCGGGTGTTCTAGTTGAGCCCAGGTGTGTGCTTGGAGCCCAAAGTTTGTTGTTGAGCTCTATGAGAGGAAGGAGAAGCTCCATTGGGTGAATTTACCTGCATCCTGTTTTGCAAAGACCTTGCAAAAACCTTTGGAAAGTTCTTTAAGTGGTTTTGGAGTAAAAATACATTTTTTTAATGATTCCCCTGCTCCTTTCGATGATGACTGAGAGTCTG
This sequence comes from Dipteris shenzhenensis, assembly GCF_047967505.1. NCBI lineage: Eukaryota > Viridiplantae > Streptophyta > Polypodiopsida > Gleicheniales > Dipteridaceae > Dipteris > Dipteris shenzhenensis. The sequence goes on from NC_141614.1 coordinate 55,425,054, forward strand.
GAATGACCTGTAGAGGCAATCATTGCCTGATTTTGGTGTCCATTGCACTTTGGGAGTTCAAAGACCCCTCCATTCTTGAAGTTGGGATCATTTCATTGGATTTTTGACTCACTATCTCTGCTTCAACATTTTTTTGCTAGTGTGTTGGAACCCAAGTTTGAAGCAACCATTCGCAGATTTGTCAGTTCTGATGGACTCAAGAGGTCTTAAAACTTCTGTGTTGCTCATCATTCACACTCCAGTAGTGTTTACAAATAGTTTGCAGAAACATTTTTTGGTCCGTGTGTTGGATTCGGTGATTGGGACCACGGTTTCCAAAACCGTTTATTCCATTGCATTCTGGAGGCCCAAAAACCCCTACCTATCAACTCTTGTGCGATTCTATGGAGATTTGGAGAAGTTCCATCTCTCTGAGACGTCGAGTCATTTGTTCTCTGTCAAAAATCCATTCAAAGGTTCAAACCTTTGATTTTTTAATCACAGGTCAATTGCAAGGGTTGACTCCTCGTTTCCCACTCATCGGTTGGGATTTTGGAATTCCGGCAAAAGAGCCATATTTGCAAATTGCCGTGTTGAGTTCGATTATGCAGTGATGCACATGTTTTGAGGCATCTCAGGTTCTATTTTCACTAGCGGTCATTGCCATGGGATCATGATATTTGGGATGATGCTTTCTTGCAGGCACTAGCATTTGGGATTTTGCTTTATTTGCATCATGTCATTCTCTTCCATATGTTTGAAGAGGAGTTTTTCAGCATTAAAAAGTTTGATTGGACAAAATTCCCTTTGTGGAAAGAACAGATAAGGGATGTGCTTATTTAAAAAAAAAAGATTAAACCCTTGGAAGGGATTCCAGTTAAGCTTGTAGCTATGTCTGAGGATGATTGAAATGAGTTGGATGCATTAACAAAGTCTACTATTAGACTTCATCTTGTAGAGTTGGTTTATTTCACAATAGTAAATGACCAGACTACGGAAGATTTGTGAAAGAAATTATGTGCCAATTATGAGAAGGAAACTGTCTCTAATAAAGTTTACCTCATGAAGAAGTCGCTTGAGCTGCAGATGAAGGAAGGGGTCTCCATTGCTTCTCACTTGAATGAATTCAATATTATTTTCATCTAGCTTCAAGCTCAAAAGCTGAATGTTGATGCGGAGACTAAGGCAATATTCCTCTTGTGTTCATTGTCATCCTCATGGGATACCTTCCGTACAGCTGTCAATAACTCTGCACTTAGTGGAGTACTAAAGTTTGATGATGTTGTGGGTAGCTTGTTGGCCGAGGAGATTAGATGAAAATCTATGGATGGCAACAAGAAGGATGCAGCCTTAATGTGCAAAGGGGCAGATCACAGTTAAGGAGGAAGTCTCGTAGCAAATCCAGGGCTCAGAACATTAAGGGTTACCACTGTGGCAAGAAGGGCCACATAAAAAAGAATTGCTACAAGCGGAAAAGAGAGCAAATGGATGAGAAAAAGAATGCAAATTGGGGTGAAAATAAGAAGGAAGAGAGTCCCAAGGAGGGCAAAGGAAAAGTGAAGATCGAGGAGATCAATGCAGTCATCACTGATAATAGTGACAATGACATTCTCTTCATGTCTAGTCTACCTGCAGACTTGCTTACCACTTCCAATGATGCATATTTTCATATTTTCATGATTGGATTTTGGATTATAGTGCTTCATTCCATGTTACTCCCCATAGGGAATGGTTCTCCACTTACGACAATGGAAAGATAGGTTATGTGTATCTTGGAAATAATTATGCATGTGACATAGTGGGAGCAGGTGACATAAAGTTTTATTTTGAAAATGGGTCTGCATTTGTTTTGAAAAATGTGAGACATGTTCCTAAGCTGATAAAGAGTCTCATTTCAATAGGTCAGCTAGATGATGTTGGTCTTCAGACCACCTTTGGCTTTTGGAGTTGGAAAATTCAGAAGGGCTCTATGGTTTTGGCAGAGGTGCCAAGTGTGGGACAATGTATCAGGGGCATCTGATCATGTTATTGCAATAACCGATCATCCACGTACTTCTTTGTGGCATTGCCAGTTGGGACACATGAGCTAGAATGGAATGAAACTCTTATGCCGTTTGGCTTATGTACCGCATTTGAGTTTTTTTATTTTGAATTTTGTGAGCACTGTCTCTATGGGAAGCAAACTAAATTAACCCATAAAAGAAGGGGAAAGAGAAAGCTTGAAAGGCTTGATTTGGTGCATTCAGACTTATGTGCTCCCATGTCTACACAGGCATTAGACGGGGCTTAATACTATGTGACATTCATTGATGATGTAACTAGGAAATATGGGCTTATGCTATAGCTCGAAAGTGTTCCAAGTATTTTACGATTGGCTGGCTTTGGTTGAAAATCAGTCAGGTAGAATGCTTAAATGCCTACAGACTGACAATGGTGGAGAGTATCTCTCTCATGACTTTCAACATTTCTGTGATACACATGGCATGGAGTGGCAAGAAGCCCTCTTACTCTCATTTGTGTATATTTGGGTGTGAGGCATATGCACATGTGCCAAAAGAGCTTCGGAAGAAGCTAGATTCTAAGTCTAGGAAATGCATCTTTCTGGGTTATGGTGAAATTGGATAGATGGGCTATCGACTCTAGGATCCAGAAGCAAAGAAGATAATACGAAGCCATGATGCAGTCTTCAATGAGAAGCAGATGCATAAGACACCCATAAGGGATGTGGAAATGAGGAGAATCACTTTCTAGGATGTGAATCCACCAGCATATTATGATAGATAGCAAGCTTTCCATGCACTGAATGTGCACAAAATGGTGCCACCAAGTACTCCCACAGGTACACAATCAAGATTAGATGATGGATCATCTGTTGGCAAAAATGATGAGCCAAATGTGGCTGATATGCAAGCGGGACAAGTTGAAATGCCCCTTAGAAGATCAACTAGAGTGTCTAGACCGCCTGAGAGATTTGTTCCAAGGGCAGACTATGTGATGCTTACTGATTGCGGAGAGCCTTCTTGCTAAAGAGAGGCTTTGATGCACGAGGATCAGCAATAGTGGGAGTATGCTATGCAATCAGAGATGAGTCACTCATAAAGCATAAGACTTGTGACTTGGTTTCTTTGCCACATGGAAAGAAAGCATTGCCATGTAAATGGGTCTACAAGATGAAGGTCACAAGTGATGATATGCCTAAGTATAAGGCCCGTTTGGTTGCTAAAAGGATCAAGCACAAGAAAGGTGTGGACTTTAATGAGATCTTATCTCCAGTTGTGAAGATGACCACACTTAGATGCATACTTGGACTTGTAGCAGTAGAGGATATGGAGCTTATGTAGATGGATGTCAAGATAGCTTTCTTGCATGGGGATTTGCATGAGGAAATTTACATGGTACAGCCGGAAGGATTTGAAGAAAAGGGCAAAGAACATTTGGTTTACAAGTTGAAAAAGAGTCTCTATGGCCTTAAGCAAGTGCCTAGAGAATGGTATCAGAAGTTTGATGCTTTCATTCAGTCCCATGTTTCAGAAGAAGTGAGATTGATCATTGCCTCTATACTAAAAGAGCTAAGGATAAAGCCTGATACTCCTGGCACTTTATGTGGATGACATGCTATTGGCTAGCAAGAACACTTATGAGCTGGATGCATTGAAGGCCAAGTTGCATGAAGCCTTTGTTGACATCAAGGATTTGGGACCTGCAGTTCATATTCTTGGTATGCGGATCATGCATTACTGGAGTAGGAATCTCCTTTGTCTTTCATAGAAGGAGTATGTTACAAAAGTATTGGAGCGTTTCAATATGGAGGGGGGGAAGGCAGTAAGTACTCCATTGCCTCCATATGTGAAACTGAGTTGGGCAGATAGTCCCAAATCAGATGAGGAGAGGGCCATGATGTCCAAGGTTCCTAATGCATCAACAGTTGGGAGTTATATGCTATGATAGCTACTAGACCGGACATTGCATTTGCAGTGGGAGTTGTTAGCCAGTATATGGGTAATCCAAGAAAGAGGCATTGGGAGACAATTAAATGCATCATGAGGTACATGAAGGGTACCAAGGAGATGTGCATTTGCTTTGGCAGAGGAGAGATGTATGTACTTGGGTACACTGATTCAGGCTATGCAGGGCATGTGGATAGTAAGAGATCAACTTCTGGCTACGTGTTCACCTTTGTAGGTGGTGCAGTGTCGTGCATGTCTCACGCACAGAAGTGCATTGCTTTGTCTACCACAGAGGCTGAGTTTGTTGCAGCCACAAAGGGCTGCAAGGAGGCTATATGGCTTGATCGGCTAGTGGGAGACTTGGGGATTCATACAGGTGTACCAACATTGCATTGTGATTCCATGAGTGCTATTCAACTAGCACGGAATCCGGTCTTTCATGCAAAGACCAAACACATGAGGTCAAGTACCATTTCGCCAAGAAGGTACTTGAGGACAAGTGCATAGAGCTTGTCAAGGTTCATACAGATGATAACCCTACAAATATGATGACAAAGAGTTTACCTAGTTAGCAGCTCAAGTATTGTCATGTATTGATGGGCATTGGATAGTATGTTCACTTGTTCTTCTTCCTTAAAGGCACATTGGCCTTTAAGTGGGAGGTTGTCGGGGTTAAAGGCCACTGTACCTTAACCCCAGTTGTGTACAATACTCAAACACATATATATATATAGATGACATAGAATATTAGGGTGTTCTACACCCACCAAAACTTGTGTGGCTCTCCCTTCTTGCTCTCCCTCTCTCTCACCCTCTTTCGTTCCGCTTTTGTTGTTTAGACCTCTCATGCACGCCATCCTAAGGCCATCTCTTGATTTCTCTATGTGACCATGAGGGCTTAGTCCCATCTTGAGCCAGGTAAAATGTTTCCCCAAGTTAGTGTGAGTACCTAATTGAGTAACCAGGCACTGCCAACTGAGCAACCAAGCAGCAAGTTATCAAGTGGAAAGGGTGAGCAAGTGGCCATCACATAGGTAGGCAAATCATTGATAATAGCTACTAGTAGATTATAGGTAGGTTTTAAAGGTGGTTAGCCAGGGTCCTTCCTTAGGATTATTTAACTAGGGAACTTGGGATAGAATAGGTTCAAGTAGTTTTGAGTCTGAGTGTTATCCTTGAGACTGAGTGTTAGCAACACAATGCTCACTTGTTGCATGAGCATGACTTTGTAGCTATTGCAGATATTTGTAATGGGCTACAAGTCCCTTTTCACTGGTTTCATTCATAATCCTCTCCCTATGTTATTTGCTTATCCCCATCTCCCTATGGTTTTGTCAGCACTTGCAATGACCTATATAGATGACGCTCATTTTCCCCCAACCAAGCACCGATAGGACACTAAGTGCCAAGCAATCCAAGGGTGAAAGAGAGGGAATCTTCACAAGGATTTCACAAGGCAAGCACCTAGGCACCATGCACTCGCCAAGCATCGAGCTATCACCGGATAATCAAGGGGTGAGGGGGAAGATCATCAACAAGCTACTCTGACAACCGCTCTAGTTGTTTCTCTTCATAAAGGTACTTTGGAAATAGGATTAGCTCCTAGAACTAACTCTATCCTATGATCTACTAGTCCCTCAAGAGATAAACCATAAACTATCAAGAATATCTTTAATAAAAACATCAATAAACTCATATAACGATTGAACCTTCTCATTTTTCTTCTCAAGTGAATGCAAAGAGCCTAAAGAAAACATCACAAAGAAATATCTATCCATTGCTATGTTGACCAAATTCTCCAATTGTATATAACTGATGAGAGAAGCATCATGAATACCATATTCACCATAAAGTTTGATCAACGATCCATCTTTCTAAAAAATAAGTGGCTTGTTTAAATATCTTAAAAGTAAGAATTTTATTTAAATAAATCCTTTCCAACCCATAGACCCACTTCCCAGTCAGGAAAACAACCACGTTCACCATAAAGGTGGGCCAACTATCCATCCTTCTAAAAAATAAGGCGATTCTTTAGATAACTCCTTTGTAGGGCATGGCGCACTGTCTACCCAAGACTACATCAGTCCTATCAAGATGCATATTTTGAAAAGTAAGAGTATCTTTATACCCTTGCATTTCCAAATTTATAATATTACCCATTGTATCCTAGAATTTTTCATCTTGACCCTTGGCTGAAGAGACCATATATGTGCACTAGGACACTCAAACAACTTATATTTCTTAATGAGAGTAATCCAAGAAATTATGAATGGCACCATCATTCACTATTAACTCTCTTTTAATTAAGAATTCCATGCATCCTCCACCAAATCATAGGGGTAAAATGTGGACTACTACATGCTTGAAGTATGAAGCAAGCATGCTTTCATCCACATGAAAGACTTTAATTTCCTTATAATTGGCAAGGTTATACACTATGAACTTGCTTCATTGGCTATTTACCCTCATTGAAAGTTTTTTATTTGCTTGTGGTTGATTAGGGGAATTTGTGGCTATGTGGTTTTTACTTGAACATTTAAGACCTAGCCAATTCTTCATTTCCTTCCTAAACTTGTAAAATGGTCAAGAGGTAATAAAAACCTCTTATGTCTACAAGTAGGGGTACCCGAAGAATAGGTTTCTTGTAGACATATGAGAGGAGCTATGTGAGGTGGAAGCTTGGGAAGTGCTCAAACCCCACAAGTCACACCAAACGATGTTGTTCTTGTATATTGGAGAAGCCCTCACTACTGCTATCCAAAAGTCACACCAAATGCTCTTGTTCTTGTGTATTTACCATCCACATTATCCATAAGTCACACCAAACGCTCTTGTTCTTGGAGAATCCCTCACTACTAGTATCCACAAGTCACACCAAATGTTGTTGTTCTTGCATATTGGAGAAGCACTCACCACTACTATCCAAAAGTCACACCAAATGCTCTTGTTCTTGTGTATTTACCATATCTAGCTAGTTTTGTGAATGTGTCCAAGCCATTTATACCTCCTCCTCCACCTCCACTTGTTTATAATCCCTCTTTCTCAAGATTGTGTACCCAAACAAGTTGGGACCCCCATACTAGTATCATCAACTATTTTACCCATCATACCAACCACGTACTCTAAGAGGTTGGCATGGACCATATTACACAAGAGGTTGATGAGGTAGTTTTTAAGGAGGTTGAGGTAAACTACTAGGAACCTAGAAAAGAACACCTCATGCACTTTTTTCTATCATGCCAGTCATAGTTTGAATAAGGGAGCTCTTGTAAAACTAATCTTCGCACCATCCATTTTTCTATTTCAAGCTACATCCAGTGCAAGGTCACCTCCATTCTCCACATCCTCAACAACATGTACACACCTTGGTGCACTCGATAAACAAAGAAAGTTTTTCATTGTTTATGTTTGTAGCTCGTTTGCAGTTTCTTTTGATTAATATTTTGACATTTTTTGCAATACGTTGTCAATATTAGAATCAACACTCATAATCCCCTTGAATGTTTCTTGTGCCTTGCCGTGATTTTATCTAATCATAAACATAAAAAATAAAGATAAACCAAAATCATGACAAACAAGCAAATTGACCATTTAATGAATCACTTGTGTGGACTATTATCATCTCTTCATACACTATTGATTGTCACATTGAGAGAATGAGAGAGAGAACATTCTATGTAAAAATTTGCAAATCAATTCTTCAATTCACCTTAGTAAGTGGCATAATGGTGAGAGGAAGAGAGAAAACTTAATGAAATCGTTATGCACCTATAATCAGTTCGTGAATGTCATTGAGAAATCCAAATTCTATGTGAGAAAGTGACAATGAGAGATAAACACTACATTCTCTTTGTGTGAGCCCATATGTGAGCATTGAAAGCATTGAACGTCCTATGAGAGCATTCAAGCTACAAACTTTGTGAGGAGTTGTCCAGAGTTCATCACATATGTGAGTTGAGAGGGTAAGTGAGAGTATTCATTAACCTACCCTAACTCAACATATCTTAGACAAATCCCTACCACCATAGGAATAAGTATACCTTTTAACCCACTAACTCCATTTCCACAGCGCTATTGTACGAATAATTAGTATAAGCTCCATTGTGCCAGGAAAATCGAACTTTAGTCAAAAGCAACTACCCCACTAAACGCTAGATTCTAACCTTATCTCTCTACCAGCTTTCCTTAATCTCTAACTCCTTGTCACTTACATTCTAACATCAAGCTATAGTATATAATCCTGACATGAGCCTGAGAACCACACCAACCACCTACACGATCACCTTCCTATTGACACATTTTTAGCTACATGATCACCTTCTACCAAAGGAATTGCAAGTCATATGCAAGGATCGCATTACAAAAACTAAAGATTGGATGTAGCTAGTTCGGATAAGTGGAAGTCAAGCCCAATCTATTCTCATTGATCACACAATAGACGAGTATTGACAAGCAAATAACATAGATGAAGCCAATAGATGGCCAACCAAATCTAAAGAAGTATAAGTTGATCACTTAGAAGGCTGCTTGATGAAAAAAAACATGTTGTAATAGAAAGAGATTTACTCAAGGGGGTGTTGTCCCACCCTCTTCATTTCAGTGAGGTACTCCTTCCTCTCATTCATGGAGGGAAATTTAAAACCCAATTAATTTAAACATGTAGGCTATTCGTCCAAACCCCCTCTGTATGGTGGAAGATTACTTTTTCTATGAAAAGTAAGAGTATCTTTATACCCTTGCATTTCCAAATTTATAATATTACCCATTGTATCCTAGAATTTTTCATCTTGACCCTTGGCTGATGAGACCATATATGTGCACTAGGACACTCAAACAACTTATATTTCTTAATGAGAGTAATCCAAGAAAAATTGAGTGGCACCATCATTCACAATTAACTCTCTTTTAATTAAGAATTCCATGCATCCTCCACCAAATCATAGGGGTAAAATGTGGACTACTACATGCTTGAAGTATGAAGCAAGCATGCTTTCATCCACATGAAAGACTTTAATTTCCTTATAATTGGCAAGGTTATACACTATGAACTTGCTTCATTGGCTATTTACCCTCATTGAAAGGTTTTTTATTTGCTTGTGGTTGATTAGGGGAATTTGTGGCTATGTGGTCTTTACTTGAACATTTAAGACCTAGCCAATTCTTCATTTCCTTCCTAAACTTGTAAAATGGTCAAGAGGTAATAAAAACCTCTTATGTCTGCAAGTAGGGGTACCCGGAGAATAGGTTTCTTGTAGACAAAACAAGGTATGAGAGGAGCTATGTGAGGTGGAAGCTTGGGAAGTGCTCAAACCCCACAAGTCACACCAAACGATGTTGTTCTTGTATATTGGAGAAGCCCTCACTACTGCTATCCAAAAGTCACACCAAACGCTCTTGTTCTTATGTATTTACCATCCACATTATCCATAAGTCACACCAAACGCTCTTGTTCTTGGAGAATCCCTCACTACTAGTATCCACAAGTCCCACCAAACGTTGTTGTTCTTGCATATTGGAGAAGCACTCACCACTGCTATCCAAAAGTCACACCAAATGCTCTTGTTCTTGTGTATTTACCATATCTAGCTAGTTTTGTGAATGTGTCCAAGCCATTTATACCTCCTCCTCTACCTCCACTTGTTTATAATCCCTCTTTCTCAAGATTGTGTACCCAAACAAGTTGGGACCCCCATACTAGTATCATCAACTATTTTACCCATCATACCAATTACATACTCTAAGAGGTTGGCATGGACCATACTACACAAGAGGTTGATGAGGTAGTTTTTAAGGAGGTTGAGGTGGACTACTAGGAACCTAGAAAAGAACACCTCATGCACTTTTTTCTATCATGCCAGTCATAGTTTGAATAAGGAAGCTCTTGTAAAACTAATCTTCGCACCATCCATTTTTCTATTTCAAGCTACATCCAGTGTAAGGTCACCTCCATTCTCCACATCCTCAACAACATGTACACACCTTGGTGCACCCGATAAACAAAGAAAGTTTTTCATTGTTTATGTTTGTAGCTCGTTTGCAGTTTCTTTTGATTAATATTTTGACATTTTTTACAATACGTTGTCAATATTAGAATCAACACGCATAATCCCCTTGAATGTTTCTTGTGCCTTGCCTTGATTTTATCTAATCATAAACATAAAAAATAAGGATAAACCAAAATCATGACAAACAAGCAAATTAACCATTTAATGAATCACTTGTGTGGACTATTATCATCTCTTCATACACTATTGATTGTCACATTGAGAGAATGAGAGAGAGAACATTCTATGTAAAAATTTGCAAATCAATTCTTCAATTCACCTTAGTAAGTGGCATAATGGTGAGAGGAAGAGAGAAAACTTAATGAAATCGTTATGCACCTATAATCAATTCGTGAATGTCATTGAGAAATCCAAATTCTATGTGAGAAAGTGACAATGAGAGATAAACACTACATTCTCTTTGTGTGAGCCCATATGTGAGCATTGAAAGCATTGAACGTCCTTCTATGAGAGCATTCAAGCTACAAACTTTGTGAGGAGTTGTCCAGAGTTCATCACATATGTGAGTTGAGAGGGTAAGTGAGAGTATTCATTAACCTACCCTAACTCAACATATCTTAGACAAATCCCTACCACCATAGGAACAAGTATAGCTTTTAATCCACTAACTCCATTTCCACAGCGCTATTGTACGAATAATTAATATAAGCTCCATTGTGCCAAGAAAATCGAACTTTAGTCAAAAGCAACTACCCCACTAAACCCTAGATTCTAACCTTATCTCTCTACCAGCTTTCCTTAATCTCTAACTCCTTGCGACTTACATTCTAACATCAAGCTATAGTATATAATCCTGACATGAGCTTGAGAACCACACCAACCACCTACACGATCACCTTCCTATTGACACATTTTTAGCTACATGATCACCTTCTACCAAAGGAATTGCAAGTCATATGCAAGGATCGCATTACAAAAACTAAAGATTGGATGTAGCTAGTTGGGATAAGTGGAAGTCAAGCCCAATCTATTCTCATTGATCACACAATAGACGAGTATTGACAAGCAAATAACATAGATGAAGCCAATAGACGGCCAACCAAATCTAAAGAAGTTTAAGTTGATCACTTAGAAGGCTGCTTGATGAAAAAAAACATGTTTTAATAGAAAGAGATTTACTCAAGGGGCTGTTGTCCCACCCTCTTCATTTCAGCGAGGTACTCCTTCCTCTCATTCATGGAGGGAAATTTAAAACCCAATTAATTTAAACGTGTAGGCTATTCATCCAAACCCCCTCTGTATGGTGGAAGATTACTCTTTCTATGAAATCTTGGCTCCTTTAGCAACATATTTACTACAAGGACTTCAACACAACAAATACATTCTTCTTAAAGCTCAACGTTTTCCATAAAAAATCGGATCTTATTCAAGATATACAAATGATCACCTATATTATCAAAATTTATATTTCAAGGGCCCTTAATTAATTATAGTTTTATGAGAATATTTTAGATGAATGTCATGCATAAATACTTTATGCTAAAAGAGGAGGTTTATCATATCTTTCTTAGAATTACTTAGAGAAGGAGAAATGTATGATTATTTTTATGTGAAAAAGAGGGCTTTTAAATATTTGTCGGAGAATAGTCATAGAGAAGGATTTTCATCAATTTTTTATGAAAATAGTGAATTCTTTTATTGTATTTTTGGAATAAATAGTAGAAAAGAGTATTTCATCATTTTGTTTTTCAAAAAACGATTTTATGGGTTTAAGAGAATATTTGTAAAGAAAGGATTTTAGTATTCTCAAGATTTCATTTCAAGTTATCTAAGCTTTCCAAGCTTAGGGTGACTAAAGATTTTGAAGAGAATATAAATAAATGGAAATTTCTTCAAAGCTCTTAGATTTATTCATGGATATTAGTTTACTAGTAGAAAATATTCATTTCAATCCTTGAGGAAGTAGAGACTTCATCTTTTCCCCCTATCTTTTTAAATTTGAAAAACACTCCTAAATACAACCAAGTTTTTCAAAATACTTTGAAAAACTAAATCTAACCTAAGTTCGTCTAAGACCTGATTAGAAGTCGAAGAAGAACTAGAAGTTTATAGTTACGTCTTAAAGGACGCGACCCAAGCGTAAAGACAAGATAAAGTGGTAAACACTTGTCCATCTCAAACCTAAGCTAAAGCCAACTATTCTTGTGACTTCTCCCTTGTCTTCAATATGTCAAAAGGGAAAAGACGCATGATGGACCCCTCGAGCGAATAAACATCAAAACATAGAGGAAGCTATTTGAGAGAATAGATGAAAAGAGATTTGCACCCAACCTTGGTCTTCAGATCCAAAGGAATGACCCGAAAATGTGAAACTAGTTTTAAGGGACTATCCTTGGGAAGTCCAAGAATAAACCAAAGAATGCATAGATCCAATACTTGCAATTGTTCAAATATCTCATGGAAAAAGTTAGTACACTTGTTTGGAAATGTTATCCGCATAGGACTCTGTTTAATAGAGGACAATTTGATAAGTTTTGTTTTGGGAAAGGTCATGGACCTAAGGAGGTTCCATGTTGCGCAACCACCTATGAAGAGCCCCAGTGAGATGTCTCATACAGCAAGGTCTATTTATGTCTCGACCAACCTCAATTAGATTAAAATGGTGAGATTTCGATATGAAGGTTGAGGCCCTTGAAGCAACCCTTGCAGCGAAAGAATGGGATACCTTGTGGGATCCTAGATGATGGCTTGACATGGTACTGCACAACCCTCGATGTGGCTTCCAAGTGTATGGCAGCCTCCAAGGGATAAAACTTAAGTGTGGATAGAAATCATATGAGGAATGGATCCATTGGTGGCATTAGTGGAGAGGCCTAAGAAGTATATTTAAAGAAATATGTGCAATTGATCTCATTGATGACATCGATGGAGAGACGAAAGCTATGAATATATTTTGAGAAATGAACCTAAGATAGACGATACCAGTGGACTCATTGCAAGAGTAGAGCCTTTAAGATCATAGTCTCTTCAACCTCTCATTCGGGGTATCAGTGGAGAGGCTAAATGAATGTTATTATTTTGAAAAGATTGTTTGAATAAAATGAAATGTATTGAGAAAGGGTCAATTTTCTATGCATGCTGCTATCTCTAAATTAATGCCACAAAGGGAGCTTGGAGGGAAAAGCCCCTCTTTAGTACCCGGGCACAAAATAAATACGAACAAAAAATTGTGAACTCAAGGGCAAGAGGCTAACCCATGGGGCATGGGATTGGATGGGGTTAAGCTGACTTGTCGGATCTGGGTGATTATACGCTATTAAAGCTTTTATAGAATAAGGAAATCTCATAAGAGTAGCAAATTTTATTGAGAATTTATATTCTTAAGATTGCAGAGTAATGATTAAGCTATTACCTTAGTTAAGAGGGAAAGTCATCCAAGACAAGTCAACTATTGAGATTGATCTATGAAAACTTGTTGAAAGTTCTTGGGAGGAATCACTTGTAAGAGATATTTTCTATTGAATAGTCTTGTCTTGGGTGGAAGGAAGGAAAACCCCTTTTGTCCAGCTGAATGATTGAGAACTGAAGTTGTAATAACAATAATGACGAAATCAACATTCAAGACTTTGTGGAAGAACTGCCTTTGTGGAATCATACACCTTTCCAAGCAACGTAAGAATTGTCCCGATCAAGTCTAGAGGACCTAAGGGGAGAGTTATTGTGTTATGAGGCCTCAAGTAGGATACCCTATCCCGAGTTATCATTCTCATGCCAGTATTCTAATAGACCGTCGAGTGCCGCTCGGCCTAAAAAGCTAAAAAACTATGGAAAAGGATATCTGGTCATTGTCACGACCTAGAGAATGGCACCTGCGTCCTTTCCAGACCTCATAGCCGGCCTTGACACCCAGAGAAGCCCTACGGTTTTAAAAAGCTTCTCTTTCTGTTATTCTATCCTATCGACTGGATCTAAGAATGAGGGAGAAAGAATGTAACCCTTGCCATGATCCGTATCTTTTTGGGAGTTTCAAGAGGGATTACAATCCTCTTGTTCTTATCCATGTTCACATGTACTAACTATTGCTCGTGATATTCCTTACCAGAGGATTGTTGTCCCTGAGGGTGGATCAAATACAAGTAGCCAGATACCGACAGGCTGTGAAAACCAAAGTTTGAGAACTTATTGCAAATATATGAGTGGGGAACAAAATTGTTTTGAGGAGGCAAGTTCTGAGCTTTTGAGAAGCGGAATTGGGAGATGATGATAGTCAGATCCAATTATACTACTCGAGTCTTATAATAAAGAAGTTTAAATCTATTTTCCTTTGAGATGTTGTCAAGAAGTGCTAGTGCTTCGAACAGCCTTCCTGAGTATGTGATGATCGAGAACACGAGCATTTCAAAGCTCTCCAGAATATATTCACGCTTGAGGGAGAGATGAACCTTTGCATATGTTTGGCCACATCTCGTGAGCACGACCGACAAACATGATGTCAAGATTCCTATTTTTGTCTTGAGTTGGTCTCTACTACGTTTTGGATGTAGATGGCACATCTGTGAATGAAGAATTTTGTGAGGAAGTCAATCTACTTACGCAATTGATCCTGTGTACAAAATCATTATTCTGATAGAGACCAGGATTCTCATAGACCTACGCGACTTTTGAGAATCAGAACCTCTCATGTATATATTGCGAGCAAGTAGTTGGTACATGTGAACATGGATAAGGACAAGAGGATTGTAGTCTCCAAGGATGGGATAACTACAAACCCTGTAAAGGTATAGACCGTTATCAATTAGCAAGAATTCATAGCCCGAAACGCAAGGATTACATCCGCCTTAACTTCTCTTTTTAAGAAGAATACCCTGTTTTTATGGACGCCTATGTGTCACTGTGCATTTGACAAGCTGAAGGCTACCTTGGTAACCAGCCCAATGCTTAAGTCGCTTGGTTTGGCATGTTTTTATGCGGGAGGGTCATGCCATGACTCGTGAATCCCAAAAACTTCAACCTAATGAAACATGTGTCGCCGTGCATTTGACAAAGCTGAAGGCTGCCTTTGTTAACTAGCCCTGCAATTACATGGTGTATTTTGGCAAACAAGTGAAGTAGTTACCAATGCCAGTGGTTTTGCGATAGGTATTGTTCTTATGCAGGGAAAGGGTCATGCCATGGCTTGTGAATCCCGGAAACTTTGATCTGATGAAAGGAACTATACCCCTCATGATCTAGAGCTACTTGTAGTAGTGTATGCCTTGAAACTCTTATCTCCTAGGTCAAAGATTCACCTTGACAACAGATCAAATTTTAAAGTGGATCTTTACACAAGATGAGCTGGATGCAGACTTTGCAAGAGTTTGACTTTGAGATTAATTATAGGCAAGGCAAGGAGAATGTACTTGCAAATTCACTCAGTAAAAAGCTCTCCTTGCTAGCTATATCGCAAGTGCATAACCCCTTGATAGGGGAGATTCGTGCGAGAATTAATCAAGGTACTTCCTTTGCATTACTTTACTTAAGCAGGAAAGTAAGACTCCTCAAGAAGGATATAAAATGGAAGAGGGATGCCTGTTCTTCAACAATTGGCTGTGTGTTCCCGATGCGGATGGGATCAGAAAGAAGATCTGACTGAAGCACATGACAGCCTTATTGCAGGGCATCTGAGTTATGTAAAAACTTATATCTCAGTTAAGAAAAGTTTCTTTTGGCTTGGACTCAAGAGAGATGCATTGCACCATGTATGACATGGGAATCCATAAGCATGGACTTTGTCACTGGATTACCCTTTGAAGTTTGTGCAGGCAGGGTATAACTCGACTTTTAGTGATGTGGGAAAAATAGAAAACTACAAGCACTCAGATACGCATGTAGAAACAGACCCTGTCAGCAATATGGCACTTGCTGTGTCTGATCCACGAGTAAGAAAATGGGTCTTACAATGCCATGAGGCTGCGTCTTGATTTTTCAAGCCATCTGGTTCTTTCAGCAATGTAGTTAATTTATGGGCTGCACATCGACCCATGCACCATTCTGAGAACTTGATTTGAGCATAGCTTCTATCACAGCAACATCACGGGCCCCTTCTACTGGAGAACTGCGTCTATCCACCTCACATTCTGCCATACCCTGCCAAAGCATCAAAAGATGAGATTATCTATAGCTTTCAGTTTTATCAAAGAGTAAATGCAATGAAGGCATAAGAATAACAAAGCAATCAATTGACCAAAGCAAAGGGAAGAAGTCAAGGGTCTACTGGCTTTCCCCCTAACCTTTCTCACCCTTGGAACACAGATAGTGAAGAATGCATAACTGTTGAGCAGAGGGTTCTCCCATCATACTAAAAAGTGGGGAAAAAAAAATCACCTTGAAAGACACATTTGCTATGTCAACTGCAAAGAATTTCAATTCATCATGGACCCCAGAAAATGGGTAAAATGATGATTGGGGGCTTCCTCCTGATGCGTAGAACGTCACCTGTAGTTTGAGGAGTATAAACAAATGTTTTCCAAGTTAGTCTTAGCAATAAGCAATAAAAGTATAGCCTAATTACATGTCTATCCGTGTATACCAGGTAGCCATGTTCCCCCCCTTGAGCACCACGTTCTGCTTCCACTGTTCCTTTTGATCCTACAATACGCCAGGTTATCTGCTAACAAAATTATGCAAAATGTAAATTATACAATAAATCCCCAGGGTCAACAAAGTAGAAAATTGGATCATCAACAATTGGAATCTGAAACTTCAGGTCTCCTGATCCTGACAAAAACGCTTCCATACATGCTTATTTAAGCTCATTGTACTCTCAACACATTCATTAGAGCCCAAACTGTCAATGCTTGACAGCATGAAAACATCACTAACCTTCCTTGACGTTGCTGAAATGGACATCATGAATACCCCAGAGCACCCATTCTCCAGCTTTCTACAAGATCATATAGTTTGTCTTAAAGCCTTTCCATGCAATAAAACAAAAGTTTCTCTCATTCCCATCCACATGGATATTCGTCTCATTAGGTACAAAAATGAAGAAATAAGGAGACAATCACATAACTTAGCTCATTTTAACTGCATAACAGAAGCAATCAGCAGAAATGTTAGCAGCCTGAATCCATTATTGTAATCAGTCTTATCACAGAAAACCAAATATAGAGACCATATTTTAAAAGTAACGATCATTCCCTTCCACAACAAGATGTCTTAAGTGAGACTTCTTCTCATGGATGATTATATTGAGACCATTATCTTGGAGTTACACAGGAATCTCCATATAAGTGCAAAATCCAATGAGCCTCTTCTTTTAAATAGAGGAGAAGCAACCTGTAATTGGAAAAAAACATTTCTTTGTCCTCCCCTAAGGTTGTACAAAGGCAGGCGATAAAAGGTTCTTACAGAAGTGCTGACATGTTGTCAGGGGCTGGCAAAGATAGGTCAACATGTCGAGATACTGCAGCCACGGAGTCTACTTCAGAACCTGCCACCTGATCCAAATTCTAAACAGGATCAATGGAATAGGAAACCAGAAAGTACAGGGCTCTCAGGCATATTAACAATGGAATGGGAAACCAGAAAGTACAAGGCTCTCAGAAGTACAGAGTATAAACAATGGAATGGGAAACCAGAAAGTATACATGTAGTATACGTTTGATTAAAAGCCCAGATTTATTGTCAAACATAGCATTACAAACAAGAACAAACCGTGTGCAGTTTTCCTTGAGGGATTATGGACAAAGCATCAAACCACGAACATGCAAATTCAGTCTACATGCAATGCATCCCTACTTATCTCCTCAGCAGCGTACAGGCAGGTCTAAGGTTACATGCAGAATGAGAGTACTAGACAGCTAATGACATGGACTCCTTATTATTGCATTCACGTTAAACTACGCCATTGGGGAGATACTCTCCTCCTACCATTCCCATCCATGTAAAATACTAGAAGAAAGAAAAAGTCAAACACTTCAGAAAAACAAACCGTTTATCCTGCTGAGTCAAAATGGTACAAAAAGTCTAACTTTTGGAGTCCCAGAATTGAAATCAGCATAAAAGATCCACACAATTTCCCAGAAATCTATGGCGTTCCAAGGAACCAGAAATTGACATATGCTGCTTCATTCGAGCTAACATAAAGAGGTAAAGATAGCATACCATCCGCATCCCTGCAATAAAGTGAACTCCAACATCCAGAGTGAATCCGCCCTGCATCCGTTTAACATAAACTGTGAGAAATTTTCTCAACATATGTGATCAAAGTGCTTTAATGTAGACAAGGATGTAAAGAAGAAGAGCCTCACTTGCACCCTTACACAGCCCTTGACAGTTTGATGATCAACATCAAAGTTCCAAAGCTAGATTATTCACATGGGGTCCAAACATATTGGTAGCTTAATGACGTAGCTTAAAATCAGGAAGATGCCCTTTCAATATGCAAGGCTTAATTGTTTATTAATAAAAATATGTATATATTGGTAAGAGATGCATCTCCTGCTTGCAACGTTATATCAATCAGTTGAAATATGAAATGCCATTGTTCCTCAACGCTATTCAAATAAGGGGTTCCTTGTACTAGCTTTCCCATACTACCATTGTCCAGTCTACAAAGACATGCAAAATAATAGTGAAACTTGCCAAGTAGCCATCAATTGATGATGCTGAAACACACTATGTAACCTTACAGTAAAGAAGTAATTTGGCCGACTGCATAGGGCTATTGCCATGTGATAGTGTACAGCAACAAACTGCTTACAGCCTTATGGATCTGCGAAACATCTCGAGATTGAGGCTGTAGATGTACCTACCCTGCTCAGCCTCTCACGTACGAAGGCTGTAAACCTCCATGAGAATCTACTCCCAAGTCTCTTTGGGAGTTTGAGTCTGTTGTGGTTGATGTGGAGTAGGGAAGCTAATAGCTGGGTGCGGGAGGAGGGAAACCTGACGGTGGGGAAGGAGGTCATGAAAGGGTCTGAGTGAGGGAAATAGGGGGAGGGGGTGGAAATGACCGAGGTTGGGAGGGGTGGGGAGACATATGGCTAAGGTAAGCCCGGTGGTAGATTGAAAGGGGGTTGGTTGAGGGGCAGAGGTGACAAGAATGTAGAATATTGTAAACAACCATTCTTATCACTTTTTGTGTGGCGCTTGGATTCAATAACCATTTCCTATCACTCTTTGTGCTGTGCTTGAGCATGAGCATGGAGGTATTGATCAATGTCTTGCAAGACATAGTGCTAGGCCAGTGCTTCATTGCTCACAAGTTTACACAAGTCCTTTATCCACAATAGTATCGAACCATCTTTTGCTTGTGGCATGCAAAAGGCAGTTCAAGAAATCAGTGTGCCCTTATGAGACTCGCTGTGCAACACGCAATAAAGAGCAGGGCCTTATGAGACTCGTTATGCTAAAGTGTACTACAACAAGAGTAGAGTACATCTAAGAAGACACTTGAAAGGAGCGAATGCCATCACTGTATTAGCACAAATTTGTTAGAACTCGACCTTGAACTTGCCAAAAGGGCTCACGAAAAATTTTAGGACAAATTCCTAATATTTGCTTAACTATTTATCATCTTGCACGCATGAGATGCCCATCATTACAAAGTAAGGACTTGTGCTCATTGTTTCCATCTTACCACTGGCGATGATCTTCACAACAAATAACTCCAGGGAAGGGGTTTAACCTTGGGTCTTTCAGGACATGTCCTCTTGATTTTCTTCAGCTTAGGCTGAGGAGGGGTATTGCATTTTGACTTACAAGCCATCACTATGGCTGATGGGGTTTATGACTCCCTTGAAATTTTAAAGACTCCAAGAACAACAAGAAGACCGAGGATCCAAAGAAAAAGAGGCAGATGAAGTGCTTCTACTGTGAGAAGCTTGGCCATTTTACTAAAGAGTGCCGCAAGAAGAAGGCGGACCTCAAGTGAAAGATGGAGTCCAAGTCCAAGGAGGAGCCAAAGACCGAATCAGCAAATGTCACAACTAGCGTTCTCTTCATCATCACTAAGTACTGCTCCGCTTATGCAGTCAGTGAAGAAAAGAAAGGTTGGTACATGGACAATGAAGCTTTCAAAGCATATGTCCAACAAGAAGTGGTTCAAATCCATGGAAGGTATGCATCCCAATTCCAAGGTCACTGTGGGGGATAACCGGACATGCCCTTGAAGGGTGTTGGTAGTATTCTATTCATCACGACTGCAGGAAATGAGGAGCTGATTTCCAGTGCATTGTATGTACCGAACTTATGCAAGAACCTTTTGTCAGTCAGTCAGATGGACAAGCACAATATGTCGGTCTTATTTGACAACGGCAAAGTCACTATCACATCCAAGGCAAATGGAAAGGTGGTGGCTCAAGGAGTCGAGGAGCATGGGCTATATTGGCTCAACGCTCTGTTGGTGCACAGGGACCATGGCAAATCCAAATTGTGGCATGAGCGGTTCGGTCACGTCAATTATGGCACTCTCACCGAGATGCAGAAGTCAAAGATGGTGGATGGACTTCCACCGATTGCAGGCAATGATCGTGTTTGCAAGGCTTGCTTGGAGGGCAACCAACACAGAGACAAGTTCCCACAGGAGGCCTCACCACAGGCCAAGAAGCCGCTCGAGTTGGTTCATTTCGACATCTACGGCCCAATGTCGATAAATTCATTCGCAGGTTCGCGTATTCTCTTTTATTTGTGAATGATTTCAGTCACATGGCGTGGGTATTCTGCCTGGCCAAGAAGTCTCAGGCTTATGAGAAATTCAAAGACTAGAAGGCCCAGCTAAAGAAGGAGAGCGGGGAGGTAATCAAAGCCTTTTGCACCGACAGAGGGGGAGAGCTCATTCTACCAAGTTCAATGGATTTTGCAAGAAGCACGGGATCAAGAGACAGCTCACTACAGCTCGCACATCTCAGCAGAATGGAGTTGCTGAGAGGAAGCACACGACTGTCACAGAAACATGTTTGACCATGTTACGAGGGCGAAAGCTTACTGGGGTGAAGCCGTGAACACTGCCGTTCACATCTTGAACAGAACCAAGACCAAGGCTATTGATGACAAGACTCCATATAAAGCTTACTATGGTAAGAAGCCCATGATATCTCATTTTTAGGTTTTTGGTTCTAATGCATTTGTTCATGTGCATAAAGATGAGCAGATGAAGCTTGATTCCCATAGCCGAAGATGTAACTTTGTGGGATACAGTGAAGAATCCAAGGCCTATCGCCTTTTTGACCCGGAAAAGAAGATCCTTATTAGCAAGGACATGATATTTGAGGAGTCAGAGCCACAACCTGCGGAAGAGGTTCCTAAACTTCCCTCATTACCCCCACCCAAGGTCACCATCCAAGAGGTGGAGATGGCTGAAGACCCCGAGGAGGAGAAGGAGGAGCATGTTGTTCTAGAACCGGCTCCCAAGGCGACTCCAGCAAAAGCACCTCCATCAGAGAAGAAGCTACCTCAATGGTATTTGAAGACTTTAACAGACTCACTGGTCACGGACATTCCCGAGAGCAGTTCCGGAGTGCGACGGTCTCAATGCAACATGAAGAATCCCTCCGTGAACTACACTATGGTGGCTCAGCTTGAGGAGCCCCGTTTCTTCCAGGAAGTGAAGGATATTCTTGAATGGCAGGAAGCCATGCAGGCATAGATGGATGCCATTTTGAGAAATGACACCTGGGATTTAGTGCCCAAACTAACCGAGCGGAAGGTCATTGGGACTAAATGGGTGTACAAGCTTGAGTTCAAGTTAGATGGGAGCTTGGACAAGTACAAAGCAAGATTGGTGGTGAAAGGCTATGCACAGTCAGAAGGACTTGACTTCGACGAGACCTTTGTCCCCACAGCTAGGATGGTGACCATTCGGATAGTCATTGCCTTGGCTGCTCATCATAGTTGGCCTATTTTTCAAATGGACGTCAAGTCTGCATTTTTTAATGGAACCTTGGAGGAGGAGGTATATGTGGCACAGCCACCAAGATTTCAGATTCCAGGATCCCCATAAAAAGTCTGCAAACTGAAGGCGGCCTTATACGGGCTGAAACAGGCCCCCAAAGCTTGGTACCAGCAAATAGATGTTTTCTTTCAGAAGATCGAGCTTCAGCGGAGTCCATCAAAGGCAAATCTTTATCTCGACACAGAGGGGGATTTGTGGCTGGTATTGATTCTATATATGGATGACCTCATCGTTACAAGGGATCATACGAAGAAGATTGCTAAGGTCAAGAGACTTCTCATGGAGGAGTTCGAGATGACTGACTTAGGCATACTTCACTACTTTCTTGGGATTGAGGTGAAGCAGGAAAAGAGCTGTATCTTCATTTTACAGGAGAAATATTGCAAGGAACTGCTCAAACGCTTTCAAATGGAAAAATTGCAAAGCAGCAGTGACTCCCATGGAAACTGGTCTGAAGCTGAGTGTGCGTGATCCATCTCAGCCGGTTGATTCATCACTGTATTGACGCATGGTGGGGAGTTTGCTATACCTCACCAATACTAGACCGGATATTTCCTACACAGTTGGATTGCTCTATCAGTTCTCCGCCACACCCAAGAAGGCCCATTGGGACGCATGTATGAGGGTGCTAAGGTACTTGAAGGGTACCTACACCTACGGCATCACTTATACGAGAGGCATTGAGTTGGGAGGTTTTTGCGATAGTTATTGGGCAGGTGATATTGATACCTGGAGATCGACTTCTGAATATTGTTTCTTACTCTCATTAGGAGCTGTGTCATGGCTGAGTAAGAAACAACCTACTGTCGCCCTTTTATCTACAGAGACGGAGTACAAGGCTGCTTGTACAGCGGCATGCAAAGCATTGTGGCTCGAGTGGATCATGGAGGACATGAATGTGGCCCAAAAAGATGCGACGGTGGTCATGTGTGACAACCAAAGTTGCATAGCAATCGCCAACAACCCCGTGTTTCATGCACGGAAGAAGCACATCAAGGTTCACTACCACTTTGTTCATGAACTCATCGATGAAGAAGTCATAGAGTTGATGTACTGCCCGACCAACGACGACATCTCAAATGCCTTCAAGAAGACGCTTCCCAGGGAGCAAATGGAACACCTCATTCCACGCATGGGGATCGGCCCATAGTTGTGTCATTGAGAGGGTGTGTTAGAAAGTCACTGCTCCACCTATGAGCCCCCGATTTGAGGGGACAAGGGGGCAGAAGACTATAGGGGGGTAGGGGAAGAAAAGGGCAGAGCATCTACCTGGCCTGGAACCCGCACAGCAAGAGTTGATGGCGCGGCATCCTAGGCGCCTCCTAGAGCAGCAAAAGGCGGGGCCTGCGGACTGCATCAGCAGCCCATGTGCTGGGCACATGGGCCTTTATATAGGCCTGGCCCACAAGAGGCCGACCAGCCTGGTCGGTGGTGGAGCCCAGCAGGTCGGTGCTGCAGCAGGGGGCCGACCCCCTGCTGGTCGGTTTTCAGAGCCCAGCAATGGGCCTATAAAAGGCCCCCACTACCCCCCTCATTCTTCATCACTTGCACAAACAAGCCTTGCACAGGCAAGCGCGCAAGGAGAGGATTAGCTTCAGATATTGGGACAGCATCTCCTTGCTGTTTTGTACGCTCACCTCTTGAGCTTTTGTCAGCCCACTGTTGTGGAAGAATATATCAGAGTTTTGCTGTCTCTCTCTCCCCGTCTCTTTGAGTGTTGTTTGAGCTGCAATCGAGAGTGTGAGGAGTGAGTGATTCTATCCTCTATTTCCAACAGTTTCGTTGCTAGGCCGTCTTTCATTGACATTGCAGCTGAGCCCAGGTGGAGGTTATGGATCTTTCCGGGGAGACCTCTTGGGATCCAGGGGAGTGGTCTTGGCCAGCTCCTATCGCTTCAGATTGTCCAATTCCATTCTTTTAATAATCCACGAAGATGGACATAGGATTCAGCAAAGACTAGTGCATCACTTACCTACAGCTGTTCAGCATTGGCACCATCTCAAGAGGTTTCCATCTCACAATTGGGGGATCATTAGGGCCAAGAAGGTCTCATACTTTCTTTGGCTCACCATTCATAGAGGCATCCCAATTGGCTCTTGGCTTCAGCAGATGGGCAGGCCTTCCTTATGCATGAGGTGTTAGCATGCAGAGGAATCCTACAAGCATTGTTGGTGCAGTTGTCATATCGCCAAGGTGGTTTGGACAAGAATCTGCATATTATTTTCATACATCACCACAAAGTCTTTCACTCTAACACCGGCAACAGCTCTTTGGGATAGAGGATGTGGTATTTTTGATGTGGGTGATTATGCCTTTTCATTCAGCACATCACAGATGTGGCCCTATAAATCATTGCACCATGGTGCATCAGAAGTTGTGTTTGCTTCCTACTTGGCTCAAGAGCCATGCCGTTCTTCACAAGAGGGCTCGGCTTGGGAGGTTGTTATGCTCTAGCCGAGATAGCATGACCTCGGAAAGATCGGTGGGGCATTTTCTCTTAGATGACCGACTTCTGTAATATTTCATGTGCGTAAATTAAATGGTCAAGGGAAGTAATTGCCAAGGTCCTAGGTGAGGGTGTATTGGCATCGACTAGGTGGTTCTGAGTGCTCAGGCCTAGGTGCACCTAAATGTGTGAGAATCCCAAGGGGCAAATGTTTTAATTGTGCCCCAAGAGAGGGGTAAATGGTGTACCAAGCTATAGGTCTAAAATGTTGACATGTGGCAAGAGGGAACCATCTAGGGAATTGTGGGCTTGTGGATAAGCATGAAGGAATGAAATTACGTATCTTTGTGTATGCATGCGATCCATGAGAGAGGCTGGGAGGAAAAACACAATGCCAGCGCCTGTGACTGAATGTGATTCACGTAGCGAAAGAGAAATTAGTAAAATATCGTGTCATTTGGTATCAAAGCGGGTTTGCTGAGAAGTGATGAATAGAGTCTCGTAAGGTCTGCCTCTACACAACCTGAGGTGACGGGTGACAGGCGGGCAAGGCGAGCGGAATGCATTGGCGGCTGATCTATTGAGCGCAATTCTTCGAGCCCATCATCATCCTTCAGGCGATGATCACAGAGCCGAAAGGGTAGACCTCCAATCTACAAAGCTTGCAAAAATGGCGAAGGGCGTGTGACGACGAACGACGTGGGCTGAGGCTGATTCCGAAAGAGAGAAGCGAATAGCTAGTTGCCTTTTTGGATATGGGCTTTCCATCGCAGGGGCTGCACATTTCCCATTGAAAGTTCGAATAGCAGTGGCAGGAAGGCGAGAAAAGATTTGGTGTCGTCCAAGCAGTGGGGTGCTTCATCGTGCGGCATATACTCCGAGCTCTGAGGCAATGATTTTGGAAAGCAATAGCCAAGGGCAATTGAACTTGGGGCAGACCTCTGATGCAGTCCAAAATGATCTCTCGCGAATCCAGGGTAGAATCATGTGAGGCAGCGAAGGTCTAAAAATTATCGTTCACTGGAGCGTTCACTGGAGCAGTAGGAACTCGGGCTGGCTGAAGGAACTCGAATTACGTGGAGCTTCCAGGGGGAAATTTTTCCTTTTGTATAAAATTTTAGTTTCCAGTTTGTAGTCGATTTATTCCTGTACAGCAGATGGAAATTCGGAGTGGGGGGAAAAAAGAAAAAAAAACTATTTTTCCTTTTGAAAGAATGGAGGCAGAGGGACAAGATTCCAAGGTAAATCCTCGTGAATAAAGAGCGCGATCATGAACCAGCAACTTCAAGTGAACACTGGTCAAAATGAAATTAGAGAGATGGTGCAAGCCTTGTCAGCTAGACCATCTAGAAATGAAAAGGGCAAGGCTCCAGCAGAGCCAGAGCCCAGTATACACTCATTAGAACGTGCGAAGGTCAAGGTACCTAATATTGCCAACTATAGCCCGGAAAAGTACGCTGGTCGGATGACCGAGCGCAGTTCTGATGTGATCGAGGTTTGGTTACACAAGTGGGAAGAAGCCTTCGCCATTTGTAAAATGAGATCTGATCTAAAGAAAATCCGCGAGACCACTCACCTGTTTATTGAGGCAGCGGATAGGTGGTGGATAAAGCAACAGAAAGATCAGGTTGCCCCTACCACCTAGGAAGGGTTTAAGGCTAAATTCAAGAAACACTTTCTTCCACCTGACGAAGAGTCCCGAGCTTGGGATGCTTATAGAAACCTTCGCCAGAGGAATTTGTCGGTAGCAGAGTACACTGACAAGTTCAGGAAATGTGTAATGAAAATAACAAACCCTCTTCCTATGTCGGTTCAGTTGAAAGACTATATTTATGGACTGAACGACAAGATTAAGATGAAGTTCAGGCTAAATATGTGACTACATTAGATGAATCTATTGCAGTAGCCCTGAACTATGAGGATGCCAGAGGCAGACCTAGTGCCTGAGAAAAGGGGGATTTCCGAGGAAATGGACTTCAAAGACAAGTGTCTCGCAGCCAAGTGGCCAAACCAAGCAGGTGAAGCCGGTTGAGGGACAAGCAAAGACAATTACCACCGTTGGGGTAAAAAGAAAAGTAACTCCAATGGCAGCCCGGGCTTTGTCAAAGTCCTCGTTGACCCCTGAGCAAAAAGAAAAAGCTAGAAAAGAAGGACTATGCTTCGGCTGCCTTCAGCGACATCAGTGGAAAGATTGTGCACTAAACAAAGACCGTCGCACGGCCAATATGATAATATCT
Source organism: Dipteris shenzhenensis (assembly GCF_047967505.1). NCBI lineage: Eukaryota > Viridiplantae > Streptophyta > Polypodiopsida > Gleicheniales > Dipteridaceae > Dipteris > Dipteris shenzhenensis. The sequence goes on from NC_141614.1 coordinate 55,451,603, forward strand.
GAATGACCTATGTTGTTAAGTGTGTCTGTTACTAAGTTAGTAAGCGGTGCACCTGATAACATCCTTTCAAAGCCCGCAACAACGGGGTATACGGTTTTCGATGAGCCCAAGTTGATTAAAATGAAAGAGCAAGTAGCCAATCATGATGTGATTGTGTTGTTTGACTTAGCGTCAACACACAATGTAATTAACTCGAAGCTTATTAAGAGGCTCAAGTTGAAAACTAGTCCGTCTGACTATGCTTATACGGTCAGGATGGCGGACGGAAGTTCAACTGAAGTATGGGACCAAAGGGTTACCCAGTTGGAACTTCGAATTCAGGACTATGTTGAGAAGCTGGACCAGGCTAGCTCACGCAGATATAGCCCTAGGCATGGCTTGGCATTTTTGAAAAAATCCAGCCATTGATTGAAAAAAGCATATTTACCAGTTCAAGATGAACGGGGTAGAATATGTTTTGCGAGGTGAAAAGGATTTACCTCAAGGACCATTGATTTCAGCCATGGAAATTCGGAAGACTCCGAAAGAGTTTCTGTGTCTGTGTATAGCATCGGTAGAGTCGCTTGATGATGCATCGGCTAGCACTGAGGCTGCCCAAGATGGAAAAATGGCCGAGTTGGCTAAAGAGATATTGGAGAAGTTCTCTAATTGTTTTAGGGATGAGTTACCTTATGGGTTACCTCCAGGGTTACCTCCAGAGCGGAATGTTCAGCATAAAATTGAGATTATCCCAGAGACAGAACCTATAAATAGACCTCCCTATAGATTAAGCTTTACAGAAGAAGTTGAGGTGCGAAGACAACTGGAAGAATACCTCAAGCTGGGGCAGATTCAACCCAGTTTTTCACCTTTTGCTTCCCTAGTGATATTAAAGAGAAAGAAAGATGATACTTTTCGCCTCTGTGTAGATTATAGAGCATTGAATAATATCACTATTAAGCACAGGTATCCGATGGCTCGGATCGATGATTTGTTAGATGCATTGCATGGGGCCGTAATTTTCAGTAAGATAGATCTTAAGTGTGGCTACCATCAGATCCGTATTAGAGCTGAGGATGTGCATAAAACCGCTTTTAGAAGCAGGTTTGGTCATTATGAGTTTTTGGTAATGCCCTTTGGACTTACCAATGCTCCAGCTACATTCGTCATGCTTATGAACGATTTACTATGTCTGTATATCGAAAAGTTTGTAGTACATTTTATTAATGATATTCTGGTATTCAGTAAAAGTATTACTGAGCATCATGAACACTTAAGAATAGTGTTCAGTACTTTGAGGAAAGCCAGTCTTTATGTAAATAAGAAGAAAACTATACTGTGTATGGTTAGACTTGAATATTTAGGATTCATAATTACTCCAGAGGGGTTAGAAATGGATCCAAAGAAAGTGGCTGCAATACTGACTTGGCCAATCCCTCAGAGTTTGACCGCTTTTGCGATCATTCTTGGGATTTGTCCAATTTTATCGAAGGCATATCAAAGGATATTCCGAAATAGTATCGCCATTGACTGATCTGACCTCAGATAAAGTACCTTTTATATGGGGATAGAATCAACAGGAAAGTTTTAACACCATAAAACAAGCTGTGGTCACAGGACCAGTGTTAAAAATAGTTGATCCCCAGAAACCGTTGTTCCTGGAAACTGATGCAAGTGGCATTGCGGTAGGAGCAGTTCTCCTCCAAGAGGAAAGGCCAGTGGCCTTTGAAAGCAAGAAGCTTTCTCCCTCTCAACGAAATTGGCCAAGTCATGAATTAGAGTTGTATGTTGTTGTCCATGCTTTGAAAACATGGAGACATTATTTGTATGGATCAGATTTTTATGTGGATGTTGATCATGATACTCTGAAACATTTTTGTAAACAGCCTGACTTGAGAGGCCGCCAAGCTAGGTGGGCAGAACTCATGCAGGAGTTTAATTTGACGATTCGGTACCGAAGAGGGAAGGATAATAAAGTTGCTGATGCGTTGTCACGCATTATGCATAACATGAGTTTCACGGTGTTAGAGAGTGCTCTAATGGCCGAGATTAGAGAAACTCAAAAGGTGGACGAGTTTGTCCAGAGTCTATGGCCTAAGGCTCATATGTTAAAACCCGGGGAAAAGGATGACCTCGCATCCAGAAAAGGCCAAACTTATGCAAGATATGCCATAAGGGATGGTATGCTGAAAAGAAATGGCAAGGTAGTAGTACCTAATCAGAATGATCTCAAGCAGAGAGTCATTCGACAATGCCATGATAGCCCATGTGCGGGACATCCAGGAGTCGAGAAGACATGATCTCGTGAAGCGAGATTTCTTTTGGCCAAAGATGAAAAAGCATATTCATGAATATGTGACACGTTGTTTTTCGTGTTAGGTAAGTAAGGCAGAGCAGGTGAAGCCACCCGGACTTTTACAGCCCTTGGAGATACCACTAAGTAAGTGGAAGAGCATTTCCATGGACTTTATTGTAGGGCTGCTTATGACACAAGGTGGATATGATTCTATTCTTGTGGTGGTTGATCGTCTTACCAAGATGGCTCACTTCATTCCAACTAGAGAGTCTGTTAGTGCCCCGCAAGTAGCGGATTTGTTTATTAGACATAAATTTCGTCTGCATGGATTACCCAAATCCATAGTGTCAGACAGAGATGTCAAATTCACCGGTCATTTTTTTACAGCGGTATTTGAGACACTAGGGACTGAGTTGGGAATGAGTAGTGGGGATCATCCAGAAACGGATGGTCAGACGGAAAGAATCAACCAATTTTTAGAGGATATGCTTAGAGCATATGTGTCATTGAGGCAACATACATGGGACAAGTGGTTGCCATTGTTGGAGTTTGCCTACAATGATAGAAAACATTCCTCTACAGGGTTCAGTCCATTTGAAGTAAACTATGGTCATAGACCATCGAATCCAACTATAGTTGGAATACCTCAGAAAGTGCCTAGTGCCGCGAACTTTGTGGTTTAGATGCGAGAGATGCTAGCACTTGCGAGAGCTAACATCCGCCAAGATATGGATAGAGCTAAGACGTATGCGGATGAAAACCGATTCGCTAGAGAATTGAAGGAAGGAGAAAAAGTTTTTCTCAGAGTTCCTTCGCACTCTAAGTCTTTGACTGCAGGAGAGTGTGCTAAGTTATCACCTCGATATTGTGGGCCATGGTTAATTCTAAAAAGAATAGGCAAGGTAGCCTATAAATTAGAATTACCACCGGGGTGTAAGGTGCACCCAGTGTTTCATGTTTCTCGTTTAAAGAAATTTTTGCATACTGGTGACTCACTAATCGAAGGTGTTGTTTTGTTTCAGGAGATAGAGGATAATGCAAGACGCAAACCAACAAGAATCCTAGACCAAGAAACAATGCAAGTGCGCAATCGGAAGATACCCACGGTGTTGGTTGCATGGCATGGTCTACCTCTATCAGAAGCTACCTGGGAATCCGTATACCAGTTACCGAGAGTGTTCCCAGATTTCATCATCGAGGACGTTAATGCTTGAAGAGGGAAGGAATGTTATGCTCTAGCCGAGATAGCATGACCTCGGAAAGATCGGTGGGCATTTTCTCTTAGATGACCGACTTCTGTAATATTTCATGTGCATAAATTAAATGGTCAAGGGAAGTAACTGCCAAGGTCCTAGATGAGGGTGTATTGGCATCGACTAGGTGGTTCTGAGTGCTCAGGCCTAGGTGCACCTAAATGTGTGAGAATGCCAAGGGGCAAATGTTTTAATTGTGCCCCAAGAGAGGGGTAAATGGTGTACCAAGCTATAGGTCTAAAATGTTAACATGTGGCAAGAGGGAACCATCTAGGGAATTGTGGGCTTGTGGATAAGCATGAAGGAATGAAATTACGTATCTTTGTGTATGCATGCGATCCATGAGACAGGCTGGGAGGAAAAACACGATGCCAACGCCTGTGACTGAATGTGATTCGACGTAGCGAAAGAGAAATTAGTAAAATATAATGTCAGAGGTTGTGTCCAGTATTGCTATATGGCGGAAATGGTGCTGGAGATGGGCTCATGTCATCAGTGGCAGATTGACATCCACAACAGCTGATATATTGGTTTCCATTTGGGCAAATATCATTTTTACTGTTCGGTGAAAATGGGAGAGATGCACTGGGACATCTGCAACTGCTCGTGAGAGACTAGTTGTATTCATGAGGACTTGACACTGTTCCTTGTTCTTTGTGTTACTCCATATGGGATCATGTGGCCCAACAAACCACCCTCATGGCTCTTTGTTCAGATGGATGGATGTTGGGAAATGGGAGACTTCTAAGGCAATTGTTTCAGCCATCATCCTTGAGCAGCAGTAAGGAGCCAGTATGCTCTCAACATCATAGTTAGGGGGATTCCTCGTACCTCCACCACTGCAACTAGCTTTGTGGCTTTCACCCTTGGAGCCCAAAGAGCATGGGATTGAGGGAGCTTGGCGCATAGGATGTGGCTGCAGTTGGGATCCTCCTCTTGTTATCCACGTCAGAGATATTCAAGCCCATTCTATAGCATTACGCAAGTGGAAAGTGCTATGGGACCACCCCCAAATTCATATGGATGAGGATTTCCCACCCTTAGACGTAGAAAGAAAGAAAGAAAGTTTATTAAAGTCTACTAAAGACCGATGGGTCTATGAGACTCATAGGAAACCTGATACAATGAGCAAAAGGGTGGAGCTACTAAACAAGCATCCTAACCCATGCTAGAGAACTGTGTAGGACATAGTCAATGTCATGATCATCAATGTCACCATAGTAAATATAATACAATACAGCACACACGCGGCACGAAAGGTCAAAGCAGGCCCTAGGCTATGCAAGCAAAACCCCTATCATAGATTGTTGTCTACTGTCTAGAAGTGTAGCCAGTTGTGATCTCCAAGCAACGGCTCTACGCCTGACAAGCGCCACACTAACCCCAATCGGCTGTATCCCAGGTCTAAACATAGATGAGATGTTTGCTAGCGTGATATGCGCATCTGACCTCTGTCAAGTGTGTTGCGTCTCGGTCTCGGAGTCTCTGTCTCGCCTGCTATCTGTGATCGTAGGGACAGTGTGCTCTGGCTAGAAGAACTCCGAGATGGGTCTGATAAGGTCTTCTGTCCCTGTCTCTGTGATCTGATGAGATGCTCTCTATGTTCAACTGCCTCATGAATGAAAGCCGCGAGGCACCTCTAGTTTAGGTATGAGAGGAGTCTGGAAAGGGTCTCAAAGCCATCTCTGAAGAGGGAGTGATATCGTCCATGAATCTCGGAGTAGACTGGGCAACGGAAGGCGATGTGCTCCTCTACCTCAGCCGCGATCACACAGTGTGCAGATACAACACACTCTAGGGATCCCCTCTGCTCGTCCACTCTCGATACAAAGTTGATGCGATGAAAGACAGAACTGCCCAATGGCAATCTAAGTGAGTGTGGTAGGTGGATCTGAGTGTACCCTGCTAGGACACCCCGCATAGGCAATGGTCCCTATAGAAGCTGAGCATCACACAGAGCTCTATCGGTGCCAACCAGGTCCTGAATGTGTGGAGCAGTAATAGATCCTCTCGGATGATCGGGTTAAACTCGTTGCCCCGAAACGGGACAAACGTAGCGTCTCCATTATGGAATTTGGTGTACTAAGATTTTGCATTATCAAGCAAGTCGGAATAAACCAATAGCTTCCTGGCCTTCCGATCAGACTTTGCCTCACATATTGTTGGAAAGATCTCATAAAACTTCAGCTCCAATAGATCAACACAATACTTTCTTCGATGACCATGTTGCTTGCAATGCTTCACAAATGTAGATAATAATCTTTTTCTTTATGATCAGCATTTATAGATAACAAACAATGCATCCTCCGACACTTGTTTTGCTTTGACTTTGCCATGATGGTCTAAAAATAGTGAAACTTTTTGTTGAGGTAAATCAGAAAATATTGAGATGAATGTACCTCAAATACATGCTTCAGTATGTTCAAAGTTTAGATTTATGCTTCAGACCTATTGGACTTTAGAATTTGTCATTCAAAACTGTCTGACTGTCTTCCGACAACTGAACACAAGTCGGACCTCAATCCGACAAGCAAATCTCTTCCATTTCCGAATCTGAAAACATATACTGAAAGCTGATATTATGTTGTCAAGTTGGATTTCAAAGAATAGATCAGAAATGAGAGATCAATGGTCGGACTTCTATAAGACTGTAGCAGGTCGGACCATTTATTGCCAGAGCAAGTCGGACTGCACGGTCGGACTACATGGTTGGACTGTGGTCAGACTGTAGCAGGTCGGACTGTGGTCGGGACTGTTTCTTGTCAGAGCAAGTCGGACTGCATGGTCGGACTGTAGCAGATCAGACAGTCAAAACAAGACTGAAGTGCATTGACGCAGGGCATCGAGAGAAGAGCTTCCCCTTCTTTTGTTACATAGTCAGTAATGCCAGGAGATTTCAGCTTAGTGGTAGAGGTTAAAGACCTTCCAGAGTTCCTCATTGGGAGATATTTGATATCATTGCGGATCTGCAGAGGTACTTCTGGAGGAGACTCTCGAAATCACACAGGAATAGAAAGATCACTCTCTTCTTTTGGCTCTCTATCCATGGTGGGATTGCAGTGAACCTTTGGAGATACCCTACTTGCCCTCGTTGCCTCTCTGCTTCGGAGACTATTCAGCATTGCTTATGGGATTGCAGACAGGCGAGGATGATTTGGATGGGGGTAGCCAGGATTTTCAGTCACTTTGCTTACTCCCCATTCTTTATGACATGGGGATTAGTGGCTTGGCTTTCTCTTACAGGGCCTCAGGTATTCTATGAGAGATTTGACTCCTCTCGGGCCATTTCGGTTCGACGTCATCAGATTGAGTCATGTTCATTGGATGTGGTACCACACCTTCCTTTTACAGTTGTGCATGCCTCTGTGGATACTTCTTGGGAGATTCTAGCGAGCATAGCATCCTGGCATATCTGGAGAGCCAGACACACAGAGGCTTTGGAGGGTACTCAGGTTCATCCCTCGCACACATTGGCTAGTATCTGGATAGACACCGTACATACATATCTTGCTCTACTCTTTGTTAGGACAAGTCACTATCAATCCACGGGTCTTTATGCTGCATCGGCACTGAAAGGCGTAGTCTTTCAACCTCATGCTCACAGGCAATAAGTCTTTCTTCTTTTTCAATTGAAGGTGCATAGAGATGTTGCACCAAGACACTCACTGCTCCTTCCTCCACAATCAACTCGACGTTCTCCGCTTGCTTGGCAAATTTGGCTAAGATGTGGGAAACTCGTTGATCTGCGATGCAATTAGCTTCTCAAACAACGTGATCCGTACACTAGGATGATTTTCCATATCAAAGGGCTGCCCCAAACTCTTCTTCATTGGTCGATACGGATCATACCAAGATCTCCAGCAACGATGGATGGATTGTCAATCTCTGTCACCCAAACTATGTTTGTCAACTTTACCTTCCTCTAGCCTTCGTTGTTAGTATGCTTCGGGTAGTATGATCTTCACTGCTACTGCTCCAAAGGACTCAGCTCCATGTAACGCAATCAACCACCAAATCTTCATGTCAAATTTCCAGATGGGAGGTGATGTTCGTCGATGGATTGTGTGTGTAGTCCTCATGAATCTGATCCTTCTCCATTTGCTGTATCTATCAAGCCACACCTTCTACTTGCCTAGGCAAAGTTCTGGGTGAAGCGGTTCCATAAAACACTCAGTTGTGGCCCCACACAGATCAATCACGTCCTCACATTGTTCCATCACGGGATTCGTCAAGTCCGTCAGCTGAACTCGCAGCTCCTCCATAGTTCCCCTTCTGTCTGTCGATCAGTACTCCACCATGTCCGTTAATCTATAGAATTGCCAGCACTTGTCATTAGGAACATCGGAGTCAAATTCGGACAATCATCTTCATGGGGCTGGTTCTAATAGCCTTGGGCTTTGCTGCTCTTGAGAACATGCCAAGAGTATCAGATTTCGATTTCAATAAACATGCCGATTCCATGCTGCTGATGGAAAGGCTGCGATCATTTCACACATGATGGAGATTTCCTCAACACAATCGATTTTCCCTCAAGACAGAGGCTGATTTCATTCTCAATTCATCATCAATCGAGGCAGATTATGTTGGATACAACATTATCAATCAAACTAGATTACGTTGGATTTTTCAAAGGTAGGAAGAAAGCGGTCTATATCCCAAAGATTTCTGCAAGTTTGAACCTTTTACAGGATCACCAAATGCATTGTGGGCTAAACTTTCCCATAACAGAAATTTGCACAAGCAATGCAAAGACAACAAGACAGCACAGAAACAGAAGCTAGTCGGACTGTATTACGAGCTCAAAATGTATCCTTCAAAGCAAAAGGAGATACAACAAAGAAAGATAGGAGCAAAATCTTTCTTCTCCCAACAATACACAGTTAGGAGGATGGAGAATTGTGCATCCGATCAGCATCCAGCTTGCCAACGGGGAAGACATGACCTGAAATCCTGGTCAGACTGCCATACATCAAGATATCGTTATCCAAAAGGAGTTATAACTGCCCATAGTGGTTCTTGGTAGCTGCCACTCATCTATATGACTCGTGACCTTCCAACTTCCACATGACTTGTGACCTTCCAACTTCCATATGACTCTATTTAGCCTAGGTGCCTAAATACCCCTCAAAAGGGGCATTAGGGGCAAACCCTAACCCTAACCCTAAGGGTTTCACCGTGCCTAAATACATCATGGGATCCCCTGCCTTCACATCTCGCATCACTGACTTCACCGTGGCACTTTTCCCTCCAGGGGCTAATCATACCTATCTTTTCTTTAGTATTTCCACTCCCCGTCGCACAACACCTTCCACCCCACTGAGCTCTTACTACCATGATATACGCTTTGACCGTGATCACTCACCTACTTATTCTGGCCGACTGTACATAGTTCTCACTGATATTGACTTCATACCCCTATTAGAGGATCGTGCTACCATGGTCACCCGCTCACTACACGAGGCTGCTCTTCACACTTTCTGCCACACCACCCACTCCACCCGCCCACCACCCCCTAGGATCGTATCCTGTAATAGCCGGTACGATGATGAGTGTACGGCTTTACACCATCAGCTCGTATTCGAAACCAAAAACAGTCTTCCGAGTGAACCAGAGACGCTACGCGAGTACCGTAGGCGAGTACCGTAGACTAGTACGCAGAAAAAAGAAACTAGACTTCGTTTGCCGGAACGGGGAGGAGATACTGAACATTTTGTTTAGTAACAACTCTAAGGAGTTTTGGCGGAGATTTCTAGAGGGACGGTCCCCCTTACCACTCACTGACACTCAAGTCTGGTTTGATTATGCATGCACACTTTATGACATCCCGAATCAGCTAGTCCCTAACCTCTCACATATGCCACGCCCAATGTGAAGAACCAACTTTCTCGAGAATGCAAATGTGTGCAATGCATGCAGAATTTGAATGCCAATCGGCCCTCCAATGGGGAAGAGCGCCCTCGTGAGAGTACTTGTTTCTATTTTCAACCTACATGCAAAGCAGAGGGTTTATTGTTACTTTGTGCTGTTTAGAGTCAGAGCCCGACCGACGAGGATCACAGTAGCCCTGGTTAGACATACAGCTATGACGAGGAGACGTGTCAGGATTGCACCTTTGAATGGCCAACAACACTCTATTGCCGATTTCATGTCTCCATTGCCTCATCCACCCTGATGTCCTACTGATGATGATGATGATGATGATGATGATGATGCTGAGATTGATATACAGTTGACCATCGACATGACTACGTGTTGTACTTAGGACTTAGTACTACCATTCTGCATTTTTTTGTATTTTGCATTGGTGTGGATGCTCGTTTAGTAGCTCCACTACCACAACTTTGTACCAGGTTTTTCACAATCTCATGGACCCATCGGTCTTTTGAAGACTTTAATAAACTCTCTCTCTTTCTCTCTCTCTCTCTCTCTCTCTCTCTCTCTTGTTAGATATGCTCAATCCCCCACCCTCCTGGTAACCACCAGTGGTCCAAGGTGCTCAAGTTGTAAGGCCCCCATATGAGGAGAAGCCATGTGTGAGCCGAGGCGACCTTCCCAGTCCATTGTATCCGATCAGATCCAGCTAGTAGCTCTGTTGGGGTAAAGGCACATTGCCACCCCTTTATTAAAGTTAAGACATCTATGACTGTCTTAAGACAGTCATAGGATAAAACTTAATCCTAATAAAACTAATGAGTTTGTGGTGTGGCTCATCACTTCACACCCGCACATTTTGCAGTCCTCTCTCTTTCTCACTCTCTCCCTCTTGCTCTTCTTCCCCCTTCGGGCCCTTCAACTGGTATCAGAGCCTACCTCTCCTACTCTCCCTACTCCACTCCCTACCCTAGCCTAACCACCCCCTCAACAAACTCCTCAACCTAGCATCTGCAGCAGGGCCAGGCGGCGCTGAACAGCGCCAGCAGCTGCAACAGCAGCTGCTAGCCGCTACAGCTGCGAGCAGGCAGGGCGGCAGCGCTGCGAGCAAGTAGGGCGGCAGCGCATCGAGCAGGCAGGGCGGCGGCGCATCGCGCAGGGCAGGGCGGCGCAGCAGCGCGCCACTTCGCAGGGGGCAGCGCATCGCGCAGGCGCAGGCTCCTTTCGCGCGCCGTACATCTGTACGGCCGTACATCCGTACGGCCGTACATCCGTACGTTAGCCGTACATCCGTACGGACGGCCCTGTGCCGTACAGTACAGACTACCGTACTGTACGCTAACAGGCCCTTCAACTGAGCAGGGAGCTGCTTCCGATTTTTGCAGCAGGGAGGTACATTTTTTTTTTTCGGGATCTGTGTCAGAGGATACTTTTCTCCTTGGATTTGGTTTTTGCACAGGTACAGCAAGTACGAAAGTACAACAGGTACATTTTTTGTTTGGGGAAGAAAGAGAGGAGAAAGAGCACTCTGCTCTTCATTCCTCTTGATTCAGGATCATCTTTCAGTTCACAGAACTGTGTTTTCTTGAAAGTACAGCAAGTACCTTCATTTACCTCGTGCTTGAGGAAAAGAGAACCACAGTGTGTGGTTGATTGCACAGTTATTTTGTTCTGGGAAGGTAATGCCTTGATTTTGCAAGAGGACATATGCTTTTACTGGGTTTGAATCTCAGTTTACAGGTGAGCAGATCATAGGGCTTTTGCCCGGCAGGTGATGCTTTGTATGCCTTGAGGCAGTGTGGTGCCAGAGAGCACACATTTGTCTTGATTTCCGCAGTGTCGAGGTGACATTTTCTTGCAGGTCACATTTCTTGTGCAAAACTCAGAGAACCTCAGTTGAGCCACGCTTGGCCAGGGCGCATCGAGTTTACTCGGTCCCTAACTGTCCATCATTGACAGTGCTCAAAAGGTTCCTCATTGAGTGTTTGTACGTTGGGATCTGTGTATGTCATTTTTACACAGGACAGTATATGCATTACACTGTTGGTTGTCAGAGAGACTTTCATATTGCATACTACCTCAGTGTTGAGGTGTTTTTCACTTGGTTCAGGTGTCAGATCAAGGGGCTTTTGCCCAGATTTTGTTTGATAGCACTTGGGTCACCGACAGAGATCTTCAGATGCATTTTATCCCCTTGGCAGAAGGGTGATTGCTTGGGATTTATCCCATTTTCTGTTGCAGGTTTTGTGACAGGCTGAAGTGTCATTTTTTTTTGGGTGTTTGCCAAGTGGTTTATGCATATTAACTCAGTGCAATACCTCATCTGAGGTGGGAGAAGTGATCAGTACAGCCAGTACAGCAGTGTTTACAGCAGTGTTTGTACCTTGTCAGCTGATTATGCACTGTTAAGCACTTGTTGAGCAGCTGCAGCATTCTGAAATTACTGTTTATGCCTCTTTGAGCACGGTACAGTGTGTCAGAAGGTACAGTATTTGCAGGGTCATTTACTGTTTTGCTGCAGATTTTCCTGACAGTAAAAAACAGCACTATTGTGAGTGCTCCTGGCTCTTAATAGAGCAGGTTTTTTTTCTGAGAAATCAGAATTTTTATTCAGTCTTTTTACTTCCAGTGAGTCAGATACTTTCCTTATCTGATATGGCATCAGGGGGAAGTGATTCTTCAATTCTGAACATAAAGAAACTGGAAGGAGCACACAATTATGCATTATGGGCAGAACAGTGCTTGAATGTACTTCTATTAAAGAAGATTTCTAAGCCCATAAGGGTGAAGGGTGTCAAGCCATCTGACATGGCAGCTGATGACTGGGAAGAGCTTGATTTGTCCGCAAGGGCAGCTATCATGCTCACTATTTCTGACACTCTTGTGTTCAATGTTCAGGCTGGAAAGACCTCTTATGGTCTATGGCAAAGGCTAGAAGAATTGTATGCCCAAAAGAGCTCAGCCAGTAAGGTTTATTGGTTGAAGAAGCTGGTTGATCTTCGCATGAAGGAAGGTACAGCTATGACCTCACACTTGAGTGAGTTCAATGCCATCTTTACACAGCTGATTGCACAGGGATTGAATCTTGATGAGGAGTTCAAGGCTACTTTCTTGCTGTGTACCCTCCCTGAGAGTTGGGACACTTTCAAGACCACCCTGTCAAATTCGAATGTCACTCTTATTTATGCTGATGTAGAGAGCTCTCTCCTTATGGAGGAAATGAGCAGGAAGAATAATGCGAGCAGCAAGTCTTCAAATGCCTTGCAGGTACAGGATAGAGGCAGGACTCAGCAGAAGGGGAGATCTGCTAGTAAGTCCAAATCCCGCAGTCAGTCCCGTGGCAAAGAGGATATTGAATGCTTTTATTGTGGCAAGAAGGGACATGTGAAGTCTAAGTGCTTCAAGTTCATACGGGATCAGAAAGCCAAGAAGGTTGAAACAAAGGATGCAGGCAATGGAAGCAAAGGCAAAGGCAAGGCCAAGGCAGATGACTTGGATGCCGTGAATGTTGCAGCAGAGGACAGTGACAGTGACATACATGATGTTTTATACTTTCTTGCTGTGTACCCTCCCTGAGAGTTGGGACACTTTCAAGACCACCCTGTCAAATTCGAATGTCACTCTTATTTATGCTGATGTAGAGAGCTCTCTCCTTATGGAGGAAATGAGCAGGAAGAATAATGCGAGCAGCAAGTCTTCAAATGCCTTGCAGGTACAGGATAGAGGCAGGACTCAGCAGAAGGGGAGATCTGCTAGTAAGTCCAAATCCCGCAGTCAGTCCCGTGGCAAAGAGGATATTGAATGCTTTTATTGTGGCAAGAAGGGACATGTGAAGTCTAAGTGCTTCAAGTTCATACGGGATCAGAAAGCCAAGAAGGTTGAAACAAAGGATGCAGGCAATGGAAGCAAAGGCAAAGGCAAGGCCAAGGCAGATGACTTGGATGCCGTGAATGTTGCAGCAGAGGACAGTGACAGTGACATACATGATGTTTTATGCTCTTCTGCTGTAATAGCACATGCCTTGGTTATTGATGGCCATGACATGCACACCTGGCTCTTGGATTCAGGTGCTTCTTTTCATGTTACTCCTCATAGGGAGTGGTTTACTTCCTACACAGGTACTCATGGAGTTGTTCATCTTGGGAACAACTATGCATGTCAGATTGCAGGGATTGGCAGTATACAGATAGTATTTCCTGATGGACGCATATTCATGCTTGATGGTGTCCGCCATGTGCCGCAAATCAAGAAAAATCTGATTAGCACTGGCTTATTGGATGACAGTGGTTACCACACCACATTTGGGGATTCCAAATGGGTGAATACTGATGGCCAGGCTGTAGTGGCTGAGGGTTTTAAGAGTGATACCTTGTACCCTCTTTATGTTTCCAGTGTGGGTAATCATGTTGTTGCCATAACCGAGCTGCCAAAGGTTTCATTGTGGCATAGCCGGTTGGGACACATGTCTGTTAAAGGAATGCAAGAACTGTCACGTTTGGGTTATCTGCCGTCTCTTTCTTTTTCAGATTTGCCTACTTGTGATCATTGCATATTTGGTAAGCATTCTGTGACTCCTCATAAGAGGAGAACTCCCCAGAATAGAGCACCACTTGATCTAGTGCACACTGATTTGTGTGAGATGCCACAGTTATCACTAGGGGGTGCAAAATATTTTATTACTTTCATTGATGATGCCACACGCAAAGTGTGGGTCTATTTCTTGAAGCATAAGGGCGATGCCTTAGATGCTTTCAAGAAGTTTGTCGCTCAGGTTGAGAATCGGACAGGTGGCAGGCTGAAATGCCTCAGATCCGATAATGGGGGTGAGTATGTGTCACATGCTTTTGTGCAGTTTTGCCAAGCTAAGGGCATCAAACAGGAACTCACAGCTCCTCATAATGCATCTCAAAATGGTGCAAGTGAGCGGATGAATCGAACTATTCAGAAGAAGGTTCGATGTATGTTGTCTTATGCTGCATTACCCCATGGCTTTTGGGCAGAAGCCGTGCAAACAGCAGTTCACATTATTAACAGGTCGCCAAACAAGGCTTTGGAGTTGAAAGTGCCAGAGGAGGTGTGGTCTGGCAAGCCACCTTCATATAAGCACTTACGTGTATTTGGCTGCGAGTGCTTTGCTCATGTACGCAAAGAACTGTGCACCAAACTGGATCCAAAGTCTATCAGATGCATCTTTATGGGTTATGGTGACGAAGGTGAAATGGGGTACAGGTTATGGGATCCCGTTAAACGGAAGATTATACGCAGCAATGATGTCATCTTTAAAGAGGATAGTGTACACAAGGAACCCGTGCAACCTGTGGAATACAGGAGGGTTATTTATGATGATGTTGGACAGCAAAGAATGCCCATTTATATGCAGCAGCAGGCTGCTGCAGATAACCTTGTTCAAGAGGGTATACAGGCTGAAAATCAGCCAGATAATTTTGCCAATGATGCACCACTAGATATGCCAGCAGATGGGGCTGTAGAACAGCCAGATATGGTGGTACAGCCACCCGTCATGCATGAAGAACAGGCTGGTGGACAGCAGCCTAATCCGGAACATTTTGTTAGGAGGAGCACCCGTGTACAACGGCCTCCTGCCAGGTTTGTTCCAGGAGCCAATAATGTGGCTGATTTTATCATGCTGACAGATTGTGATGAGCCTTCCAGCTTCAAGGAAGCTATGGAAAGAACAGAGAAAAAGAAGTGGGAGAAAGCCATGCAGTCAGAAATGGACTCCCTACTTCAAAATGATACATGGGACTTGGTGCAGTTACCTGCAGGCAGAAAGGTTTTGCCATGCAAGTGGGTTTACAAAATCAAAGTGGATTCAAATGCTTTACCGAGGTATAAGGCCAGATTGGTTGCCAAGGGATTTAAGCAGGAGAAGGGCATTGACTTTGATGAGATCTTTTCCCCTGTAGTCAAGATGACTACTTTGAGAGCAGTGTTAGCTCTTGTTGCTCATGACGACATGGATTTATGTCAGATGGATGTGAAGACAGCTTTTCTTCACGGAGATCTCCATGATGAGATCTATATGAGTCAGCCATAGGGATATGCTGTTAAAGGGAAAGAGCAGCTTGTGTGTAAGCTCAAGAGGAGCTTGTATGGACTCAAGCAGGCGCCAAGAGAATGGTACAAGAAGTTTGATGCCTTCATGCAGTCCCAAGGGTATCATAGGTGTGAGACCGATCATTGCTTGTACACCAAACGGGCAAAGGATGGCAGTTTGATGCTACTCATTCTATATGTGGATGACATGCTTATTGCCAGTAAATATCAGCATGAGATTAGTGCTTTGAAGAAACAACTGCATAAGTCTTTTGACATGAAAGACTTGGGTGATGCAAATCATATTCTTGGCATGCGGATTACTCGTGACAAGTCCAAGGGACTTTTGTTTCTGTCACACAAGGAGTACATTGACAAAGTACTGCAGCGGTTTAAAATGGAGGGGGGGAAGTCTATTAGTACCCCGATGCCTCCACATTTAAAACTCAGCAGTAAGGACAGCCCCAGATCAGATGATGATAAGGCTGAAATGGCCAAAGTTCCGTATGCATCTCCAGTTGGTTCTTTGATGTATGCCATGGTTGCCACTTGTCCGGATATTGCTTTTGCGGTGGGAGTCATCAGCAGGTATATGGCAAATCCAGGCAAGCGGCACTGGGAAGCAGTGAAAGGTGTCTTGAGGTATCTCAAGGGTACCAAAGACTTGTGCATATGCTATGGTAGGCAAGATGCATTGGTGCATGGTTTTACAGATTCAGACTATGCAGGGAATGCAGATAACCGGAAGTCTACTACCGGTTATATTTTCACATTTGCAGGAGGTGCTATATCATGGGTGTCTCGGTTGCAGAAATGCGTTGCACTGTCAACTACTGAAGCTGAATATGTTGCAGCCACTGAGGCTTGCAAGGAAGCAATATGGCTTACTCGGCTGGTGGAAGATTTGGGCATTACAGGAGATATGCCAGTTTTGCATTGTGATAGTCAGAGTGCTATCATGTTGGAGTGATAGTCAGAGTGCTATCATGTTGGCAAAGAATCCGGTCTTTCATCAGAAGACCAAGCACATAGAAGTGAAATATCATTTCATCAAGACAAGCGACTTGAGCTTGTGAAAGTGCATACTGATGATAATCCTGCAGATTTGCTCACTAAGAGCTTGCCTACTGAGCGGTTTGCACATTGCCGCCACATCATGGGATTAGGATGAGACCATTCTTATTTTATGGTCCTGTATACAGTAACTGTATATTGCTGTAATTTTTATTCTTTTCTCCCCTTTAGGCACATTGGCCTTTAGGTGGGAGGTTGTTGGGGTAAAGGCACATTGCCACCCCTTTATTAAAGTTAAGACATCTATGACTGTCTTAAGACAGTCATAGGATAAAACCTAATCCTAATAAAACTAATGAGTTTGTGGTGTGGCTCATCACTTCACACCCGCACATTTTGCAGTCCTCTCTCTTTCTCACTCTCTCCCTCTTGCTCTTCTTTCCCCTTCGGGCCCTTCAAGCTCTTCACCTAGTATCTGTCTAGATCGCCATCTAAGCTCCACTGTGGGAGCGCACGGGTGGACGAAGCCATCATCTGTACTACATCAGTATCGAAGGAAAATTTTGTTCGTCTCCAGTTTGCTGTGTACTCTCTATTCTTTGTTCAGTTTCTGTTCCGCTGCGCCATGTAATTTAACATCTCTCTCTCTCTACTTTAAGCAAGACGACACACGTCCACAACAACGAGGATCAGCCAACGACGACAAAATCTTATCGCTTCCGTTAGCATCTCTAGGAGATTCCACTACACTGGCCTTATCCTTTTGACACGTGCCACCACCGGGAGCTAACATGAGGCACTCCCAAAAGACCTAGCTTATCCTTCACATGGTAGCCTCATCCACATGTGTGCCACATCAGCAAAACCCTATCTAGATGCCATGTCAACAATGCGAGCCATAGTGCCACATCATCATGCTGAATCATCCACCATGTCGCCTTGCTCACTTAGCTACCACATCACCACTAATGCCACATCATTGTCCACATCATCAGTGCAATGCCACATCAGCTACCCACGGTCAATGCCACATCATTATAATTTATGCCCATGTCATCAATGCCTTCTAAGCACGCAGTGTCTCATAGGCACACTTTGTAATGGATACGTGATCCCACATTGCTACATCACTACCTGCCACCTCACCTAACATTTGGTAGTGCCACATCAACATCTCTGCTCCTTAAGCACATTGTGCTCCAGCATATGCACCCACTGTCCACATCATCAGTGCATCCACATCATCATTTTTGGGCCCTCTTAGGATCAAAGTTTGGCCATTCTTCCGAGAGCCATAACTTTTGATCCAGTTGGAATTTGGAGGAGCTCCAAAAAGCAAAATTGCTCAACAGCTCACACTCTACGCATTGTCACCTCATATTTCACATTTGAGATTTCCATTTTGCAGTATTTACTAAATTTTGTTCGTCGAAACCACCTCTTGATCCATCACAGCCACCCAGCACATAAAATGAATCAAGATAAAATTCATTTGTTACATTTTGTGCTCTGATGTGTAGTCTAGCTGTAGACTAGCATAGCCATAGAGGAGATTAAACTCCAAGGGTGGCAGCGTGTCTATATGGAAACCCAATCGCTCGAACCATCTGCATGTGTGTGCATACCAACATCTTTGATCACCCTAAGCTGCTTATGCCATAGATGAGGACCATGCCAACCAAGGTAACTTGCGTTGCCTTGCAATACATAGTCTCGCACGCGGTATAGATAAGTGATAAACTGGAATGCCGCATCTAACTGCAATGCCCCGAACTTAGCCTAAATGATCTGATGGGGAGCTGATGGCTTACTGTGGATCATCCAAGAACAAGAGAACTTGCTCTCCAATCGAGTCCACTCTATATCAAAGAGATATGGCCCCCCAGCAAGGGCTGCCATACATGCCTGCAAGTCAGACCAAGGAGTTGAAGAGAAGAACCTTGGTCCGTGGGTCTTGGAAATGTGAGTGGAAGCACTGTCTCTCCAATCAAGGCCCGGGCAAGAGAGGCGTATCCTCTACTCAGTCGGGCCTGCATCACCGGTCTCCTCGTGAAGATAGGGCCAGAAAATAGAACCCCCAGGTATGTATATGATGAAATAATCTCAATTGGTGCCTCGTCAAATGTAAACTTCTCTTTGTGTGTAGCTACTCGAGAGGAAAGACATACCCTCCTACAAAAGCAGAACATCGCCCACAAGGAGGGGAAGTGGGTAGTGGTTTGATATGGGTATTTTGATAGGCCCCTGACGAGCATATGGTGGTCCCACTTCATAGGGGATAGGGTCTGTAAGACTCAGAACCAAGACCCTGACGTGTAGTATTTGGAATTGTAATGGTATTTTATGGTCAAATCTGGAGAATTTCTTAGAGTCATACATAGGACGAGATATACTTTTCTATGTTGAGACTCATCAAAGCTTAGAGCATGTAGCTTGTGGATACACAAGAGAGATAGCATACCAAGGTCCAAGATGACACTTGCGAAATTGGTGGAGTTCGCGGGGATTGGGAGGCGTGGTGGTTTTACATACTTTTCTACACAGAGACTCATCAAAGCCTAGAGCAAGTAGCTTGTGGATACACATGGGGGATAGCATACCACGACGACACTTGGAAGGTAGGTGGAGTTCGTGGATTGGGAGAAGTGGTGGTTCTATATCGGTCGTCTCTCACTAGGATGATCTCTATCGAGAGACGTGACACACATTCTAAATTTCTTGGGATTAGGATCGGATGCATCTCTCAACAGGACCTGTTCATCACCGTTTGCTATTTCCCTTCTGAGACCTCACATGTTGCTACAGATCTCCATGATGAGGCTGAGACCTCACTCTAGGCAGCCCTACATCTGGACATCTTAGATTTCTTGAGCTATGGGAAAAAGTTCTTGTTCGGGACTTCAATGCGAGGACGGCTAGGTGACAGGTACCGCTTCTTGATTTTCGAGATGATTCTGTTTTATTGCCGGATGATGATCTAGATGAGGAAGGGATATCCCAAGTACCTGCAGACAGGTGAGCCCTTGTCACCTCAAATGGACACTCTTTCTTGAACATGGGTAGGATACATGACCTTATTATTTACAATGGCACGCCAATGGTTCTCCTCAGGTGGTTTCACCTGCTTCCATACAAGGGGGGCTCTAGGGTAGCTGACTACCTCATGAGCTCCCCTAGGGGCCTTTGCTCCACACATCACTAACTTCTCCGTCTCCCCGCCACAACACGGAGTTGATCGCACTAATCTTTTCTTTAGTATGTCCATCCCCACACATAGCACACACCACGATACCATCCATACACACTACATATGTAGCAATACAACTAATCTAGCACATAGCATATGGCAAACTCCAGGAATTTCACGTACATAAAATGTCCGTCTCCACTTGCTTGCAAAGTATGGATTTGTAATATTCATCGGTGCTTCAGCAATCACCTCAACTGCCAACATGTCACCAGCCTTCTCCTTAACCAACCTGGCTGCCTGCAATATTTTAATTAGGATATCATTCAATTGATACCATGTGAAAGAGCTTTAAGATACCAGCAAAACAGACACCAACATTCTTCCTCTTTCCCTTTTCAAGATATGCAATTTGGCACATACCTCAATCAGCCCAGGTTCAAAGCGATAGTTTTCAGCCACTGCCCATATGGGAGCAGGGTATTTGGTTGCACAAATAGATCTATAACTGGAAAGAGCTTCCAATGCTTCTGAAACACCTACAAGACAAAGGGCAATAATAAATGAGAAATGCAAGGAAATGAAGGTTCCTAATGGAATGCACCGTGGATTTTTTATAGTTCAAGAGCAAAGATCAATTGAAGTTATAGAAAGTGATAAAAGCAACAAAAGATTTCTTCAATTTTTTCCAAGAAGACCATTGGTAAATTTGGATAGTGAGTCATAAGTTGAGACTTAGGCCATATCCTTATGTGTTAGTTGTGGGACCATCTTCTCTATATAATATAGAGACATGGAGAAAAAAGATTTAAAATTTGATTGAGGGATGTTAATATCAGCTAGTATGCTGGAGATGGATGTAGCCAAATGGCCTGCTTCTAGATGCATCTCTCTGTCTATATCAAGGATGTGAGACTGTAGCAACCAGACTGCGTGGAGGAGCTGTGACTTGTGTCTCTAGAGCGTATATGTGATCCTTGATCGCTACCAATAGTCTCACTTGAACCTTGTCCAGCTTGCAAGCGTCAAGTACATGTATGGCAGACCTTGCACTCTGTTCTTCTTCTTTAGAAGTAGTTGAGCTCTCCCTTCTAGTATCTTTATGTATTGCATTGTACTTTGTGTCATAGGTCATGTTGGCCTTTAAAGACATCAGTATACACGTTCCTTCCTTCCTTTCCTCTCTTTGTCCTATCTATGTCCCTCCCTGGCACACAGCTACTGCTCCTCCCTCCCCTTTGGCTTACTGTCCCCACACTGCTGCTCCTCACCACTGCACGTTTGCACTCCTCCCATCATGTAAGCCCTTAGCAGACTGTATTGTTGCTCCTTCCCCACTCCCGCAGGCTGTGTTGGTAATAACACTCTCCCCGCAGGCTAATCACTCCCCCCTGTTTAGGTTTGCACATGAAGTGGCAAGAAGGCCGCATGTGTAAAGGTGCTGTTAGAATTCTAGTCATTGCCTGTCTATACTATAGGCTGATTTGTGGGTGTGCCCACCTGAGGATTGTTGTAGTTTCTTCCTGTGAAATGTAATAGTAGTTGAGGGGTTGTGCCAAGGCATTAAGCCAAGACATGTAGGCATGTTAGGGACTCGAAACAGGGCCTGGTTTAGAGCTGGTTAGGGCCTGGTAGAGGACCTTTTAGGGCTGGTTATTGCCAGCTGGTCGGGTCAACCGACCTGCTGGGTCCGGGTCAAAAACCGACCAGCCAACAAGGGGATCTGGTCGGGCCATTGGGCCTCTGCCCAGGTCAGACAACACGTGGCTCCACTCCTGTAAATAGAGCACTTTGCCCATTGTCCGTATCATGTGCTGGCAAAGTTTTTGCCACCGTTTGCAGTCCTTCAAGGGCGCAGTTCCAGCATTTATGTGGAGTATTCCAGGGCGCAGTTTCAGCCTTAGATGGTAGCTTCAAGTGTGGGTTTGTCAGCAGTGAAGAGCACATGTTTTTACAGATATATCTTCAAGTTGTGGTTTTCTCTGTGGTAAAGAGCAGAGTTTTTTCTGCACACGTTTCTTGCAGTCTTCAGCAGTTTGTTACGCAGTATCTTCTCTCTCTAATCGCATTTCTGCATCTATCTTCTATACATGTATATTCCAATGCATACTCTATCATGGTATCAAAGCCCAAGGTAGTCTAGAGCCTTGTACACGGATAAAGCACTCAGGATCGAAGATATGTGCTTGAGGAGGAAGCCTGAAGGAGGCTTTGCTGAAAGACATCCACCTTGCAAAGCATGCGGCGTCTTCTTTTTCTTTCCCAACCACCCTCCCTTCACAACAGCAAGGTCACTCTCTGAGACAGAGATGGCTGAGAAGCCGGTGAAGATCCATATCCTCCCTATGTTCACGATAGGCCATCAGTGGGACAGACACAACTACAACGTATGGAAGGTAATGATTGAGTGCACCTTCATTGAAGATAAGTCTCCATCCCAATTCAAGATGCATTGGGAATCGTTCCCAATGGCAGAGGGAGGAAGCATATCTTCCAAGTACTCACGATGCAATTCACTAAGTCTCCGCATGAATTTTTTAAATCCTAATTGCTTCTCTAGAGAGAGTATTACAAGCATAAGTAAAGGGGTGTCCATCAATAGGCTCAAATCTGCACTGATGTGAGAAGTTTCTGTTTGCCTCGTTGAAAATTTTCTCAAAATCTTTTCCTATCATATTTCCTTGCTAGGTATGTGGAAAATCTTCCCCAAGGAGTTTGTGAATTGTAGTTCAAAATCTGTAGGCCCGTGAAACATGAATTGATTGTCAAAACTATTTTTCTCATCCTCTACAAATGTGATACACGACAGGTTTCTTTCAATCTAACAAAGCCTCAAATTATATGTTGGCGTAAAATCTATCGAGCATATTGCTATTGCTAAAGATGTTTGGTATCTCCACATCAGATTATTCACAGGATAGGGCTTTTGTCCCCAAATATATCCTTTGTCTTATTTACGAACATCTCATCAAGTCAAGATTTATCTTTTTCTTTTTCTTTTGCAAAAAGAGACCTCTATTAAGTATTAAAGAAAACCGTTAGAGCAAGCTCCATACAGGATACACCATGCAATGCATGAAAAGCTCAAGAGCCAAAAAGAAAGGATTGGGGGTGATAGTGCCATCTCAATCCGGTAGAAACCTCCGAGAAAAAGGGAGAACCCCTCCAAACTCGAAGAAATACAGTCCTCCTAGAAGAGGCTGCCCGTGAAGGGCCCTGCATGCTAGCCCATATGGCTATCAAAGTATGAACCATGTCAATCCAAATACCCGTGAACACCTATGATGGGTGTATCTCGGTGCCATCCAAGGCCTCTGTACATCTGGCTCTCCAAATGTGCCAAGAGAAAATGCTAGCCAAAATCTCCCAAGAGGTGTCCACTGAAGCATGAGAAGCTTTGAAGGGAGTGAGTGGTACATCCTGAAGAGAGCAGGGCTCTATCACCTGCTCGTGGACCAAGAGTGCCCAAGAAGAAGGCTCACCCTTATAAAACACATGGGGCCCAGTAAGGGATAACCATGCGACCGAGCCCCAAGTCATGAAGAAAGGGGAAGTATGAAAAATGCTGAGTATCCGAGTAACCCCTTTCCAAACAGTCCTCGCCTCACTGCAATCCCAAAGGCAAAGTTGCACTGACTCCTCTGCAGAATGACAGCGAGAGCAAGTGGGATCAGCCCCAAACCGTGATCTCCACAGGTTCACTGCAATCCCTTCATGAATAGAAAGCCAAAAGAAAAGAGTGATCTTTCTATTTCTGAGGGATTTCCGGAGCCTCCTCCAGAAATTCCTATGCAAATCTTCGGTGATGAAGAAGCTGTTCCAATGGGGGGCTATCCAACCCCTACTGCTCAGCTGAAATCTCCTGGCATTACCAACCGTGAAACAAAAGAAGGGAATCCCCCTCTCTCGGTGCCCATGATCTATCCACTCCCACTCTCCTGGGTCCCACTGCGAGCACCTGATAGGTGCACCTCCATATAACCACAATCTCCAGGATCCCAGGGCCAAGAGTAGAGGGTCAGGGTCTAAGTACCACTGCAAGCCTGCTTCATGGTCCACAAAACCAGCAATCCTGACAGGCTGAAAGGCAACCTCTAGAAGAATATCATCCGTGGATCTAGAGAGTATACCTCCATCCCCAACGTCAAAGACCAGTGCATCTTCCGCAAGACCTCGAAGAGCGATCACCTGTAGAGGAACTACTATCCTCGAAAAAGCTCCCATCCAAGTGGTGGAAGTAATAGGCATCTCAATTGTCCATTCCACTGGGATGGCTGCATCTATCTGTTGAACCCTACGTGCTACCCCTCTGAGGTGACTCACAGACTATAGTCTCTGATCCTCAAGTAGCCTGATAAATGCCTTCCAAGTGCCTACTGTGTAGGCGGGGCCTCTCTCCCATCTAAGTGCCCAGTGGTCTGCCATGCTCATCAAGTATACTTTCGTTCCAAATGATCAGCTGCCTATCAATCTCTTCGAGGGTAGAGGGCGGAACCCTTCGAAGAGTGTTCCTGAAGCTCGCCCAAGCTTTCAGGATGGCAGTCATGAGAGGAGAGGTAGGAGATCTAAGAGGGGCGGAAGTAAAAATCTAGCGAGGGCTGTCCACCCAATCATCTCCCAAGGTAGGTGTGCAAGTCTGAATGCGTCCAAAAAAGAAATCCTTCCAAGGTTCCTGCCCAGGCATGAGTCCCCTCACTACCACCTTACAAAGCAATGCCCTGCACTGCAAGTCCGGGTCAATGATATTAAGGCCCCCTTCACATGTAGGGAAGAAAATGGTCTCCCAGGCCACCCTCGCTGCAACATCTACTGTGCCATCAAGTCCACTCCATAAAAAATTCATGACTGGTCTAATGAGCTGAGTGATGCAATCCCTAGACCGGCACCAGCAAGAACACACAAACCAGGTGGTGGCCGATTGCTCCTATCTCAAGGGCAATCTCAGCCCATAAAGATCAGCCTAAGATCTAAGGAAGATACTCATAGCTTCTGCCACAAAAGAAAGAGGAAGGAGGCTAAAGGACATCCCTGACGAACTGACCTGGAAATTTGAAACCTGTCACCTCTTACCCCTCCGATCAAAACCTGGCTGTGGGCTGATCTGTAAAGGGAGGCCACCCCTCTAATCCATGCATCTGAAAATCCAAATTGTAGAGAAGAGTGCCCTCAAGAAAACCCCAATCTACTCTGTCATAGGCTTTCTCAAGGTCCAAGAGTAGAACTGCCAGCCTCTGCCTGCTCTCTGCATAGCCCACTCTGTGGCTTCCCAAAAGGAAAAGATATTATCAAATATGCTCCTGCCATGCACAAAGCCTGTCTAAGTATCATGGATGAGGTCTGGAAGAAGGGGCTACAATCGGATGCTTATCGCCTTGGCAAGGATTTTGTATAGAGTGCCCAAAAGAGTGAAGGGTCTCCAATGGGATACAGAATTCCTGTTGCCACCTTTCGGGATAAGGTGTATGAGTCCCTCAGTCAGTGAGTCAAGCATCTCACCCAAGTCCCAAATGCCCTGCAGGGCTGAAGTAATATGATCACCTATCATATCCCAAAAGGCTGTAAAAAAAGATGGAGTAAGACCATCGGAACCAGGGCACTTGCCCTTATGAAGGTCGGAGAGAGCAGTCCTGAACTCTGTGTTGGTAAAGCGTGCATCAAGTGACCATATCATCTCTGGTGTGACCAACAGGTAAACTCTACCAAACTACATCTCTAGCCACATCTCTGGCCTATGTGTCAAAATCTGCAAAAAGAAGGGAGGCATAAAAATCTGTCGCTAAGTGCATGGCGGTATCCAGATGAGACTGCAAAACGCCATCAGAGTCAATAAGCTGCCTAACACTCTCTCTACTATGTTTGGGACCAAGTGTAGAGAAAAAGTGTTTATTGACTCTCCCTCCCATCTGTATCCAAAAGGACTCCCGTGCATGAAAGGCATACTCTGCTCTCTGATCAAGCAATGTCTCCAAGTGAGCCTTTGCTGCAGCAAAGCGCTCCTGTATCCAAGCATCTGAAGGTCATCTCTGCTCCTCCCTCTGCAAGGTTGCCAACTGCCTGCAGATACCAATCTCCAAGCCTGAGTACCTCACCTCGCCGAGCACTAGCGATAGAGCGATAAAAGTCACTAATACTGGCAAGTGTTGTGGCCACATGTGAAGGATCGGCCACTCCCCCTTGCAAGTGAGAAACCCAGATCTCCAAGACTGCCTCTGTGAGAGTCTCATCTGTGTATAAGGCATCAGGGATCCTGATATTGTGAGACCGTCCTCTCAAATGGGGCTCTGAGATAGACAAAACTACCGAAAAATGATCGGAGGTGGAAACACCAAGTGCAATGCAAACTGTCCCCCCTCTATCAACAGCCCAGTCATCCACATAGAATCTATCAATCCGAGCATGGATAGGCATCTACACCCTACGGTTCGAACACGAAAACAAAAGTGACTGAGACTAAATATGAAATGCATCATCTGACCAAACATCTCTGCCACTGAACTTGAACAAGAAGGCATCCCAAGCTACTCTCTCGAGGGAATGAATACCACCTTCTCTGCCCCCTTGCTTATCGGATGGTACCTTAACCATGTTGAAGTCACCTCCAATAATCCACGAATTTGCAATGTCAGCCCACAAGAGCAACTCTTTCCAAAAAAGAACACGGTCCCCTCTATTTTTCGGAGCGTAGAGGTTAAGGAAACCAACCTTACGTCCGTCAACCAAAAGTAAAATCCATTGGGCCCTGGAGGGGGTGATGGTGCGGTGTCCAATGACCAGAGGGAGAATAGAATCTGAAACAGATATGCATGTGCCTCCTCTGGTTCCCAAGGAAGGAAGCCAAAAAGTCCGGCCTGAAAGCAGCTTACCTGACTTGGAGCAATCTCTAGCATCCAGTTTGTGTTCCTGAAGAAAAAGAATGTCTAAGGAACCACCTGACACACCTGGATGGACACACCTGGATGGAGCTTATTCCTGATCAGCTGTCTGCGACGGCAATGAGGAATGCCGCCCAATCCCTGTATATTCCAACTGGCTATGCTCATCGGCGGGAGAAAGCGGGTTGGAATACCTTACCCGACCTGGTGGTGGAAAAAGAACCTCCATCGGAGCTGACCTCCTGCCATACACATGAGGTCCAAGGGGAGGAAAGTCCACAAGTGAGAGAGAGAAAGATCTCTCGATAGGGATGCCGATAACTGACTCTCCGAAAGTGGAAGGTACAAAATCATCATTTGGGAGGTCACAGAGGTCCTCAAGAGCGAAAAAGGAGTTCCGCTGAGCTAGTCCTGGGGAGGGGGGCCAAAGGATTCCTACCGAAGCAAGGAGAGAATGTAAGACCCCCTTCCCTCTATCCACGGAAGGAGGCACCTGTACTGGGTCCTGATCAAGAAGTGCTGCGGACGAGGTGCCAACAACCTGGGCTATTGAGGGAGGTACAGCCTGATCTTGGGGTGGAGTGGAAGAAGGCTCCTGAACACTAGGCTCCAAGGCGTTAGCCTCCCGAGGCTCCAAGGGGATAGCCTCTGAAGCAGTGGAAGTATGATCTGAAGAAGAGGGCCTAACCCACCGTGGGCCAGAGGTGGTGCAGGGTGCAGGAGGGACTCAAGCAACCCTACGAGGAGGGGGAGCCTGTGTCTGAGGCGTCGCCTATGGAGCAGTAGGTCCTGCTCCTGCTCTCTGTCGTAACCTAGTATGAGCCGGTTGCTTTCTGGGCCTCTTTTTCTTCTTTGGGTAATCTCTCGCGAAGTGCAATGAGGATCTGCAAATCCTGCACTGGTCTTGCCGACCTGCAACCTCAAATCTTTGGCGGACGAATGACCCATCGGGTCGCTATAGCATGATGTGGTCATTTGAAATATTAGGCTCCTGGACAATGACCCTAACCCTGGGTATCCCATCCATCCTGACCGACTCAGCAGCCGAAGAGAGCTCGCCAGGAAGAGAGGGGATCTCTGCTACCACACCAGACCTCTTGCCAATAACTGAAAGAAGCCGGTGATAAATTGGGGGGAGACCAGGGAACCTGATGAAAATAGATACTCCCTGCTTACCCTCTTCAACTGGTTCAAAATCCATATACCTCGATGAATCCAGGAACATTCCCAAACTCATCCTCTAAAAACACAACATAGCGCAGTTTCAATCTCACGAGAGTCACTCATAAGATTAAAAACCATAAACTCCATCACGCATAGCAGGGACTAGCTACTATGACATCCCCACTGACGTCATCAACGCCCAATAGTGGGTGTAGACCATAGTATAAAAGTATGCTCTCACACATACAAATCCACACACCCACACATACTTGAGCATCCATTTATACAAAGTCTTCCTACTGAGTTTCTGTCGACACTCCGGAGGTGAAGGGCAAACTCAGCCATGACGAAGGCTAGCACCAAAGGAGAAGGCTAATCAAAAAGTAGTCCAAATCTCTTCATTTAAGCTACAAATGCTTGTGAAGTCTAAATGATTTCAGTTTAGTCTCTCCCAAACGAGCATCTAAATCTAAATCTAGCTGATAGGGCAATGCACCATTTAAGATAAAAAAAATTATCGCAATACTAGTAGGCCGCAACTTGGACGAAAACTTCACAATGTGAAATTTGCATGTCCGCTAATACAGCAGAAGCATATACCTAGATGAACAGGAACATTCCCAAACTCATCCTCTAAAAACACAACATAGTGCAGTTTCAATCTCACGAGAGTCACTCATAAGATTGAAAACCATTAACTCCATCACGCTTGCCAAGGTTGACCTCCAAGTCATGGGATAAACAAAAAGTCTGTAGTGCATCCAGGTGTTGCTGGAGCTCCTGGGGTATGGACGACAAGAGTGCCATGTCATTTGCATAAAGAAGAATCCTGATGATGATCCTGGCAAGTGAGCAACCGCTCCCTCCAAACGCCCCCATGAAAGTCTCAAGCTCATCGATGTAGAGGCCAAATAGGGTCGGTGATAAGGGACAACCCTGTTTGACCCCTATGGTACTCAAGATCTCATCTGTCCAACCTGTGCCTGTCCGAACTCAGCCTGAGACTCTCTCATACAGTGCCATGACTGCCCAGAGGATCTCCTGATCAAATCCCAGTGTCTATAGGCGTGTGATGAGACGAGCTCGAGGTACTATGCCAAAGGCTTTGCGAAAATCCACAAAGCAGCAATATACCCTCTCCTTTCGTGATCTGGCCTCCTCAATGACACTCCTGAGTGTGAGTATGTGATCCATAGTCCCATGGCCTCGCCTGCCTGACCCTCTGCTCTGAGCCCTCTCATCTCTGCGAACAGGCTGACCGACACATCCAATACAGCTACATAGATCTTGGACATCGCATGTCCAATCATGATAGTCCTCTAGTTACTCAGGTCCATGGGATTCCTTGCCTTGTGGATGGGGGTGATGGTGTTGAGTGTCCAGGTGCAGGGGAAGACAAGGCAAATAGCGTCATAGAATAGCTTTGCTAGGATCGGGGCTAACATGTTGATCCCACATGCGATAAACTCAGTGCATAGCCCCACGTGATCCTTAGCTCGGCCATTGTGCAGTTTCAATGTCGCGTCCTTGACTCCCCCTCTAGTGAACAACGTGCAAGTGGTGGGGTGAGGTGTGTGTATGAGATCTGGAGTGGGCTGCTGTGGAACATCATAAAGATGGTGTGCATACGTGTACCAGAATCTCGCGTCGGTGAGGGGTGATAGAGACCTACGCTCAAGGAATCTCCACAAAAACTCCTTAGAGTTGCTGCTGTACAAGATGTGCAGCAGCTCCTCCTCATTTCAACAAAGAAATGCATGCTTCTTCCGACGTACGAAACGTCGGTACTTGCGTACCGTGTCTGGTGTATTCGAGAGGTGACATTTGGTTTCAAGTCGGTGCTGTCGGCGATAAGCTTCCACTTCTCATCGTACCAATTGTTGCAAGGTACAGAACCAAGAGGTGGTGGTCTAGTGGACCGTGTGGTGTGGGGAAAGATTTGGAGGGCAGCCTCGTGAATGTGCAATTAATCAGGGCAGCACGGTCCTCTATGAGTGTCATCGATTAGTCAGAGTAGGCCGATGAGAGGCTATGATCAAAGTGTATGTCGTGGTAGGTGTCGTGCTTCCTATGTGGTGTGTGTGGTGTGGCTAAGCGTTGGGTGGGAATAGTGAAGAATAGGTATGTGTGATCAGCTCCTAGAGGGAATGGTGCTACGGTGAAGTCGATGATACATGAAGTGAAGGTAGGGGATCCCATGATGTAATCTACTACACTAGTGCCCCCCCCGTGTGCGAAGCAAGTAAAACCACCTGAGGAGGGCCATAGATCAAGCCCGTTGTAGATGATGAGATCATGCATCCTGCCCAGATCAAGCAACGCATGTTCATATGGTGTAATAGGCTCGTGTCGATCCGATGAGGTCCATGTCATACCTGCTCCGTCTAGGTCCATGTCTAGTAGCATCATAGAGTCGTCTCGAAAGTCCAGGAGTGGTACCTGGCGCGTGCTCGTCCTGGCGTTGAAATCCCCAACAAGGAGAACTTCCCTGCGGCTGAAAGGTCTGGGATATCCTGATGTAAGGGTGCATATGACGATGTCTCACCCTCCTCTCATGCCACTCTGGCGAAGTGGGATGTGTATGGCAGGAAGTAGCATATTGCTATGAAAAGGTCACGGGTGTGTGTGTCGGATCCGGATCCACATGAATCGGGAGTGTGCGTCCTTCTCTCAATGGAGATGGCTCCAGCGAGGGAAGACCTGTACAATACTGCGACAATGCCTGATCCTGGGACAACTCCTATATCCCTCGTCTCATCCCTGAAGGCTGACTCCCATGTGTAGCCACTGACTATCGGTAGTGGACGCTCTGGGCTCTGGTGTGTCTCCGTGTAAAAGACTATGTCTCGTCCTGTATAAGACTCTGAGAAGTTCCGTGGGTCTGACCACAAGGTACCATTACAGTTCCAAATGCTGCAATCTAGGGTCTCGGAAACCTGAGTCTCATAGGCCCCGTCCCCCTAGGCCGCAATACCAGTAGGCCGCAACTTGGACAAAAACTTCACAAGGTGAAATTTGCATGTCCGCTAATACGGCAGAAGCATATACCCAGATGAATCCAAGAACATTCCCAAACTCATCCTCTAAAAACACAACATAGTGCAGTTTCAATCTCACGAGAGTCACTCATAAGATTGAAAACCATAAACTCCATCACGCAGAGCAGGGACTAGCTACTATGACATCCCCACTAACGTCATCAGCGCCCAACAATGGGTGTAGACCATAGTATAAAAGTATGCTCTCACGCATACAAATCCACACACCCACACATACTTGAGCATCCATTTATACAAAGCCTTCGTACTGAGTTTCTGTCGGCACTCCGGAGGTGAAGGGCAAACTCAGCCATGATGAAGGCTAGCACTAAAGGAGAAGGCTAATCAAAAAGTAGTCCAAATCTCTTCATTCGAGCTACAACTGCTTGTGAAGTCTAAATGATTTCATTTTAGTCTCTCCGAAATGAGCATCTACATCTAAATCTAAATCTAGCTGATAGGGCAACGCACCCTTTAAGATAGAAAGAATTATCGCAATACCAGCACGCCGCAACTTGGACGAAAACTTCACAAGGTGAAATTTGCATGTCCGCTAATACGGCAGAAGCATATACCTAGATGAATCGAGTAACATTCCCAAACTCATCCTCTAAAAACACAACATAGTGCAGTTTCAATCTCACGAGAGTCACTCATAAGATTGAAAACTATTAACAACATCACGCATAGCACGGACTAGCTACTATGACATCCCCACTGACGTCATCAGCGCCCAACAGTGGGTGTAGACCATAGTATAAAAGTATGCTCTCACACATACAAATCCACACACCCACACATACTTGAGCATCCATTTATACAAAGTCTTCGTACTGAGTTTTTGTCGGCACTCCGGAGGTGAAGGGCAAACTCAGCAATGACGAAAGCTAGCACTAAAGGAGAAGGCTAATCAAAAAGTAGTCCAAATCTCTTCATTCAAGCTACAACTGCTTGTGAAGTCTAAACGATTTCGTTTTAGTCTCTCCCAAACGAGCATCTAAATCTAAATCTAGCTGATAGGGCAACGCACCATTTAAGATACAAACAAAGAAAGAAAGAAAGAAAGAAATTTTATTAGAGTCTTCGGAAGATTGATGGGTCTATGAGACTGAAAGAAAACTTGATACAAATCACAGTAAGGGTGGAGCTACTGAAACGAGCATCATCACCCATGCTAAATCCTAATTCTGATCATACATAATTAAATACATCTGGATGTAACAATGAAAGGAAAAGGACTGGACCGGAGCGGAATCCTCCACATGTCATGTCGCCCTAACCAGTGCATAGGCGGTGATGGGACGTTGGCGCCCGTCAAGGGGTGTTGTGCGTCTCGGTCTCCTGGACGAGGCTCAACGCAAAACCAGAGCCACCGTGACTCCCGTGGGACGTATCCCAGGTCTAAACAATGACGGGAGGTCCCCCAGAGTGATATGTGTGTCCCCTCGATGTCTCGTGTATCGTGTTGTGATCATCGGGTCGAGGTCTCTGTCATGTCTGCGGCTAGAGGCTGAACGATCAATGTCACTCGATGGGAAGAACTGTGTGATCCTGCTCTGAGAGATGTCTGATGATGTGGCCAAGCCCCGTCGCCTGAGTAAGTGCTCTCTGTGTCAGACCCCCTCGTGAATGAAGGCTGCGAGGCATCTCTGATCTGGGTAGGCGAGGAATCTCGAAAGGAGCCCGAAGCTATCTCTAAAGAGGCAATGGTAGCGACCGCGGATCTCGTAGTACACTGGGCACTTGAAAATAAAATGCTCCTCCGACTCGATATGCATAAGCGATGCTCCCTAGGAATCCCCTCTACTCTACCGCTCTCTATGTGAAGGCGGTGTGATGATACCCGAAACTGTCCGATGGAGATCCGTAGTGAGTGAGGCATATGAAGCTCAGTGTACCCCGGTGGTGTGATGAATCCCTCCTCCGAAATACGAAGACAGTAATCTCTGTAGAAACTCAGCTTCACTGGAAGCTCCCTCCACTCCAACCAGGTCCTAAAGATGTGTAGCTGCAGGATATCCTCTCGAATGCCCTAGTTGGTGTGTGGCCGGATCGGGATGGTGGGTGGGAGTATCAAAGGGGCATCTAAACTGTACTAAAATGGAGGTATCCTATCGATGTGGAACCCTAGGCTCACAAACCATCCGTGAGTCCGTGCATACTAGCATCGCTCGTCTCCCTCTGCTGCCAAGCTCATGGAGGAATTGAGAGGCAACCATGGCAACCTCTATCTCCCTGATGTGCAGTCCCCATATGATCTAACCCGGTGTAGATATATAATGCTCTGAAAGGCTGCATCTAGCTGGAGTGGAGAAGCACCAAACTCGGCCTGAATGATGTGATGTGATACAGATGGTTTCCCCCAGATCATCCGTGACAGCATGAGGATCTGCAGGTGCTCCACCCGTGTCCACTCTATCTATGACATGTCAGGCCCCCAACAAGGGCTGCCATACATACCGGCTGGTTGGACCAAGGAGTCGAAGAGAAGAGCCTTGGTCCGAGGGTCCTAGAAGTGGGAGTGGAAGCATTGTCTCTCTAGTCGAGCTAGTGAGGCGTATCCCTTGCTCAGTCTGGCCTGCATCGCTCGTCTCATTGTGAAGATCGGGCCAGAGAAGATGACCCCCAAGTAAGTGTATGAGGATACGATCTCAACTGGTAACCCACCGAAAGTAAAAGTAAACTGCTTCTGTTGCATGCTTGCTCGAGAGGTGTTAAAGATCATGATCTTGGTCTTGCCAAGGTTGACCTCCAAGTCATGGGATAAACAAAAAGCCTGTAGTGCATCCAAGTGTCGCTGGAGCCCCTCGGGAGTGGACGAAAAGAGTGCCACGTCATCTGCATAAAGAAGAATCCTGATGATGATCCCGGCAAGTGAGCAACCGGTCCCTCCGAACACCCCCATGAAAGTCTCAAGCTCATCGATATAGAGACAAACAGGGTCGATGATAAGGGACAACCCTGTTTGACCCCTATGGTACTCAAGATCTCATCTGTCCAACCTGTGCTTGTCCAAACTCGGCCTGAGACTCTCTCATACAGTGCCATGACTGTCCAGAGGATCTCCTGATCCAATCCCAGCGTCTGTAGGCATGTGATGAGACGAGCTCGAGGTACTGTGTCAAAGGCTTTGCGAAAATCCACAAAGCAGCAATATACCCTCTCCTTTCGTGATCTGGGCTCCTCAATGACACTCCTAAGTGTGAGTATGTGATCCATAGTCCCATGGTCTCGCCTGAAACCGGCCTGACCCTCTGCTCTAAGCCCTCTCATCTCTGCGAACAGGCTGACCGACGCATCCAATAGAGCTGCATAGATCTTGGACATCACATGTCCAATCATGATAGTCCTGTAGTTACTCGGGTCCATGGGATCCCCTGCCTTGTGGATGGGGGTGATGGTGTTGAGTGTCCACGTGTAGGGGAAGCCAAGGCAAACAGCGTCATTGAATAGCTTTGCTAGGATCGGGGCTAACATGTCGATCCCATATGCGATAAACTTAGTGCATAGCCCCTCGTCATCCTTAGCTCGGCCATTGTGCAGTTTCAATGTCGCGTCCTTGACTCCCCCTTGGTGAACAACATGCAAGTGGTGGGGCGAGGTGTGTGTATGAGATCTGGAGTGGAATGGTGTGGGACATTAGAAAGATGGTGTGCATACATGTGCCAGACTCTTGTGTCGGTGAGGGGTTATGGAGACCTACACTCAAGGAACCTCCGCAAAAAATCCTTAGAGTTGCTACTGTACAAGATGTGCAGCACCTCCTCCTCATCTCGACGAAGAAATGGATGCTTCTTCGGACGTACGAGACGTCTATATTTGTGTCGTACGTCGATATTTGTGTACCGTGTCTAGTGTGTTCGGAAGGTGACATTTGGTTTCAAGTCAGAGCTGTCGGCGATAAGCCTTGCACTCCACATCGTACCAATTGTTGCAGGGTACAGAACCAAGAGGTGGTGGTCTAGTGGACCATGTGGTGTGGGGAAAGATTTGGAGGGCAGCCTCATGGAGTGTGTGACTAATCAGGGCAGCACCGTCCTCTATGAGTGGTATGTGATCGATGAAGGTTAGGAGTCTATTTAGGCATCCAGAGTAGGCCAGTGAGAGGCTTTGATCAAAGTGTATGTCATGGTAGGTGTCGTGCTTGCTATGTGGTGTGTGTGGTGTGGCTAAGCGTGGGCTGGCAATAGTGAAGAATAGGTATGTGTGATCAGCTCCTGGAGGGACTGGTGCTACGGTGAAGTCGGTGATACATGGAGTGAAGGTAGGGGATCCCATGATGTAATCTACTACACTAGTGCCCACCCCGTGTGCGAAGCAAGTAAAACCACCTGAGGAGGGCCATAGGTCAACCCCGTTGTAGATGATGACATCATGCACCCTGCCTAGATCAAGGAACGCGTGTTCATATGGTGTAACAGGCCCGTGTCCATCCGATGAGGTCCTGGTCATACATGCTCCGTCTAGGTCCATGTCTAGTAGCATCATAGAGTCGTCTCAAAAGTCCAGGAGTGGTACCTGGCGCATGCTCGTCCTCGCATTGAAGTCCCCAACAAGGAGAACTTCCCCGCGGCTGAAAGGACT
This sequence comes from Dipteris shenzhenensis, assembly GCF_047967505.1. NCBI lineage: Eukaryota > Viridiplantae > Streptophyta > Polypodiopsida > Gleicheniales > Dipteridaceae > Dipteris > Dipteris shenzhenensis. Next base: position 55,486,918 of record NC_141614.1, read on the forward strand.
GGGATATCCCGATGTAAGGGTACATATGACGATGTCTCACCCTCCTCTCATGCCACTCTGGCGAAGTGGGATGTGTCTGGCGGGAAGTAGCATATTGCTATGAAAAGGTCACGGGTGTCTGTGTGACGGATCCGGATCCACATGAATCGGGAGTGTGCGTCCTTCCTCTCAATGGAGATAGCTCCAGCGAGGGAAGGCCTCTACAATACTACAACCCCGCCTAATCCTCGGACTCCTCCTGTATCCCTTGTCTCATCCCTGAAGGCTGACTCCCATGTGTAGCCACTGACTATCGGTAGTGGACGCTCTCGGCTCTGGTGTGTCTCCATGTAAAAGACTATGTCTCATCCTGTATAAGACTCCTAGAAGCTCCGTGGATCTGACCATAAGGTACCATTACAGTTCCAAATGCTGCAATCTAGGGTCTCGAAAACCTCAGTCTCAAAGGCCCCGTCCCCCTAGGCCGCAATACCAGCAGGCCGCAACTTGGACGAAAACTTCACAAGGTGAAATTTGCATGTCCGCTAATACGGCAGAAGCATATACCTAGATGAATCCTAGAACATTCCCAAACGCATCCTCTAAAAACACAACATAGTGCAGTTTCAATCTCACAAGAGTCACTCATAAGATTGAAAACCATAAACTCCATCACGCATGGCAGGGACTAGCTACTATGACATCCCCACTGACGTCATCAGCCCCCAACAGTGGGTGTAGACCATAGTATAAAAGTATGCTCTCACACATGCAAATCCACACACCCACACATAGTTGAGCATCCATTTATACAAAGTCTTCGTACTGAGTTTCTGTCGGCACTCCGGAGGTGAAGGGCAAACTCAGCCATGACGAAGGCTAGCACTAAAGGAGAAGGTTAATCAAAAAGTAGTCCCAATCCCTTCATTCCAGCTACAACTACTTGTGAAGTCTAAACGATTTCATTTTAGTCTCTCCCAAACGAGCATCTACATCTAAATCTAAATCTAGCTGATAGGGCAACGCACCATTTAAGATAGAAAGAATTATCGCAATACCAGCAGGCCGCAACTTGGACGAAAACTTCACAAGGTGAAATTTGCATGTCCGCTAATACGACAGAAGCATATACCTAGATGAATCGAGGAACATTTCCAAACTCATCCTCTAAAAACACAACATAGTGCAGTTTCAATCTCACGAGAGTCACTCATAAGATTGAAAACCATAAACTCCATCACGCATAGCAGGGACTAGCTACTATGACATCCCCACTGACATCATCAGCGCCCAATAGTGGGTGTAGACCATAGTATAAAAGAATGCTCTCACACATACATATCCACACACCCACACATACTTGAACATCCATTTATACAAAGTCTTCGTACTGAGTTTCTGTGTCGGCACTCTAGAGGTGAAGGGCAAACTCAGCCATGACGAAGCCTAGCACTAAAGGAGAAGGTTAACCAAAAAGTAGTCCAAATCTCTTCATTCAAGCTACAATTGCTTGTCAAGTCTAAACAATTTCATTTTAGTCTCTCTCAAATGAGCATCTAAATCTAAATCTAGCTGATAGGGCAACGCACCATTTAAGATAGAAATATTTATCGCAATACCAGGAAGCCGCAACTTGGACGAAAACTTCACAAGGTGAAATTTGCATGTCCGCTAATACGGTAGAAGCATATACCTAGATGAATCTAGGAACATTCCCAAACTCATGCTCTAAAAACACAACATAGTGCAATTTCAATCTCACGAGAGTCACTCATAAGATTGAAAACCATAAACTCTATCACGCATATCAGCGACTAGCTACTATGACATCCCCACTCACGTCATCCGCGCCCAACAGTGGGTATAGACCATAGTATAATAGTATGCTCTCACACATACAAATCCACACACCCACACATACTTGAGCATCTATGTATAAAAAGTCTTCGTACTGAGTTTTTGTCGGCGCTCCAGAGGTGAAGGCCAAACTTAGCCATGACGAAGGCTAGCACTAAAGGAGACAGCTAATCAAAAAGTAGTCCAAATCTCTTCATTCAAGCTACAACTGCTTGTGAAGTCTAAACGTATTCATTTTAGTCTGTCCCAAACGAGCATCTAAATCTAAATCTAGCTGTTAGGGCAACGCACCATTTAAGATAGAAAGAATTATCGCAATACGAGCAGGCTGCAACTTGGATGAAAACCTCACAACGTGAAATTTGCATGTCCGCTAATACGACAGAAGCATATACCTAGATGAATCCAGGAACATTCCCAAACTCATCCTCTAAAAACACAACATAGTGCAGTTTGAATCTCACGAGAGTTAGTCATAAGATGGAAAACCATAAACTCCATCACGCATAGTAGGGACTAGCTACTATGACATCCCCACTGACGTCATCAACACCCAACACTGGGTGTAGACCATAGTATAAAAGTATGCTCTCACACATACAAATCCACACACCCACACATACTTGAGCATCCATTTAAACAAAGTCTTCGTACTGAGTTTCTGTCATCACTCCGGAGGTGAACGGCAAACTCAGCCATGACGAAAGCTAGCACTAAAGGAGAAGGCTAATCAGAAAGTAGTCCAAATCTCTTTATTCAAGCTACAACTGCTTGTGAAGTCTAAACGATTTCATTTTAGTATCTCCGAAATGAGCATCTAAATCTAAATCTAGCTGATAGGGCAATGCACCATTTAAGAATAGAAAGAATTATCGCAATACCAGCAAGCCGTAACTTGGATGAAAACTTCACAAGGTGAAATTTGCATGTCCACTAATACGACAGAAGCATATACCTAGATGAATCCAGGAACATTCCCAAACTCATCCTCTAAAAACACATCTAAAAACACATTATAGTGCAGTTTTAATCTCACGAGAGTGACTCATAAGGTTGAAAACCATAAACTCCATCACACATAGCAAGGACTAGCTATTATGGCATCCCCACTGACGTCATCAGCGCCCAACAGTGGGTGTAGACCATAGTATAAAAGTATGCTCTCACACATACAAATCCACACACCCACACATACTTGAGCATCCATTTATACAAAGTCTTCGTACTGAGTTTCGGTCGGCACTCCGGAGGTGAAGGGCAAACTCAGCCATGATGAAGGCTAGCACTAAAGGAGAAGGCTAATCAAAAAGTAGTTCAAATCTCTTCATTCAAGCTACAACTGCTTGTCAAGTCTAAACGATTATATTTTAGTCTCTCCCAAACGAGCATCTAAATCTAAATCTAGCTGATAGGGCAATGCACCATTTAAGATAGAAAGAATTATCGCGAGTGTGAGAGCATACTTTTATACTATGGTCTACACCCACTGTTAGGCGCTGATGACGTCAGTGGGGATGTCATAGTAGCTAGTCACTGCTATGTGTGATGGTAGTTATGGTTTTCAATCTTATGAGTGACTCTCGTGAGATTGAAACCGCACTATGTTGTGTTTTTAGAGGATGAGTTTGGGAATGTTCCTGGATTCATCTAGGTATATGCTTCTGCCGTATTAGCGGACATGCAAATTTCACCTTGTGAAGTTTTCATCCAAGTTGCGGCCTGTTGGTATTGTGATAATTCTTTCTATCTTAAATGGTGCGTTGCCCTATCAGCTAGATTTAGATTTAGATGCTCGTTTGGGAGAGACTAAAATGAAATCATTTAGACTTGACAAGCAATTGTAGCTTGAATGAGGAGATTGCCTCGTACATCTGTAAAAGGAAGGTGTGGTACCACATCCAACGAACAGGATTCAATCTGATGATGTCGAACCAAAATGGCCCGAGAGGAGTCAAGTCTCTCATAGAATATCTGAGGCCCTGTAAGAAAAAGCCAAGCCACTGAGCCCCATGTCATAAAGAATGGGGAGTGGGCAAAGTGACTGAAAATCCTGGCTACCCCCATCCAAATCATCCTCGCCTGTCTGCAATCCCATAAACAATGCTGAATAGTCTCCGAAGCAGAAAGGCAACGAGGGCAAGTAGGGTCGGCTCCAAACCTGGATCTCCAAAGGTTCACTGCAATCCCACCATGGATAGAAAGCCAAAAGAAGAGAGTGATCTTTCTATTCCTTTGGGATTTCCAAAGTCTCCTCCAGAAGCACCTCTACAGATCTGTAGTGATATCAAATGTCTCCCAATGAGGATCTCTGGAAGGTCTCCAACCTCTACAACTGAGCTGAAATCTCCTGACATTACTGACCCTGTAACGAAAGAAGGGGATGCTCTTCTCTCAATGCCCTGCGTCAATCCACTCCCACTCTCCAAGGTCCCACTGCAAATACCTAATGGGAACTCCCCCGTAGAGCCAAAGCCCCCAAGACCCGGTGGAGAGTAGCCGGGGGTCTGGGTCAAGAAACCACTCTGAACCTGATCCCTGCACCAAAAGACCTACAGCCCTAATAGGCTGAAAACCAGACTCAAGCAAGATGTCCTCTGTGGATCTGAGCCAATCTGCCACCATCCTGCACAGTAAAAACTAAAGCATCCTCCTGTGCATCTTGAAGGCCAAAACCTGAAGTGGAACACCGCCTCTCGTAAAAGTACCTGCCCAAGTGGAGCAAGTGAGTGGCATATCATCTGTGTCTACCCACTCCTCTGGAAGGGCAGCCTCAATCTGCAAGATCCTCCCTGCACTCCCTCTGAGATGTCCTATCAACTTAGACTTGGTCTCCTCTGGAAGCCTGCAGAAAGCTTTCCAAGACCCCAAAGATGATGCAGGTCCCCTCTCCCACCTGGACCACTGCATATAGAGTGAGGCACCAAGTGGTCTACCATGATCATCTAAAATATTGTCGTTCCACATGATGGGTTGCCTATCAATCTCTTCATGAGAGGAAGGAGGAATCCTCCAAAGAGTGCTCCTGAAACTGGCCCATGCTTTCAGAATGGCAACCATGAGAGGGGACGAAGGTGATCTGAGGTGTGCTATGGTAAAGATCCACCTAATACTGCTCGTCTAGTCTCCTCCTGAAGAAGGTGTGTACCTCTGTATGTCCATGGTTCCTGCCCTGGCATAAGTACCTCCACCACCATCTTGCAAAGTAAAGCTATGCACTGTAAATCTGGATCAATAATATTGAGACCCCCTCCCTGTATAGGGAGGATGAGGGTCTCCCAAGCCACCCTGGCTAAGGTATCTGCTGTGCCATCAAGCCCACTCCAAAGAAAATTTCTGATCGGTCTCCTGAGCTGAGTGATGCAATCCCTAGAATAGCACCAGCAAGAACAAACAAACCAGGCCGTGGCCAAGAGGACCTGGTTGACCACCACAACTCTAGAGGCAAGATCCAGCTTGGCTGAGCTCCAAAAAAGGAGCTTCCTCCTGATGCTCTCCAACACAAGCCCCCAAATTGGAGTGTCCTCATCACTGATCCAAAAGCCATTGGATTTATGCCAATTTATCTGTGCCCCCACCGCCAAGCAAAATAAATCCAATGCTGTCCTAAAAGAAGTGAGCGTATGTGGAATGGCATCCAAGTGAACTGCTGTGTCATCTGCCAACTCACTGTCAAGGAACTCCTCTTCTCTTCTAATGGGAAGTTTCAGCCCAAAGATGTCAGCTTGAGATCTAACATACATACTCATAGCTTCGGCCACAAACAAAAAAAGGAAAGGAGCAAGGGAGTATCCCTAATGGACTGATTTGGAAATCTGAAATCTCTCACCCCTTACCCCACCAATAAGTACCTGGCTGTGAGCTGATCTGTACCAGGAGGAAACACCTCTGATCCAAGCATCAGTAAAGCCAAAACGTAGAAGGGTGCCCTCCAAAAAACCCCAATCTACTCTGTCATAAGCTTTCTCAAAATCCAAAAGTGGAATGGCTAGATTCTGGCCGTGCTGCATGGCCCACTCTGAGGCTTCCCAGAAAGAGAAAATGTTATAAAAAATGCTTCTTCCATGCACAAATCCCATCTGAGTGTCATGAATAAGATCTGGGAGAAGGGGCTACAATTGGAGGTTGATTACCTTGGCCAAAATTTTGTAACAAGTCCCTAGAAGTGTGATAGGCCTCCACTGGGACACTAAATTTCTGCAACCTCCTTTCGGGATAAGGTGGATGAGACCTTCTGTAAGTGACCCGGGCATCTCACCAGAGTCCCAAATACCTTGCAGGGCTGAAGTAATGTAGTCTCCAATCATATCCCAAAATGCAATGAAAAAAGAGGGGGTAAGGCCATCCGAACCTAGGCACTTGCCCTTGTGAAGGGCGGAAAGTGCAGTCCTGAACTCTGTGTTGGTGAAAGGTGCATCAAGCAAAACATGCATATCCGGTTTCACCAACAAAGGGATGCTCTGCCAAATAACCTGTCTAGCATCCTCTCTATCCCGTGTCTCAGGATTAGCAATAAGAAAGGCGGCATAAAAATCTGAAGCTATGTGCAAGACATCATCAGGATCTGTTTGTAAAACCCCATGTGAGTCAATAAGTTGGGATACACTCTCTCTACTATGTCTAGGGCCAAGAGTAGAGAAAAAGTGTTTATTAACTCTGCCACCCATCTGAATCCAGAAGGACTCCCGTGTATGAAAGGCATACTCTGCTCTCTGATCAAGCAAAACATGCTGATGAGCCCTTGCTACAGCAAGGCGCTCCTGAATCCAAGCATCTGAAGGCCGTTTCTGCTCTTCCCTCTGCAAAGCTGCCAACTGCTAGCAAACACCAATCTCACGTCTGAGAATATCTCGCCCCCTGGTACGAGCAATTGAGAGGTAGAAGTCGCTAATATAAGAAAGGGCAGCAGCTACCTGTGATGGCAATGGCTGCCCACCCTGGACATGAGAAACCCATATCTGCAAGGCTGCCTCTGTATACAAGGCATCTGGAATCTTGATGCTGGCAAATCGGCCTCTCAAGTGAGGCTCTAAGATAGCCAGCACAACAGGAAAGTGGTCTGAAGTGGAAATCTCAACAGCAATGCATACCGATCCACCTCTGTCAAGTGCCCAATCATCTACATACAATCTGTCAATGCGTGCATGAATAGGCATCTGCTGCCTCCTGTTCGACCAAGAGAACAGGAGGGATTGTGGCTGAATAAGAAAAGGCATCGTCCAACCAAGTATCTTTACCACAGTAGTGAAAAAGGAAGGCATCCCAAGCTGCTCTCTCCAAAGAGTGAAGTCCTCCTTCTCTACTCCCTTTTTTGTCTGACGGTAACTCAACCATGTTAAAGTCACCTCCAATCACCCATGAATCCGCAATGGGGGCCCAGGAGAGCAGATCCTTCCACATAAAGACATGTTCCCCTCTAATGTTGGAGGCATACAAGTTAAGGAAACCAACCTTACACCCTCCAATCAAGAGAATAATCCACTGAGCTCTAGAGGAAATAATGACTCCGTGTCCAACAACCAAGGGGAGAACCGACTGCGAAACTGAAATAGAAGTGCCCCCCCTGGTGCCCAAGGCAGGCGACCAAAAGGTATGACCAGAAAGCAATTTGCTAGACTTAGAGCAATCACTGGCATCCAACTTGTGTTCCTGGATAAAAAGGATATCAATAGCACCTCCAGTGACACCTAGATGAAGCTAATTCTGGATCAACTGCCTACGGCGACGGTGTGGAACTCCGCCTAAGCCCTGTATGTTCTAGCTGACTATCCTCATCGACAAGAGGATGCTGGATGGAAAAGCTTACCCGACCTAGTAGAGGAGACCAGCTTCCCCTAGGCCGAAGCACTCCTGCTGAGGGCAGGAAACTCAACAGGTGAAAGGATCCCTACATCTGCTGAGGGGGAGGACCTCTCAAAAGGAATCCAAATGACCGGGACCCCGAAGGTGGAGGGCACAAACTTCTCATCATCCATGAAAGTCGCCGAATCAGCCAGTGTCAAAAAAGAGTTCCTGAGAAGCAAGTCTGGCCGAGGAGTGCGAAGAAGACCTGCACTCGTGGAGGAGGAGGACCTGCCAGGCCTCTATCAGCAGATCTGGAGCTGGGAGCTGAGGAGGCATGTGGCTGGGCTGAAGAAGGATCTGTAGTCCTCATCTGTGCAAACACTCCCTCAGCTGTGGCATGAACAGTCTGAGGGGGAGAAGTATTGGTAGACCCCTTGTGATCAGAAACGAAAATGACTGGGACTGGTGCATCTGAAGTGTGGAACTGTACTATCTGGGGCTGCAACAGTATCCACCTCTGGAGTCTGGATGGCATCTATCTGAACCGAATCAAGGGTCTCCTCCTAAGGTAAAGGAGCCACTCTGACCGCTCTCCAACGTGGTACTGGGAGTGTTGCATGCTTTGGGTGCCTTGCTGCTCCTGGTGGTCCTAGGGTGCGCGAAGCAGGGCGCCTTGCTCCTCCTAGATGTCTTGGAGTGTGTGGTACAGGCTGCAAGGGAGGTGCAGATGGGGTAGTACGTAAGGAGCCGCACCAGAAGACCTCTTGGGTCTTTTTCTCTTCCTTGGACAATCTCTAGCAAAGTGCCCAAGGGTTCTGCAAATCCTGCACTGATCCTGTCTACCTGCGATCTCGATTCTCTGTCGAAAGAGAGAGCCATCTGGACACTGAATCATGATGTGGTCATCTGAGATGTTAGGGTCAGAGACAATGACCCTAACTCGAGGCACCCCGTCCGCTCTGACTGCCTCTGCCAAGGAAGAAGGCATGCCAGGAAGGGGGGGAATCTCAGTGACCACTCCGAAAGTGGCTCTGATAGTAGTAAGAAGTCGATGGTAAACCTGAGGAAGACCAAGAAACCTGATGAACAGTGATGTGACCCGACTGTCCTCCTCGACCGGATCGAATCCCAAGGTGTAGGGCAAAAGAAAAAACCTCCTCGAACCCAAAGCCAGGGGATTAGCTTTGAGAACAAGGACTGTGGACTCGTGGGAGTCGAAAATCACTTGGAAGAATCCACGTCCCAGAAGTCAAATATCCCTGAGCTGTGGGGCGAGATCTCCTGGTAACGCCGCCAGCATCCAGTCTCTAGCCTGTGATCTAAAGGATGTGACCCAAAGATGCAGGTGAAAAGTGATGTGGATCCCTCTAATTCCACATCTTTCTTGAGCTGCTGCAACTTGTCTTCTGAAAAAAATGACGGTTCTCGCGGCCGGTGGAAGTGGATGGAGATTGGTTGAATGGCGATCCACTCGCCAATCAAAGTCAAAAGGCCCATTCCAACACTGTCAAAGCTCTGTCTGTGAAACTACTGCCCAGGACGCCCTGAAACGGGCGTAGGAAGGAGGAGAAAAGGAGAAGGTAGGAGAGAGGGGGACGGACGGAGAGGAGAAGCGGAGGGGAGCTGAGATAGGATAGAAGGGAAAGGGCAGACAGGGAAGGAGAGGGTAGGCGACGGAGAGGAAAAGAGGAGGGGGTTAGGAGGGAGGGAGGGGGCGGGTTAGGAGGGAGGGAGGGGGCTGAAGGTGAGCAGGGAGAAGGTGGGCGGGGGAGAGGAAGGGAGGGGCCAGGATAGGAAGGGAGGGGGCGGGGGGGTTAGAGGAAGGGTGGGGGAAGGGGCAGGGGAGGGAGCGGGCGGTGGAGGGGAGGGAGGAGGGGAGGGGAAAGAGGAGGCGCAGGGGAAAGGGGGGGGCGGGGGAGGAGAAGGGGGTGGGGCGGGCAGTGGGGGGGGGAGAGGGAAGGTAGGGGAGGGGGAGGGGGAAGGGGAGGGAAGGGGCGGGGGAGGAGGAGGGGGCAGGGCGGCAGCGGGAGAGGGAGGGTGAGGGAGAAAGGGGGCGGGAGAGGGAGGGGGCGGGGGGGCAGCAGGTGGGGGAGAGGGAGGGCGGGGAGGGGGAGGGGGCGGGGGAGGGAGGGCAGCGGGTGGGGAGAGGGAGGGCGAGGAGGGAGAGGGAGGGGGCGGGAGGGCTAGCGAAGGGGAGGGAGAGAAGCAGAAGCAAGGGGAGAGAGAGGGCGGGCAGCGAGGGTGAGGGGGAGGGAGAGAAAGGGAGAAGGGGCTGGCTGAGAGAGGGGCAGCAGCTCACGGGGAGAGGAGATTTTTTCAATGAATGAACCAGTCTAAACGATTTCATTTTAGTCTCTCCCAAACGAGCATCTAAATCTAAATCTAAATCTAGCTGATAGGGCAACGCACCATTAAAGATAGAAAGAATTATCGCAATACCAGTAGGCCGCAACTTGGACAAAAACTTCACAATGTAAAATTTGCAAGTCCGCTAATACGGTAAAAGCATATACCTAGATGAATCCAGGAACATTCCCAAACTCATCCTCTAAAAACACAACAACGTGCAGTTTCAATCTCACCAGAGTCACTCATAAGATTGAAAACCATAAACTCCATCACGCATCGCAAGGACTAGCTACTATGACATCCGCACTGACGTCATCAGCGGCCAACAGTGGGTGTAGACCATAGTATAAAAGTATGCTCTCACACATACAAATCTACACACCCACACATACTTGAGCATCCATTTATACAAAGTCTTCGTACTGAGTTTCTGCCCGCACTCCGGAGGTGAAGGGCAAACTCAGCCATGACGAAGGCTAGCACTAAAGGAGAAGGCTAATCAAAAAGTAGTCCAAATCTCTTCATTCCAGCTACAACTACTTGTCAAGTCTAAACGATTTCATTTTAGTCTCTCCCAAATGAGAATCTAAATCTAAATCTAGCTGATAGGGCAACGCACCATTTAAGATAGAAAGAATTATCGCAATACCAACAGGCCGCAACTTGAACGAAAACTTCACAAGGTGAAATTTGCATGTTCGCTAATACAGCCGAAGCATATACCTAGCTGAATCCAGGAACATTCCCAAACTCCTCCTCTGAAACCACAACATAGTGCAGTTTCAATCTCACGAGAGTCACTCATAAGATTGAAAACCATAAACTCCAACACGCATAGCAGGGACTAGCTACTATGACATCCCCACTGACGTCATCAGCAACCAACAGTGGGTGTAGACCATAGTATAAAAGTATCCTCTCACGCATACATATCCACACACCCACACATACTTAAGCATCCATTTCTATAAAGTCTTCGTACTGAGTTTCTGTCGGCACTCTGGAGATGAAGGGCAAACTCAGCCATGACGAAGGCTAGCACTAAAGGAGAAGGCTAATCAAAAAGTAGTCCAAATCTCTTCATTCAAGCTACAACTGCTGTGAAGTCTAAATGATTTCATTTTAGTCTCTCCCAAACAAGTATCTAAATCTCAATCTAGCTGACAAGGCAACGCACCATTTAAGATACAAAGAATTATCGCAATACCAGCAGGCCGCAACTTGGACAAAAACTTCACAAGGTGAAATTTGCATGTCCGCTAATACGGCAGAAGCATATACCTACATGAATCCAGGAACATTCCCAAACTCATCCTCTAAAAACACAACATAGTGCAGTTTCAATCTCACGAGAGTCACTCATAAGGTTGAAAACCATAAACTCCATCACGCATACCAGGGACTAGGTACTATGACATCCCCACCGACGTCATCGACACCCAACAGTGGGTGTGACCTAGTATAAAAGTATGCTCTAACACATACAAATCCACACACCCACACATACTTGAGCATCCATTTACACAAAGTCTTCGTACTGAGTTTTTGTCGGCACTCCGGTGGTGAAGGGCTTACTCAGCCATGATGAAGGCTAGCACTAAAGGAGAAGGCTAATCATCCAGTAGTCCAAATCTCTTCATTCAAGCTACACCTGTTTGTGAAGTCTAAACGATTTCATTTTAGTCTCTCCCAAATGAGCATCTAAATATAAATCTCGCTGATAGGGCAACGCACCATTTAAGATAGAAAGAATTATCGCAATACCAGCAGGCCGCAACTTGCAGGCCGCAACTTGGACGAAAACTCCACAATGTCAAAATTTGAATGGCCGCTAATACGGCAGAAGCATATACCTAGATGAATCTAGGAACATTTCCAAACTCATCCTCTAAAAACACAACATAGTGCAGTTTCAATCTCACGAGAGTCAGTCATACGATTGAAAACCATAAACTCCATCACGCACAGCGAGGACTAGCTACTATGACACCCCCACTAACGTCATCAGCGCCCAACAGTGGGTGTAGACCATAGTATAAAAGTATGCTCTCACACATACAAATCCACACACCCACACATACTTGAGCATCCATTTATACAAAGTCTTTGAACTGAGTTTCTGTCAGCACTCCAGAGGTGAAGGGCAAACGCAGACATGACGAAGGCTAGCACTAAAGGAGAAGCCTAATCAAAGAGTAGTCCAAATCTCTTCATTCAAGCTACAACTACTTGTCAAGTCTAAACGATTTCATTTTAGTCTCTCCCAAACGAGCATCTAAATCTAAATCTAGCTGATACGGCAACGCACCATTTAAGATAGAAAGAATTATCGCAATACCAGCAAGCCGCAACTTGGACGAAAACTTCACAAGGTGAAATTTGCATGTCCGCTAATACGGCAGAAGCATATACCTAGTTGAATCCATGAACGTTCCCAAACTCATCCTCTAAAAACACAACATAGTGCAGTTTCAATCTCACGAGAGTCACTCATAAGATTGAAAACCATAAACTCCATCACGCATAGCAGGGACTAGCTACTATGACATCCCCACTGATGTCATCAGTGCCCAACAGTGGGTGTAGACCATAGTATAAAAGTACGCTCTCACACATACATATCCACACACCCACACATACTTGAGCATCCATTTCTTCGTACTGAGTTTCTGTCGGCACTCCGGAGGTGAAGGGCACACTCAACCATGATGACGGCTAGCACTAAAGGAGAAGGCTAATCAAAAAGTAGTCCAAATCTCTTCATTCAAGCTACAACAGCTTGTGAAGTCTAAACGATTTCATCTTAGTCTCTCCCAAACAAGCATCTAAATCTAAATCTAGCTGATAGGGCAACGCACCATTTAAGATAGAAAGAATTATCGCAATACCAGCAGGCCGCAACTTGGACGAAAACTTCACAAGGTGAAATTTGCATGTCCGCTAATACGGCAGAAGCATATTCCTAGATGAATCCAGGGACATTCCCAAACTCATCCTATAAAAACACAACATAGTGTTGTTTCAATCTCACGAGAGTCACTCATAGGATTGAAAACCATAAACTCCATCACGCATAGCAGGGACTAGCTACTATGACATCCCCACTGACGTCATCAGCGCCCAACAGTAGGTGTAGACCATAGTATAAAAGTACGCTCTCACACATACATATCCACACACCCACATATACTTAAGCATCCATTTATACAAAGTCTTTGTACTAAGTTTCTGTTGGCACTCCGGAGGTGAAGGGAAAACTCAGCCATGACGAAGGCTAGCACTAAAGGAGAAGGCTAATCAAAAAGTAGTCCAAATCTCTTCATTCAAGCTACAACTGCTTGTGAAGTCTAAACGATTTCATTTTAGTCTATCCCAAACGAGCATCTAAATCTAAATCTAGCTGATAGGGCAACGCACCATTTAAGATAGAATGAATTATCGCCATACAAGCAGGCCGCAACTTGGACGAAAACTTCACAATGTGAAATTTGCATGTCCGCTAATACGGCAGAAGCGTATACCTAGATGAATCCAGGAACATTCCCAAACTCATCCTCTAAAAACACAACATAGTGCAATTTCAATCTCACGAGAGTCAGTCATAAGATTGAAAACCATAAACTCCATCACGCACAGCAAGGACTAGCTACGATGACATCCCCACTGACATCATCAGCGCCCAACAATCGGTGTAGACCATAGTATAAAAGTATGCTCTCACACATGCAAATCCACACACCCACACATCCTTGAGCATCCATTTATACAAAGTCTTCGTACTGAGTTTCTGTCGGCACTCCTGAGGTGAAGGGCAAACTCAGCCATGACAAAGGCTAGCACTAAAGGAGAAGGCTAATCAGAAAGTAGTCCAAATCTCTTCATTCAAGCTACAACTGCTTGTGAAGTCTAAATGATTTCATTTTAGCATCTAAATCTAAATCTAGCTGATAGGGCAACGCACCATTTAAGATAGAAAGAATTATCGCAATACCAGTAGGCCGCAACTTGGACGAAAAGTTCACAATGTGAAATTTGCATGTCCGCTAATACGGCAAAAGCATATACCTAAATCAATCAAGGAACATTCCCAAACTCATCCTCTTAAACACAACATAGTGCAGTATCAATCTCACGACAGTCACTCATAAGGTTGAAAACCATAAAATCTATCATGCATAGCAGGGACTAGCTACTATGACATCCCCACTAACGTCATCAGTGCCCAACAGTGGGTGTAGACCCCAAACGAGCATCTAAATCTAAATCTAGCTTATAGGGCAACGCACCATTTAAGATAGAAAGAATTATCGCAATACCAACAGGCCGCAGCTTGGATGAAAACCTCACAAGGTTAAATTTGCATGTCCGCTAATACAGCAGAAGCATATATCTAGATGAATCCAGGAACATTCCCAAACTCATCCTCTAAAAACACAACATAGTGCAGTTTCAATCTCACAAGAGTCACGCATAAGATTGAAAACCATAAACTCCATCACGCATAGCAAGAACTAGCCACTATGACATCCCCACTGACGTCATCAGTGCCCAACAGTGGGTGTAGACCATAGCATAAAAGTATGCTCTCACACATACAAATCCACACACCCACACATACTTGAGCATCCATTTATACAAAGTCTTCCTACTGAGTTTCTGTCGGTACTCAGGAGATGAAGGGCACACTCAGCCATGACGAAGGCTAGCACTAGAGAAGAAGGCAATCAAAAAGTATTCCAAATCTCTTCATTCAAGCTACAAATGCTTGTGAAGTCGAAACGATTTCATTTTAGTCTCTTCCAAACGAGCATCTAAATCTAAATCTAGCTGATAGGGCAACACACCATTTAAGATATAGAAAGAATTATCGCAATACCAGCATGCTGCAACTTGGACGAAAACTTCACAAGGTGAAATTAGCATGTCTGCTAATATGGCAGAAGCATATACCTGGATGAATCTAGGAACATTCCCAAACTCATCCTCTAAAAACACAACATAGTGCAGTATCAATCTCACGAGAGTCACTCATAAGATTGAAAACCATAAACTCTATCATGCATACCAGGGACTAGCTACTATGACATCCCCACTAATGTCATCAGCGCCCAACAGTGGGTGTAGACCATAGTATAAAAGTATGCTCTCACACATAAAAATCCACACCCCCACACATACTGAGCATCCATTTATACAAAGTATTCGTTCTGAGTTTCTGTCGACACTCCGCAAGTGAGGGCACACTCAGCCATGACGAAGGCTAGCACTAAAGGAGAAGGCTAATCAAAAAGTAGTCCAAATCTCTTCATTCAAGCTACAACTGCTTGTGAAGTCTAAACGATTTCATTTTAGTGTCTCCCAAACGAGCATCTAAATCTAAATCTAGCTGATAGGGCAACGCACCATTTAAGATAGAAAGAATTATCGCAATACCAGCAGGCCACAACTTGGACGAAAACTTTGACAAGGTGAAATTTGCATGTCCGCTAATACGGCAGAAGCATATACCTAGAAGAATCCAAGAATATTCCCAAACTCATCCTCTAAAAACACAACATAGTGCAGTTTCAATCTCATGAGAGTCACTCAGAAGATTGAAAACCATAAACTCCATCACGCATAGCAAGGACTAACTACTATGACATCCCCACTCACGTCATCAACGCCCAACAGTGGGTGTAGACCATAGTATAAAAGTATGCTCTCACACGTGCAAATCCACACACCCACATTTACTTGAGAATCCATTTATACAAAGTCTTCGTACTGAGTTTTTGTCGGCACTCCGGAGGTGAAAGACAAACTCAGCCATGACGAAGGCTAGCACTAAAGGAGAAGGCTAATCAAAAAGTAGTCCAAATCTCTTCATTCAAGCTACAACTGCCTGTGAAGTCTAAACGATTTCATTTTAGTCGCTCCCAAACGAGCATCTAAATCTAAATCTAGCTGATAGGGCAACGCACCATTTAAGATAAAAAGAATTATCGCAATACCAGCAGGCCGCAACTTGGACGAAAACCTCACAAGGTGAAATTTGCATGTATGCTAATACGGCAAAAGCATATACCTAGATGAATCTAGGAACGTTCCCAAACTCATGCTCTAAAAACACAACATAGTGCAGTTTCAATCTCACGAGTGTCACTCATAAGAGTGAAAACCATAAACTCCATCACACATAGCAGGGACTAGCTACTATGACATCCCCACTCACGTCATCAGCACCCAACAGTGGGTGTAGATCATAGTATAAAAGTATGCTCTCACACATACAAATCCACACACCCACACATACTTGAGCATCCATTTACAAAGTCTTCGTACTGAGTTTCTGTTGGCGCTCATGAGGTGAAGGGCAAACTCAACCATGACGAAGGCTGCTAGCACTAAATGAGAAGGCTAATCAAAAAGTAGTCCAAATCTCTTCATTCAAGCTAGAACTGCTTGTCAAGTCTAAACGATTTCATTTTAGTCTCTCTCAAATGAGCATCTAAATCTAGATCTAGCTGATAGGGCAACGCACCATTTAAGATAGAAATGATTATCGCAATACCAGCAAGCCGCAACTTGGACGAAAACTTCACAAGGTGAAATTTGCATGTCCGCTAATACGGCAAAAGCATATACCTAGATGAATCCAGGAACAATCCCAAACTCATCCTCTAAAAAACAACATAGTGCAGTTTCAATCTCACAAGAGTCACGCATAAGATTGAAAACCATAAACTCCATCACGCATAGCAGGAACAAGGCACTATGACATCCCCACTGACGTCATCAGCGCCCAACAGTGGGTGTAGACCATAGTATGAAAGTATGCTCTCACACATACAAATCCACACACCCACACATACTTGAGCATCCATTTCTACAAAGTCTTCCTACTGAGTTTCTGTCGGCACTCTGGAGGTGAAGGGCAAACTCAGCCACGACGAAGGCTAGCATCAAAGGAGAAGTCTAATCAAAAAGTAGTCCAAATCTCTTCATTCAAGCTACAAATGCTTGTGAAGTCTAAACAATTTCATTTTAGTCTCTCCCAAACGAGCATCTAAATCTAAATCTACTGATAGGGCAACGCACCATTTAAGATATAGAAAGAATTATCGCAATACCAGCATGCCGCAACTTGGACGAAAACTTCACAAGGTGAAAATTGCATGTCCGCTAATACCGCAAAAGGATATAGCTAGATGAATCCAGGAACATTCCCAAACTCATCCTCTAAAAACACAACATAGTGCAGTTTCAATCTTACAAGAGTCACTCATAAGATTGAAAACCATAAACTCCATCACGCATAGCAGGGACTAGCCACTATGACATCCCCACTGACACCATCAACGCCCAACAACGGGTGTAGACCATAGTATTAAAGTATGCTCTCACACATACAAATCCACACACCCACACATACTTGAGCATCCATTTATAACAAAGTCTTCGTACTGCGAATCTGTCGGCACTCCGGAAGTGAAGGGCAAACTCAGCCATCACGAAGGCTAGCACTAAAGGAGAAGGCTAATCAAAAAGTAGTCCAAATCTCTTCATTCAAGCTACAACTGCTTGTGCAGTCTAAACGATTTCATTTTAGTCTCTCCCAAACGAGCATCTAAATCTAAATCTAGCTAATAGGGCAACGCACCATTTTAAATAGAAAGAATTATCGCAATACCAGCAGGCCGCAACTTGGACGAAAACTTCACAAGGTGAAATTTGCATGTCCACTAATACAGCAAAAGCATATATCTAGATGAATCCAAGAACATTCCCAAACTCATCCTCTAAAAACACAACATAGTGCAGTTTCAATCTCACGAGAGTTACTCATAAGATTGAAAACCATAAACTCCATCACGCATAGTAGGGACTAGCTACTATGACATCCCCACTGACGTCATCAGCACCCAACAGTGGGTATAGATCATAGTATAAAAGTATGCTCTCACACATACAAATCCACACACCCACACATACTTGAGCATCCATTTATACAAAGTCTTCGTACTGAGTTTTTGTTGGCACTCCGGAGGTGAAGGCCAAAGTCAGCCATGACGAAGGCTAGCACTAAAGAAGAAGGCTAATAAAAAAGTAGTCCAAATCTCTTTATTCAAGCTACAACTGCTTGTCAAGTCTAAACGATTTCATTTTAGTCTCTCTCAAATGAGCATCTAAATCTAAATCTAGCTGATAGGGCAACGCACCATTTAAGATAGAAAGAATTATCGCAATACCAGCAGGCCGCAACTTGGACGAAAACTTCACAAGGTGAAATTTGCATGTCTGCTAATACGGCAGAAGCATATACCTAGATGAATCCAGGAACATTGTCAAACTCATCCTCTGAAAACACAACATAGTGCAGTTTCAATCTCACGAGAGTCACTCATAAGATTGAAAACCATAAACTCCATCACGCATAGCAGGGACTAGCTACTATGACATCCCCACTGACGTCATGAGCGCCCAACAGTGAGTGTAGACCATAGTATAAAAGTATGCTCTCACACATACAAATCCACACACCCACACATACTTGAGCATCCATTTATACAAAGTCTTCGTACTCAGTTTCTGTCGGCACTCCGGAGGTGAAGGGCAAACTCAGCCATGACGAAGGCTAGCACTAAAGGAGAAGGCTAATCAAAAAGTAGTCCAAATCTCGTCATTCAAGCTACAACTGCTTGTGAAGTCTAAACGATTTCATTTTAGTCTCTCCCAAACGAGCATCTAAATCTAAATCTGGCTAATAGGGCAATGCACCATTTATATAAACAAAAGGAAAACAAAAAAATCCTCCTGTAGCCTAGAAATAGAAACCCAGCCTGTAGCAAGTCTCTCGTCACGTCCGGGAAATCTAGGCACACCTAAAAGAAACCTCGTCCCAACAAACGAACATCCTTAAGGTGGGGGGCGAGCTCCTGGGGAAGCGCCGCAAGCATCCAATCTCTAGCCTGTGATCTGGAGGGGTGTGAACCAAAGATGCGTGCGAAGAGAGTCGTGGAACACTCAGGCTCCAAGTCCTTTTGCAACTACTGCAGCTCATCTTTTGAAAATGTGACGCCGTCCGCTTTCCTGATGCCCCAAGAGACCCCCAAAAAAATGGGGGTATACCTGAAGGGAGAGGGTGAAGGAAGGAGAGAGAGAGGAGAGAGAGCAAGTCAGAAGAAGAAGGGGGTAGGTTGAAGAAGGAGGGAGGTTGAAGAAGGGGGGAGCTGGAAGGGGGGAGAGGGAGGGCAGCAAGGGAGAGAAGGGAAGGGGACAGCAGGAGGAGAGGGGGAGGAGTGAAGAGGAGAGAGGGAGGGGAGGAGAGAGAGAGGGTGGGAGAGGAGGAGAGGGAAGGGGGGTAGGGGGGGAGGTGCAAGCAGCAGCGCGGGGGGGGAGGGCGCGGGAGCAGCAGTGGGGGGGGCGGCAGCATAGGCAGCAGCACGGCGGTGGGCAGCGCAGGCAGCAGCGCGGGGGATAAAGGGAGGGGAGGAGAGGGGAAGGGAAGGGGCAGCAGGTAGGGAGGGAGGGGAGGGAGGAGGCAGCAAGGAGGGGAGTTGAAGGGAGGGTAGCAGGAGGAGCGGGGAGCAGCAGCAGATCTATATAGATTTATATTTTTCATAGCAGTCATCTCATCATTCTCTTTTTCTACTTTTTGATTTTCCTCTTCTACTTCCTATTGTGCTTTCCTTCGTCCTTTCCTTGTCGAGAGACGCCTTTTTTCATAAAACGTAGTTGAAACTGTACTATCTTGAAGTACTAACCTTCTTCATTTCATCTCATAGTCCGGTTTTGAGAGTTTCCACCATCTTTACTTTTTGGACCATCCTTGTTCTTTTTCTATTAATTATTTCTTACGAGCGCTCAAGGCTTCTCTTCCCTATCCATGTGAGGTGTAGTATAGAACTTGAAGACATGTATTAGATACGCTTTGCAATTGTGAATCGATGTAACATCCTTGACAACTCTAAGATCAAGATCCATAATTTCAAATCTTATATCAAAACCTAATAGAGATCTTGAAAGATACAACCTTACTAATAATATAACTCAAGTTCACATTTTTAAATATGTATTTCAACAATTATTATATATAGAATAAGTTGTAACAATATAAACACAAAACTCAAAGGTTAAAACTAATATAAATATATACTTTTAAAGCCATTATATTAACTATCTTAATTTATTTAATTAAAATAATAAAAATAAACGATTTTAGTGGTCATATTAAATAATATAAATCAATGTAAATAAGTCACATTAAATAACATTAATCAAATAAAGAGTTAAGTTTATTAAAATTTAGATTTAAAAATACTAATATAGCTTCACTCTTGTCCAAGCAAGATGTTTCTTTTTCTGAATACAGGTATATTTCTTGTGAGGGATATGAAGTGATATACATAAAGTAGGTCAACTTTCAACTATTCATATATTAACAAATTCATAAGTATACACTTTTCTTCTATTGCTCCAGTCAGGCAGATTCAACCAAGACATCTCTTGTTCAGGGCCACAATTCACGAATGAATTGGACTTCCATTTGCTTAAAACAAAAAATCACAAATTGACAATGATGGGAAGTTTAAGACACTTTAAAGGTATGAGGAGATTTGCTTACTTGAACTGGCAGGTTTCTCTTAGCGATAGCGATGCAGCATAAATTACACATGACACAATACATGAAGCAAGTCAGTCCACCAATAGTTACAGTACAATTATTTTAAGAGAAAAGTCCAACTCTTTGTAAATTATAGGTTTCATACATGAACAAAAGAGAATTATCTCTAAGCAATTGGAACACTTTCCATAAATGTTCCAAATGTTTTCTCCTCGTTTTACTATAGATTAGGATATCATCTAAAAATGCTACAGCAAATTTTCCTACGTATGGCCTCAAGACACTATTCATAAGTATCGCCAAAGGATTTTGTTAAACCAAATTCAAAAGTATGTCTACCTTGTAAGACATGTTTGCCTGCCTTTAACGCCTGCAAAGTTAATTCAACCTGAGGACATAGAAAACCAACATTAAAACTGCAAGTCTGGCAACAACACATCTTCTAGAATTTGCAAAAACTTTTACTTTCCTTTCTGTAATAGATCTCTTTCCTCTAAAAATCCAAATATCTGTGGAAGAAATGCCCAACAGGAAGCACATAGCTGATCTGTTCTTCAAGTACAGCTATCAAGTGGGCATAGAGAAAGAAATCTCAGTCCTTGCCTGAAACCGAGTGTGAATAAAGGCACTGAACATACAACTTTGCAATGTTGTGGTTTTTACTGAACAGAATGGAACTGCAGATTCACTGGTAAAAAATGAGCATTATATGAAAAGGTCAACCTGAGCTTGCCCAGCAACCACCACTATAACACCATGTATGGACTTATCCTCAAAAATCTCATTTAGTCCCTCTACGCCCCACTTAGCTCCAGCATTTGGAGCAAAGTCCTCCACAAGTGGTACAATAGCTTTGGCAGCTTCCTACATCATATAAAACATACACTTATGTGACAAGCCTTTAAAGATCAAATACAGCAAAACTTTCTGGTTCTCTCAATCACTTCAATCATGTCATTCATGCATGCTTCACAACCTGCATGCAAAGTAGACTGCCCACAGTATCGTCTTTTGACAAACAATCAGACTTAAAAGTCGTTAGAAGCTATAGTGCCTTTTTTCCCCCACACCACCTGATCTCTGACACAAGATGTAAGAGAAATAAAACACAAATGGAGAAATAGAAATGGCGTAGGTTCTAGGTAGGAAGGGGCATAGTAGGCCTATATTCAAGCTCCCGCTAACATATGTGGGATAATGCACAATTGGAAAGCCATGTGGCCTATATGCTTGCCCGTGGATCCATTAGCCCCTTCAGGCCTATCACAGTGTTGTAAATATTATACTGAGATTCTCAATGTAAACTAAACAAATTTTTCGCCCCTCCCAAAAGAAGCCACCAAGCCACCTCCTTTTGCCAGGAGACATATCAGCACATAAATCTCAGCTCCAACAGGTCCAGGGGTAAGCCTAGACGTTTCATGCATACTAAAGACTTATGCCAAGCAAGCTTTTTTTAAAAAACTGGCTGCCTTAAAGAAACAACTCAAATATTTCTCCTTCCTAGCTGTTTCCTCCAGTCCATCAGCAGAAAAAAAACAATCTCTTCTGTAAAATATCAAGTCATGCAAAGTGATTTTGAATCCAGGGTAATCTCTTTGCACATGGCTGTAGGGACATTTCGAAATCCTTGGTTGTGTGTGGCTTCAGTGCAATATTTGTTGCCACAATCATGTGTCTCTGATGTAGGTAAGCACCTAGATTCCAGCCCTCCAGTGATTCTCTCTTACCGAGGAAAGCTCAACCACTAACCCAACTTAAAAACGGATGTTATAAGTTGGATAGGAACCTCAGGCTTCCAATCAAAATCTCCTATCTACCAATGGGGAGATGGCCTCTTAGAAATGAATTTTCATCGACCTATACTGGGGTGGCTAATGCACGTGAAGCTTCCACTCAACCTCCTGTCTATCTGGAAAGACTGAAGAAATCTCACCAGCACATCTCCACTTTGAATAAAGATGTGCCTTCTAGCCACCAGTGCACACCAATATTGAGGCAAACCCAACTAGTCCAAGATTTCTCATCTCAAATTTCGCCTTCAGTAGAGACTATTATTTGTGATCTTGTCCAAGTGCATGTTCATCTAAAGTATCAGCTGTCAATAATGTGCCAATAAGACAAGATGGTATCACTGTTTGTTGTACATCAGCAAGTGTAGGTAAAAAAACCCAATGTTTGAAGTGAAATTTCTAAAGAACATTATTAGCCAAAAGCCTAGAAATCAAATCGCGACAAAAAGTATATGATGGTGGCATGTAACAAAGTTATACAATTGGTGTGAAAAAGAAAATGTAAAAAATTGCAAAAGCATGAGTAGAATCTCAGAAGAAGGAGAGAGAAGGAAAGAAGAAATTTTATTGAAGTCTTCAAAAGACCGAAGGGTCTATGAGACTAAGAGAGCTGAAAGACTATAAGACTAAGAGAAAGAAAGAAAGTCTTTGAAAGACGGAAGGGTCTCTGCAACTAAGAGATCCGAAAAGGACAGTCTATGTTTTGGACATTTTCAATTGCATCCATGGAATGAGGCACATCTAAAATACATGTCTTACTATGAAACCAGGAAATTGTGGACTGGGTACTTTGGAATTAAGGAGAAAGAAAGAAAGAAAGAAAACATCTGCGAAAGGCGAAAAGAGCCTGTGAGACCATTAAAAACTGAAATCAGTGGGTCTAGTTAGGGTCCCATTTGGAGTTGCGATGTTTCTGGAACATGTCTGAGATCTACTACTGGCATCCTCTACTACTCTCTGTAGATGTACTCATGCAGGTGTGAGGCAGCCCAACATTGGGATGCTGCAATGATGGTACCTCGGATGGGACGGGTGCTTGCTGGATCTCCTACTCATTTGGCGAGCCTGAAAGTCAAGGTCACGATCCTGATGCCTACCATCCATTTCTTCTCCTGTGGAGAAATCTGTGATCTCTTGCTGTCTAGGGCCGTGACCCCGTGTGGGTCTCGTGAGTCTAAACATAAGTCGGGTGACCTCATGTATGAAGAGTGCAGTGCATCTCTGGTCTCAGTAGTCAATGATTCTGGCAAATCCTCAAATGTCTACAATGACATTGGCTGCAATCTCATGACCTTCCTCAATTTGGAATCTATGAGATGAGGTCCTAAGCTGGCCCATGGCGATCCATACTGCATGGGAGGGATGAATCTGTAAGTTTTGTGGTGCCTAGATGAAGCCATTCTCGCTCAAGTGGAGAAAATGCTCTCTATAAACAGCAATTTTGGTCATGTGGCTGCATGGGAGACGTCCATGTCATATGAATGTATCCCTGATGATCTGATGAGCCTACTGTGTGAGACACAGGAAAGAGACATCTAGTAAGTACTCGTATGGCAGAAAATTATCAATAGACATGCCCTGTGATCGGAACCTTCTAAAGACTCGTGCAAATCAGCACGCCTCAATCTCCCTCTCTCTCTCTCTTCTCTCTTGCCCGCACTGCAGCTGCAGCTCCTGATCCACCTGCTACTTCTGGATACACTTGGGAGTCAACATATAGGGAGGAGACGAGAGAGACAGGTAGAGTATGT
Organism: Dipteris shenzhenensis; assembly: GCF_047967505.1. Lineage (NCBI taxonomy): Eukaryota > Viridiplantae > Streptophyta > Polypodiopsida > Gleicheniales > Dipteridaceae > Dipteris > Dipteris shenzhenensis. Next base: position 55,511,034 of record NC_141614.1, read on the forward strand.
GGCTCAGGAGGAGTGGCAGTCCTGTATAGATCATCTCTCATTGGGGCGATTTCAGTGAAGAGGAGAGACCCACACTCTAGGTTCCTTTGGATCCGATTACAACACACGACTAGCCGAGATCTGTTCATAGCGATTTGCTACTTTTCACACACTTCGCCAGAGCAGTGCGGGAGGAGGCTGAGACATCACCATACAGACCTCTCCACAAGGATATCATGGATTTTTCGTGCTGTGGAGATGTTCTCCTAGTTGGGGACTTCAACGCGAAGACAGGAGCACGTCAGGTGCCATTGCTAGATTTTCGAGAGGATGTTGTTTTACTTCCCGACATAGATCTCGCTGGCGCTAGCACTTCACGAGTGTCCACCGTTGATAGACGGGCCCATGTGATCGATGGACATGCACTCCTAGATCTAGGTACGACGCATGGTCTCATTCTCTATAACGGTCTTGAACGATAGCTCTCCTCCAGTCGCTTCACCTGCTTTCCGCATGGAGGGGGGTCTAGCGTGGTTAATTATATCTTGGGATTTGCTGCCTTCACATCACACATCACGGACTTCTCTGTTTCACCACCTTTCCCCACCACCTACCACACCACCCACTTACACTACTTATCACGACACACTTCAATCATAGCCTCTCACCAAGATATTCTACACGACTCTACACTCTACTCACCTATATTGACCATATACCTCTCCTAGAGGACCGGGCCGCTTTGATTAGCCGATCACTGCATGAGGCTGCCCTTCACGCCTTCCCGTACACCACACGCTCTAACAGTCCATCGCCTCTAGGATCCGTGCCATGTTATAGCTAGTACGATGACGAGTGTAAGGCTCTTTGCCGACAACTCCGATTTGAGTCCAACATGGCCTACCGAGTGAACCCGACACGTTACACGAGTATCGCCATCTAGTTCGCTAGAAGAAACGAAACTTTATTCACGGAAACAAGGAGGAATTAATGAACATCCTATTTAGTAATAACTCCAATGATTTTTGGCATCGGTTTCTTGAACAGCTGTCCCCCTCACCACTCACAGATACTCAGGTCTAGCACGACTACGCACACATTATATGACACCCACAACCAGCCCACCCCTGATCTTCCACACACCACGACCGACTTCTTGCAATCTATTCACTAAGGGAGGCGACAAAGATGCGGTCATGAAACTTCACAATGGCTGAGTGAAGGATCATGAGGGTTTATGCACCAAGTTTATTGCATACAGGAATGATATCCTAGCAAAGCTATTCAATGAAGCAATTTGTCTTGGTTTCCCACACACATGGATCCTCAACATTATCACACCTATCCACAAGACAGGGGATCCCACGAGTTCAGGTAACTATAGGACCATTATGATTGGGCATGTCATGTCCAAGCTATATGCCTCCAGCACTTGATATGGAGATCAGCTACGTTGCAGAGATGCAGGGACTAAAAATAGGGGGCAGGCAGGCTTCCGACATGATCATGGGACCATAGGCCACATACTTATACTCAAGAGTGCCTAGAGGCCACAGCACAAAGACAAGAGAGTCTATTGCTGTTTTGCGGATTTCCGCAAAGCCTACGACACAGTACCACGAGCACGTCTCATCAGGCAGTTGCAAGAGCTGGGCGATGACTAGGAGATAGTTTGGGCTGTTATGGCACTTTAGAGGGTTTCCGGCGAAGTTCATACGTGGGGGATGGACAGATGAGATTATGAGCACCATTGGGGTCAAACAAGGTTACCCACTTTCACCCACCTTCTTTGGCCTTTATATAGACGAGCTTGAGTCTTTTATGAGGACCCTAGGAAGAGCTGGTTGCTCTCTCACCGGCTACATGCTCCAAATTCTATCGTACACTAATGATGCGGTACTCTTATCCTCGTCTGCTGAGGGGCTCCAAAGACATCTAGATGCGCTACTGGCTTTTTGCGAGTCCCATGATTTGAAGGTCAACCTAGGTAAAACCAAGGTTATGATCTTCAACACCTCCAGGGTAGCCGCACACAGAGAGGAGTTCACATTTGACGGGGCACCAATTGAGATTGTCTCATCATACACACCTAGGGGTCCTATTCTCTGGACCTATCTTCACAATGAGGTTGGCGATGCAGGCCCCTCTGAGTAGAGGATACACCTCCCTTGCCCAACTAGAGAGACAATGTTTTCATTCACATTTTCAGGACCCACGGACCAAGGTTCTCCTTTTTTACTCCTTGGTCCGATCAGCAGGCATGTACAGCAGCACTTGCTAGAGGCGAGATCTATCCCTGCTGATGACTCCCACCACAGAAGCAATATCCGGACGAGTGGCAACCATGGCATACATCAAAGAACCAATCTCAACCTCATATCTCACTTTCGAGGTTAGAGCTGCTAAATACTTCTTCCTTCTATCATCTTTGCTCTTCTCAGGTAACTCTAAAGAGAGTTTCCAAAACCTAGCTGTAAATTCAGCATTACTCTTGTTATTAAGTTGCTTGAACCTTTCCCAGCGGAAGGTCAATTCTTCTTCATGCCTTAGAGGCATGAAAGTGGCCTTAAGCTGCTCTACAAATTTGGACCATTGAAGAATAGGCTCTTTTCCCGTTTGTGATAAAGACCACCACATTAAAGCATCCTTCTGTAGATGCAGTGTGGCAAGAGCAAGTTTCTCGTGATCGGGATCTTATCTTGATGGGCAAAATATAGCTCAAAATGGCGAATCCAATTGAGGATTTTATCCGCCTCTCTTGCTCCATCATACTTTGGGAATTCTATTCTCTCTCGACCAGAAAAATCAGAGAACACTTACCACTGAGACTCCAGAATTTAGAGATTGCGTTCTAGAAAGACTTGCAAGGAAAAACAGGATAGCGACCTACAAGCAGCCTTGCTTCACAATTTGTTCTCACCCTTTCACTGGATTTTGTTGCCCGTCCCTAGGCTTCCGCACTGCCCTTAGCAAAGCATGGCCTTGTCGTGCGACGCCTTTCGTGCCTCTGCACTCTTCTGTCCGATCGTTTGCCTTCCTACGCGGCAAGGCCTGCGAGTACAATGCTTCGTCGCTTGCGAGTACGATGCTTCGTTGCTTGCTATCGTGCGTGCTTCCCGTACGGACCCTTTTCTATGCTGCGCTGCAGTCCGTGCATGTCCCGCTGCACTCTTTCTTTCTCCCGCTGTCCCTTTTGTGGATTGTCGCTGCTCTGATACCAAATGTGAAGAAACAACCTTCTCGATAATGCAAATGTGTGCAATGCATGCAGAATTTGAATGCCGATTGGCCCTCCAATGGGGAAGAGCGCCCTCGTAAGAGTACTTGTTTCTATTTTCGACCCACATGCAAGGTGGGAGAGGGAGATGGTGGATGAATGCAAGGTGAATGAAGAATGCTACGTGAGATTCACAATGAAATGGTGATACCCTTTCATTAATGTCCCTTGAGATCACTCAAGTTCCATCTTCCCATTTACACCTACCCTTAGCCTATGACCCATGCATCTACCATTCAATGCACCTTAATGCACCCTTCCCTTCCTATTGCCCCTAGGACCTAGACACGTGTGTGCACATTTTTATTAATAGAATAAGTATCACATGTCCAAATTTGATGCCGTCTGAAGCAATGGCTCCAGCTCGACTAGTCCTATCTACTCAGATGATCCACCGCCATAACAAATCGGTCAGTGTCCATCATAAATACATATACATGTTACACCATTGGCGTATAATATATAAAAATGTTTTAATGTCTACCAATCACGGATTAGTGATTTCTCGTCATGACATACCCAGCCTAGGCCCTCTACTCCAACCCCTATTCCATATTCCAACCTCTACTCCAGCCTGCTGCCTAAGCCCTCTACTGTACTCCCTTGCTAAACCCTCTACTTTACCCTTCCTTGCTAAATCCAAGATGCAGTATTATTTATGAAGTATATAATGATTGATGTGTGGAGATAGATTCTCAGCCCCCGCTTTGATAGGAAAATGCATAATCCATTAGTATTAGTTCACCCTGTAATCACATGGAATAATAAGCTAAGTTAGTATGGTTAATGTGATTAGGCTATTGCCCTCACGTTAATCAAGTATTGGGACTATCTTAAGGTCCCCTTAATTATTTCGACTTTATAAAATGTAATGTAAATTGGTTTTTTGATAATATAGCTAGGTTTTAAGGTACAAAACAGAAATGTTTGTGGTTGAATCATGGTCATATCAATTCTATTATAAAAGTTATGAATATTTGCAAAAAGTAATCCATTTTTGCCATCAAGACTAGTGATGAACATAATGAAAATTTTCACTACATTGATATAGCAATTGTCTTTGATGGACTAATGACTTCGTTTGGATGTGTTTTCCTAACAAGACATGTTAGAGTGGTGTTTTCAATTTTGAAAAATTATCTTTTGGTCTAGTTTTACCCTCCCAAAAATTGATCCAATATTTTTACGCGTTTCTAAGCGAAACGCTTGCCAAGATCTAGAAACGTTTCTTGTTACCAAGCTTCCTGCCAATCTATCTTTTCATGACTACTGGATGAACTAGAGAATCAAAGAGAAAAGATATCGTGCTCGTGTGCCAGAAATGAGTCTAAAAACACAGCATGCTATCTTGTCAAAAATTCTTGCGCTGCCAGTTTCATGGTAAACTTGGCACCTATAAAAACGCATCCTAAGTACACCATAGGATCTAGCTATCCGAACCGGCTGCTGAAGTCTCATGTTGAAGCTGAGATTCAATAATGTTGAAGATCATAACCTTCATTTTACCCACATTGGCCTTCATGTCTTAGCTTTGCGAGTGCGAAGTCTCATGCTAAAGCTCAGCTTCATTAATGTTGAAGATCATAACCTTGATTTTACCCAAATTGACCTTCATGTCTCAGCTCCTACAAAAAGCCTGCAAGGCTGTCAAATGCATCTATAACCCCTCAGTTGTGTCTGAGATCAGCACAACATTGTCCTTATTTAGCAAGGTAGGAATGAAGACTTTACCAAGGTTAATCCCTGACCTCCTCAAAAGAGGCCAGCTCATCAATGTAGGTGGGGAGAGGAGACTCCTCTAACATCCCCTGTGTGGTGCAATTTATTATTGTCTGCAAACGACCAAAAAGGTCCATGAGACCAAAATCTGAAATACATCATTCTCATACAATCATTCTCATACACCTATGTTGGGATACTAAAGTGTCTAGCACACTTAGGGGCTGATCATACTTATCTTTTCTTTAGCATTTCTACCCCCCGCCGCACAGCACTTTCTACCCCGTTGAGTTCTTTCTTACTCCACCTACCATGATATACGCTTTGATCGCGATCACTCACCTACTTACTCTGGCCGTCTATACATACTTCTCGCATACATTGACTTTATACCCCTATTAGAGGATCGTGCTGCCGTAGTCACTCGCTCACTACACGAGGCTGCTCTTCACACCTTCCCCACACCACTCGCTCCACCCACCCACCACCACCAGGGACCGTACCCTATAATAGCTTGTAGGATGATGAGTGTAAGGCTTTAGGCCATCAGCTCCAATTCGAAACAAAAAAAAGCCTTCCGAGCGAACTAGAGACGCTACGCGAGTACCGTCGACTGGTACGCAAGAAGAAACTTAACTTTGTGCATCGGAACGAGGAGGAGCTACTAAACATTTTGTTCAATAACAACTCTAAGGACTTTTGGCAGAGATTTCTAGAGGGACGGTCCCCCTCACCACTCACTGACACTCAAGTGTGGTCTGATCATGCACGGACGCTCTATGATATCCCAAATCAGCCAGCCCCTAACCTATCACATATGCCATGCCCCACATCCTGCACCCTCTTCACTAGGGGGGGTTAAAGGATGCCGTAATGAAACTTCATAATGGCTGAGCGAAGGATCATGAGGGACTATGCACTGAGTTCATTGCATATGGGATTAACCTCCTAGCCCCGATCTTAGCCAAGCTATTTAATGAAGCTGTTTGCTTGGGGTTTCCACGCACCTGGACCATTAACACTATCTCACCCATCCACAAGGCAGGGGATCCCATGAGCTCGGAGAGCTACATGACCATTATGATTGGACATGTCATATCCAAGATTTATGCATCAATACTTGATTCTGAGGCCAGCAGAATTGCGGAGTGTCGAGGACTTAGAGCAGCGGGGCAGGCCGATTTCAGGCGGGATCATGGAACCATGGACCATATTCTCGCGCTCAGATGTATCATCGAGGAGGCGAGGGCACGGAAGCAAAGGGTTTACTGTTGCTTTGTGGATTTCCGTAAGGCATTTGACACCATTCCGAGAGCCCGCCTCATACGACGCCTACAGGATTTGGGTTACGACCAGGAGATCATTTGGGTTGTCATGGCACTTTATGAGCGAGTTTCAAGCAGAGTCCGGACAGGATCTGGATGGATAGACGAGATCATGCGCACTATCGGGGTCAAAGAAGGGTATCCACTATCACCTACCTTGTTTAGCCTCTACATTGACGAGCTCGAGACAGTGATGCAAACACAGGGGGGGTAGGTTGCTCTCGCAGGCACGCTGATCCAGATATTGCTTTACGCAGATGACGTGGCTCTCTTGTCTTCCTCAGTAGAGGGGCTCCAGAGACACCTTGACGCACTACAATCCTTTTGTGAGTCTCATGATTTGAAGGTCAACTTGGGTAAAACCAAGGTTATGATCTTCAATACATCTCGAGCCATCATGCGTGAGGAGCAATTCGCATTTGATGGGTCTCCTGTTGAGGTAGTTTCATCATACACTTATCTTGGAGTCGTCTTTTTCGGACCCATCTTCACTATGAGACCCGCGATGCATGCACACCTGAGCAGAGGATATGCTTCATTGGCTAGACTAGAGAGGGAGTGCTTCCACTCTCACTTTCAAGATCCACGGACCAAAGGGTTGCTTTTTTACTCCTTGGTCTGCCCAGCAGGGATGTATGGCAGTCCATGCTGGGGGCCAAACTTATCGGATACAGAGTGAGCCAGGGTGGAGCGGCTACAAGTTCTCATGTTATCACGGATGATCCGTGGTAAGCCATCCGTCCCTCACCAAATCATTCGGGCAGAGTTTGGGTCACCCCCATTACAGCTAGATTACGTATCTGTACCGAGTCACGGAGTATGGGGATTACACCTTCGGGCGTAGCAGGATACCATGGCTAACACTGTCCTCTTCTATGGCACTTGCAGCAGGGGGAGACCAGAGGTGCTGGTATGCACGCACAGAGAGATGGTTTGCGGGACTAGGGCTCCACATGGACAGACTACCTCCATTCCAGTACAGCATGGATGCTCCTTTCCCTCCCCTCCTATCACGTGAGGTCAACCAGGTTATCCATGAGGATCTACTACAGCTATACACATTCCGGACTTGGTTGGGCCCGAGTGATCTTCCAGTGAAGCTAGGCTTCTACAGAGATCACTTCTTACATATCACAGCGGAGGGTTTCATTGATTTACCAGGACACACGCAGATTCACCTACCCCACTCGCTGAGGATCTCTCTTGGGCAGTTCCGGGTCTCTTCACACATACTTTGTATCGAAAGCGGCAGAGCACAGCGGCTACCCACGGAGAGGCACATATGCACACTGTGTGACATGCAGGAGGTTGAGACAGAGGAGCATTTCATCTTCAGGAGTCCTGTTTACTATGAGATCCGAGGGCGTTTCTACTGCCTCTTCAGAGATAGTTATGGGGTTTTGGCCCCGTTTCCTCTCCTACCTAGATCAGCGATGTTTGGCTAGTTTCATTCATGAGGTGCTTAGATACCGCAAGAGGATACTCCAAGCACGGAGACAGGAGCAGACTTCTTCCTCGACTGATACCTCTCAGAGCTCTATCACGGAGTTCTTTCAGCCAGATCACATAGACCCCCACGAGATGAGACCTCGACACGATCGTGACCTGGAGCCTATGACCCGACAACTCAGACAGAGGGTTGGCACACAGATCATACTTGGGGGCATCCCCTCCTTGTTTAGGGTCAGAGCCCGATCGACGGGGGTCACAATGGCCCTGATTAGACGCAAAGCTACGACCAGGAGACGTACCAGAACTACACCCTTGGGAGGCCGACAATGCTCTATTGTTGACCTCATGCCTCCACTTCCACTGCCTCACCCATCCTGATGTCCTGCTGCTGCTGATGATCATCATCATCATCAACATGATGTCGATGATGATGCTGAGATTGATATATATAGTCGACTATTGACATGACTATGCTGTACTTAGGAATTAGTACTGCCATTTTGCATTTTTTGCATTCTCCATTGGTGTGGATGCTCGTTTAGTAGCTCCACTACCACAGCTCATTGTATTAGGTTTTTCACAGTCTCATAGACCCATCGGTCTTCCGAAGACTTTAATAAACTTTCTTTCTTTCTACTAGAGCAAGACCTGTAACACTTAAATTATTTTTTTTAATTCGATAAAACAAGCCTGAAATTATAGCTCGAGGATGGAGAATGACAAAAAGAGCTAGCTGGGCTAGCGTCTCTCAAGCCCGAAATGTCTCTCAAACATGTCTGAAATCTGAATCTGCAACCCTCGTTCGCTCCATGGGTCTCAAATGTGGATGTTGTGGGATACTCTATCGTGAGCTACTCGGGCATCCTAGAGTAAATCCATGATCTACTATGAGTACTTGAAGCGGTGAATGGACTTGGCTAGGGTCTCTCTGAGGCATGTCCGAAATCTATCTCTATTGTCCCCTAGCCCACTTCGCGGGTCACAGCCAACAATGCCATGATGCATCTACGCACTACAAAGCTGCAATGAGGGTGCCTCAAATGTGATGTCTATTCGCTTGCCCTATACTTGTCCTCATGCTAGTCTAGCATGTATGGGTTGTGTGTCCAATGGCAAATATTGGGCATGGGCTTCTATCCTATGAATAAAAAATATGGGATCTAATGCTATTTGTGCTACTAGCCAATTGCTAGTCACACGAGCGTGCACCTAAGTCGCCTAACCTCTAACACAAAGAGAATGAAAGAAAAGAAAAGAAATGTATATTGACGTTGACAGAAGCCCTCACAGGACTATGCGACAAACTACACATCCAAGAAAGACTGCATCTGGAAAAGACGAGAGAGTCAAGGAGTGCCCATGGCTACTCAGCTTGAAATTATTCTACCAAACTCAAACACATCGAAGAGAGTACTCATGGCTACTCAATTCGGGATTATTTAAAACACACAGACTAAGTAGAACTAGATCAGCTTACATCAGTTTAAGACTGAGAGTCTTTTGGTTTAGATTTAAAGTCTCTGATGCGTGCTTTCCCAACTCTGTAAACAGCCCACTTCCCTTCTTTCCAAGCTTCCTTTACTTTAATAAGTTATGTGGCCTTTATCTTGAGCTGAATTGGAGTGAGTTCCTCTGAAATCCATATCTTGGTGTCTCTCAGTTTGTTACTTTGCCTGAGGATTTTGTTCCTTGCTGCCAGCAAACAAAGCAAAGTAGAGATGAAGGCAACTAATATCTATAGCAAAGCAAGAAACCAGAAAAGGAGAAGGAAGCAAGGCAGCGCACAACTAAGCAATTCAATGCAAAGTAACTAAATGAAGGGCAAGCAAAGCATAACTAAGAACCAAAGTCAAACACACAAATGAATTGCGGGAGCGAAGAAGCAATAAGAGGATGACACACAAGAGAACGCAGATACAACGAATTGCAGCAACAAAGCATAGAAGCAATGAATAGGAAAGAGAAGAAAAAAAGCCTGCAAGACTAGAAGGAAATAGAGATGTTGGCTTCCATGAATAAATCCACACTTTATTTCCAAGAGAGAAGAGAACCTTACAATGAGGATGGCCACACCCTTTGATATATTTTCATGCCACCAATCACGTCCTAAATCACTCAACCACTCCAGTAATTACACCTCAAATCACTCCACCAACTCACGTCTACATCTGCAGGCATTTACGCATCTTCCGCAGGTTCCGACAATGACTTCTTGGACCTTCTGTATATCTTTGGCCTGTCAAACTTGTCCTTCAATTCGGTCATCCAGTTTGTCATTTGGGCTGTAATTCAGTCCATTCAGTCTGTCATGTGGCCTGTGTCATTTGGTTGATTCAATCTGTCATTCGGTTTGTCATTTGGTCCATTCGGCCTCCCATTTGGTCCATTTGGTTGGCCATTCGATGATTCGGTCTGTTCAGTCTCAACATTTATTCCCCCTACTTGCAGTCGTCCATGTCCTCATGAACTTCCTTTGGTGCCCCTTTTTCCATGAACATGCAGTCGTGAAGATGCATTTCATGTGCATCCTTGCTGCCGGTGTTCTTCTGGTCTGGCACATACAACGGTATGCTTTGTCAGTGCTTCCATGCTCATGGTTTGTTTGAGGCTGCATCCCTCGAAGCTTCCTTGATGTCGGCCTCTTTGTGATCGCACATGTAAGTTCCTCTTCATGCTTGCTTGCCCTCTTTTCTTTTTGTTTTACCTCGAGTTATAATATCAATGGCGAATTTCGGGATCAAATGGTGCCTTTCCTTGCCTCTTCACTGTTTGTCTACACTTTGGTGGCTTGCCTTTTCTTTTATGCTCAATGCTTATGCACAAATCTCATATAACAGTATTGACTCCTTATACACATCATCAGCATAAAGCAAGATAGGTATGACAGTCTATGGTAGAGACTTCTATTAGCCTCGCATCCAAACTTACTAAACTTTAAGTAACCAACATTTTTTAGAGGATTTTTAGAGTCAAAACCTCCAAAAACACCCAGAGAATCCCAACCACAAGGCTCCCTCAAACATTATCATTCTCTATCTGCTACTAGGTCCTTCTGATTACCATGTCGCAATTGAATTATTGTGGATGCCATAACAGCATGTTTACTACTGTTCTCTAGAGAGACAATTTAACATTCAAATTACATTATTTGCCTACACTACAAACCTCAAATCTTACCATAAAACAGGCTATGCTTATTTTTTCAATGCTAATAATGTGTCCATTGTTGTCATTTGAAAAAACCTCAAATCTCACCATAAAACAGGCTATACTTATTTTTTCAATGCGGATCATGTGTCCATTGTTGACATCCAAGTGTGGATAATACTTTGGAAATGGCAAGAAGGTCCCAAACCTCAGTTCGGCTCCAAATCAGTGTAAGAGACAGTGACTGCGCTAATTCCCTCAGCCTTGAGACATATTGAGTACGAACAAAGATGCCTGCTCCAATCAGTGCCACCTTAGGTATCTCCCCTGCCTCCTGGTCAACCATAGTTACCTGCTTGCACAATGTTTCAATACATAATTAGCAAAAGCTTATGTGATTGAGAATATAGTAGAAGTCACACAACTGACAAGACATAAATATCACAATTCCCAACTAGACAAGCAAGTCCGCTTCTCAATGAAAATGTGCCATAAAACAGTCTGCTAACATTGAGATCCATCATGCATACACACACACAAGCCAATAAGACCTCCAAATTTGAAAAATGGTTTAAAAATCATTAATTAGTTGAGGGGAAAGGCGGATGGAATGAGAATGATGCTGGAGTGCAAAGGAAAGGAGAAAGAGGGCTTTTAAAAAATTGCAACCATTCCCTTTCTATGCGGTCAATCATCAACTGTTCTCTTCTCCCTTTGGCTCATCGTTCCTGTTATTTTCTTTATCTTCTTACTTGGCTCATTCTCTCATCCACCTCCATCTCACATCTAAACCCTAAACCCTAAACCCCCCTTTCCTTATCCTTACCTTTCTATCCACTCCCTCCTCTTCTCACCCCTTCACCTCCATCTCTTCTTCTCCCTGCGCCTCACCTCCACCTCCCCCCCCTCCCTCTTCCTTTAACTCCACTCCATTGCTCTACTCTCCCACTCACTTTTGCTTGCTTCCCATTTAGTCTCTCACCCCCTTTCCCCTCTGTTTTATTTTTGTTTTAGCTTAGCGCGTAGTACTCTGCAAAGGGCCTTAGTGAGCCCTTTGTTTCAGCCCGCAGTGGCTTGTATGGGTTACTTCTTCTGCTTGTATACTTTGTCTCATAAACCTGTGCGGCCTCCAGAAGATGTAAATACATCTTATTTCTTTTCTGCTCATCTCATTGCCTCTCCCTTCAGCGCCACACCCCTCCTTGTAAAAAAATACAGGGAATTTGCTTGCTAAATGCGAAGTCCCACTTATCAAAAGAACCCAAAGTGCCACGTGGCAACAACACATCAGCCTACTCAAAAGACTACTAGAAAGACTGCTAGCTAGCTAACTAGATAGCATACTAACTAGCCCCTTCGTTACAGACACCTTTATTATAGTGGAGGGCCTCCCAGAGCCAGACATGATTCGTGGAGGTGAGAGCACTTAGCACATTCCATTGATCTCTCATATTCAGGCTCGTCCGGTCGCTCGCAAGGGAGCTATATATACACTTATCTATCTCCACCCTCAGCAGACCGCAGTTCAATACCTCCATCCTTGGACCAACGCATGGGTAATCTTCTCACAAGTTATCAGGATATTATGTTAAGAGATGTTCTCCCTTCCCAACTCCCATCAATAGACCTGAGGACCATCGTATTGAACTTCTCCCAGGTTCTACGCCACCCGATCAGTTTCCTTATAGACTATCCAAGCTTATGGAGGGTGAGTTGGAGCAGCAACTCTCTCAATTCCTTTGTGCTGGTTTTATATGCTTCATCTTCACCTTTTGCAGCTCCTATATTATTTGTTCTAAAAACGAGTAAACTCGTAATGACCACATTCCATTCTGAAGGCCGTCTTCAAAATGTCAGCCTCAAAAATATGGACTTGATGGTAGCCACTTTCAAATTCAATTCTTGAGAACTACTTTGCACCATTGAGCCTTTCCAAGATGTACTCAATGTGAGGCATTGGGAATTTGTTACCGATGGTCAACACACAATCGTGTTACTCAACAAGATGATGTCAAGGATATTCTCGAAGTATATCGATGAGTGTCTATTTATTCTTTTGGATGACCTTTTGATCTTTTCCTCATCTATGGAGCAGCATTTGCAGCATGTTAAGCATGTCCTTCCGGTCTTCCGAGACAGCCAGCTCTACATCAATGCTGAGAAGAGCGCATTCGGACTGCTGAAGTACAATATTTGGGCTATATTATCAAAGCAGAAGGCATCCGCTTGGATCCCGAAAAGGTTCAGGCTATGCAGGATTGGCCTGTCCCCACAACAGCACAAGAAATCAGGTCTTTTGTTGGTTTTTTCCAAGCATATAGCTCACATATGGATGGTTTTTCCACTTGTGCGGCCCAACTTACAGATCTACTCAAAGGGTTGAAGACACGCAAGCAGAAGATCTCCATCACCAGCTCAGCACTAGAGGCTTTTCAGAACTTGAAGACATTGACCTCTACCACTCCAGTCTTAAAGTTAGCATCTTGGGATGACCCCTTCTTAGTTATCACCAATGCCATTAATGTCGCTATCGGCAGCAAGAAGACCAGCCAGTAGCATATTACAGTAGGAAGTTGAATGCCACCAAGCAGAATTCTTCAATTTATGGGTCATTCAAGCATTGAAGCATTGGAAGTCTTTTTATATGGGCAATCAAGACAGACCATCAAGCCTAAAGTGGCTTCAAACAATGCCCAACGCCTAGTGGAGTGATCCGCAAGCCAGGTGGAGCCAAATCTTTCAGCACTTTGGCGGTATGATAAGGTATGTCCCTAGCGAGCATAATCCAGCTGCCGATGCTCTCAGCCGCAAGTCATCCATCCAAACAATTCAAGGGGCAATTGTGCTCCAGATTCAGGACAAAGATAGCATGAAGGCACAATACGGGGATTCAGCCGAGTTCAGCACCCAATACCATTTGGCCACATGTCTTGATCTGGGCCATTATTCTATTTAGGATGAGTGGTTGTTTTAAAGAAGCGACTTTGTGCTTAAAAACAAAAAGCAAGCTCTTCTCCATGATGCCCATGATTCTCTTGTCGAGAGCCATTGAGGCATCAATAGTACCTTGGAGAAGTTAGAGCAGTTATTTTATTCACCAAGGATGCGACATGATGTTTACAGCTATGTCCAGCACTGTCAAATATGTCAGATGATTAAGGCATCCCATAGGAAGGTGACAGGCTTGCTCAAGCCATTGCCCATTCCGGAGGCCCCTTTCAAGAACCTCTCTCTTAATTTCATGGGACCTCTCCCAGCATCTGCAAGTGCGCACAATGCACACTACTTGACTATCATTGATCGGTTCAGCAAATCTTGCATGCTCATACTCTGCAAGCAAACAGCCATAGAAAAGATGTCACTCACCTTTTCATTCAGTTTTGGTAGCTGTGAACCTTTACCTCAGACAAGGACCCCGGTTCACTTCACACTTGTGGCGTGCCTTATTGGAAAATTTTGGCACCAAGTTACAGCTACCTAGTGCCTTTCATCTGCAGTCAAATGGGCAGACTGACGTTCAATGTTCTCAAAGCATACTGTCATGATTTCAGAACAAATGGAAAAGGTCCCTTCCTTTGATGTAGGCCACACTTGATGATACTTACTCATCTAGCATTGGTCGAGCACCATATGAGGCAGCCTTCGGCAAGCAGTTCTCATCCATTCTCACCAAGCGAGTTTCTCAATCTCTATAAGTCAATAAGACCATATAGAACATAGCAAAGATTACTGAGTCACTAAAGAATTGGATAGCCAATACGCAGGAAACATATACACAGAGGAAGATTGAATTTATTCACGCATCATCAAGCCACGGCTTAAACAAGCAGGCAAGCAATTGTTAGAAAGGTCACCTCCCCATCTGTCAGACCCCAAATGAGGAGAGCATGGGGGAGGGAGACCTAGGGCAGGATATGCCCAGAGAAGAGAGAGAGAGGGGGCTGCCACATAAGCACCTCACAGACACTTGTGGAGGAGCTATGCTGGCTGTAACAGCATGGATCTGGCCTGGAAGAGGCAGATCTGGAGCAGCACTAGAAGGCGAGATGATCCAGCGAGAATGCGCAGGAGTGGAGCTGGTTAGGGCAAACCACGGGCTGGCAGGAAAGCAGAGGTGCAGGGCATCCAATGGACCAGGTACTACAGCAAAGGGAGGGGCTGCAAAAGGGCAGCAACCTGCCCATTATATAGGGCCCAATAGGCTGGTCAGCTGGCCAACTGAGTCGGCCAGCACACAGGCCCAAAAGGGCAGCCCACAGCTCCATCTGTGGGGAGCTGTGGGGTCGGTTGGGACAGGACTGAGTCGGCCAAATTAAGGCAGACCAGTCGGCTATTTTGGGGCCCCTAGAGGCCTATAAAAGCAGCCCTTTGGTGGGGCATAGATCATCCAGCAGGCCAGCAAGGTTGGGAGCAGGAGGAGCAGCTGTACACACCCTCAAGCCTACATCCAGGAGACAGAGGAGTCTAGGGTTGCTGTAAACTGAGCTCATCAAGGGCTGGACCTTGGCTGTCTTCTAGGGCAGCAAGGAGCTGAGATCTTTTGGACGGAGAATCTACATACGCTCGAGGTGGAGTGCACAGGCTCAATGTTCTAGAGATATCCAGTAGATAAAAGAAGTACCTTGTGGTAAGATCAAAGGACCACGCTCTGGTGAGAGTTTGGATCTATTCTTTTGTATTGTGTCCATAGCTTTGGACGAAAATATATTGTTTTGGTGGTTTCTATATCTGGCTGGATCATTGTCTATTTACTAGTCTGCACATCTAATTGAATAAGTTCAAAAGTTCGTGATTCTATCCACCACACATATTGTGTGAGCTAATGGGCTATTCCATCAGTCTTATGCTATGCGTGCGTACCCTCTGTTGGTCGATTTCTAACATGGTATCAAAGCCCAAGTAGAAGACTCGCAAGTGTGGGAGCCTGAAGGCAAGGACCTTGCTGAAGGACGACCCTGATTCAGAGGCTCTTGGGAATCAACTTCCATAACTGGAGGACAGTGCCCTTGCGAGAAGGAGGGTGACTCAGGTTCAGGCAGGTGCAACGTTCTAGTCTACAGAAGGATGAGCTTGCTTTCGATTTTGTTCTTCTTTCATCACCCCTAACTTTGGAGAGTCCAGAAAGCTAGATGAGACTAACTTTCCTTCTAGAACTATCCTATCTAGAAGGTAAAGATCCGGAGTCATTTAGTGATTCGAAAACTATGGAAACTGACAATGGGAGCTGAGACGAAGCCGGAGGATGTGATGGACAACATGGGAGGATACTTATACCAGTAGATGGAGAGGAACTCAAAGCATGGGAAGGCAAAGATGCCCACGCCCTGGCATTGATCATAGGGACTACGGCAGACTCTGTGCTTCCTCACATCTAGATGACCGACACGTCAGTAGAGGCGTGAGCCGTTCTGAAGGATTTGTATGAGACAAATAATAAATCTTGGATCTTGCTTCTTCAGCATCAGCCCTACAACTTGGATATGGATGAGGGAGATTCGCTACATGACCTCTTCACGAAGGTCAAGGTGGTGCCAATTGGTCTTGATGGTATTGAGGCGGCTACCACGGAGTTTCAAAAGATTCGTTACGACTGTGACAGCAGGACAGAGGATCAAACCTCTGACTTTTGAGGAATTGGGTCCGCTACTGCTCCAGGAACAAGCTAGGGAGAAGCTCTACAACAACGACAACGATGACAAGGTGTTGATGGCGAAGGATAACGCTGGCAAAGAAAAGGGCAAGCCTAATGGTGGCAATTCCAAGAAGGATGACTCTGGAGATGACAAGCACAATTCCAAGAAGAGGAAGCAAAGGAAAAAGTATTTCTATTGTGACATGCTAGGCCATTTTGCGAAGGATTGCAGAAAGAAGGCAGATCAAAAGAACAAGAAGGAGTGTGACTCAGATTCAAATGGTGACACAAAAGCCAAAGCTAATGTGGCAATTGGAGAACTGTTCTCTCTGTCCTCACTCCTCCACCTCGCGCCACCTCCGCCTCCCGGCCTCCCGCCCCGTTTCCTCCGCCCTCCGCCCTCCATCCTTCCCGCTTTTCGCCTCCGCACCCATCTTCTTACACCCAGGCTCCACCCTCCCGCATCTATCCCCCCTTTTTCTGGGTGGCAGCCTCTTCTTCATCGGAAGCCTCGCAGTTTGTCTTGGCGGTATGGCGGCTCCCTGCCCGGAACCGGAGGCCCAGTCGGACCCTCCCTCTCCAGATGCCTACCGCGTCATCCTGACAGAGCACCAATATCTCGGGTTCAGGAGGTTGCCAATGACTTTGCCCTTACCTCTGTTTATGGCAGAGTCATTGGACATTCCCCCTCCAGATCAGCCATCAGGAACTGGCTCCAGTCCACTCTCATGCTAGAGGACGGCCATATTGAGGAGGTGGCCCTTATGGGAAGGGGCATCTTCTGGCTCAAACTCTCCAATGCGAAAGCTGCGAGCAACCTGATTGTTGGCTCCCCCACGTCGGTGGATGGAAAGATTATTATGATAGTCCCGTGGTACCGTGGATTCAGCGCAGCGGATTTTGATGTTCGGTTCCGTATACCTCGCCATCCAGTGACGCTAGTTTTTCCAGGTCTTGCTGCTGAGCTGCGGCCGATTGTCAGGGACCTGGGCTCCCACTTTGGCTGGGTTATGCACGACACTTTCGCCGATGCGGTGACTACGGCAGGAGCCCCCCGAGTCTGTGTGGCTGTGGCGGATCCTGCGACTCTCCCTGCAGTGATCGAGATCGTGACAGATGCCGGCAGCATCACCCAGAGCCGGGCCAGTGCCTGAGGTGTCACGGCTTTGGGCACCTGGCGGCTGTTTGTCCACGATTCGCCAGCTCTTCTCAGCCTCCCCCGCCCCCTCCCTCTCTGCCCCCTCCCCCCCCCTCCGGGCAGCCACGTCAGGAGGAGCAGAGGCAGCCGGAGTCCGGTCCAGAGTTAGCTGGCGGTTGGACTGAGGTTAGAAGGAAAAGAGGAAAGAACAAGAAAATTTCTGATAAAGGCAAGGAGGCAGAGGTTACCCAACCTGCAGCAGCACCTTAGAGACCTGACAGGCAGCCGCCCCAGGGACCTGGGAGAGCTTCTTCTTCGACGGTAGCCCGCCCTTCACAGCCTCAGGTCCCCCTCTCTTCCGCTCCCCAACCCCTTTCCACTCAGTCCCAGCCCCTTCCCCAGTTGCACTCCCCTTCTCCCGACCCGCAGCTTCAGCCCCCGCCTCTTCCTCCTCAGTCTCCTCCTCCTCCTTCTCAGCCCCAGTTCCAGATGCATCCCCATCCCCCCCCCCGCCTCTCTCAGCTCTCCTGCAGAGTTAGCTGCACCGACGGCTCCTCAGCCGAGGGCAGCCCCCGCTCCCCCTCCTCCACCTCCTCCGCTAGTCGCCTCCGAGGAGTCTGAGTCGCCTATCCCCCAGCCTCCTCCCCCTCCCCTCCACTGGCAGGACACCCTGAGTCTACACCACCACTGGAGCAGGCTTCTCTGTCCGCTAGCCCCTCAGTGGTAGACTCTGATGGGCCTCAGCTTCAGGAGAGAGAGCTTCCTCGCGACTTTTACAGATCTGGCCCCTGGGACTACTTGGATGTGGCCGACCTCGGGACCTTCCCTGCTTGTCTCGACATCAGTATCTTCCTGCTCCGCAAAGGGGCGGATGGGAAGATAGCCGCCTTGGCTCCTAGGGATGGCCCTAGCTTTGCTTTCACGTTCCTCAGCGACGGCACCGAGACTTGGACAGATGACTCGGTCTGGGAGGCTCTCAGGGAGCAGACGCACGCTCAGGTTTGCTCCTGGATAGGCCCGTCCGGTGGGCAGCTTCTCGAGACTCAGTGGTCCGAGGGTGACGTGCGCCTACGGTGGCGTTGCGCCGCCAAACGCTTCAGACTGATTGTGATCCTCAGGCCCCCCCTGTCATGGCCCCTCCCCCAGGATGTCAGAGCCTGGACTCCTCAGAAACTCCGAGCCTTCTACGGGATGACTACTTCAGAGATCTCGAGCTGGCTCGAGAAAGCATTTGCTCATGGCACCAAAGGCCTCTCGCCTTTGCTGAAGGTGTTGAAGAACGGGCAGGACGACCCCGCCTCCCCCTCCAAACCTTCTCATAAGCGTCAGCGTCTCCACTCCGAAATGTCAGCTTCTTCATCGACTTCGACCGCGAGCAGACAGTTGTTCGCAGCCTCCCAGTCCTCACCATGAGCCTACACCTCCTATCCTGGAATGTGAACAGGTTTCATTCTTCTGGCACCCGTGGTCCTAGGAAGCTCATTTTGAGACAGGAACTTCAGCCAGCAGTGATTGGTCGTTTGGATGTACTTCTGCTCCAGGAGCACAAGCTTTCTGCGGCTCACTTCCGTAGCTGCGGGAAGATTCTCCCTGGACGCTCTCACACTTATTGGGAGCCCTCGATCGGCGCACAGGGGAGGAGCGGTGGTGTCTGTACTTCCGTGTGCGAGCAGCTAGCCCAGGGAGTTTTCGGTCATGGCACGTTGATCCCAGGCCGTGCCCTTTGGGTAGGCCTGGAACTGGAGGGTTCCAAAATAGGAATCCTCAACATTTATGCTCCCACAGACCTCCGTTGCAGAGCCACCTTCTGGAGGACACTTACAGGGATTCTCCCAGACATGGATTCCTGGATTGTTGGAGGTGACTTCAACAATTTGGAGACCTTGGAGGACCAGCAGGGCAGAGGACCGGAGTTTACTGGTATGTCTCAGGCAGAGCAGTCCGCTTGGGACTCATTCATCTTTGCGACAGGAGGTAGGGACAGTTGGAGAGACCCGTCCTTCCGGCGTTGGCACGGGAGCTTGGACTTCTCGTGGGGCTTCCGCAGGGAAGGAGGCAGACTCCTGGAGAGGCTGGATAGATTTTATGTCAGTGATTGGGCCATCAACAGAGGCGGTCAGGCGCGTATAGTTCCAGGGACGACACTTTCCGACCATGCGCCTGTGCTCTTATCATTAGACTCGGCAGCTCAGGCCCTTCCCCCCCGTTCATGCCGGATTCCCGACTCCATTTTGCACCCTGCCCTTATATAGGGCCCAATAGGCTGGTCGGCTGGCCAACTCAGCTGGCCAACTGAGTTGGCCAGCACACAGGCCCAAAAGGCAGCCCCATTCCCCAATGTGGGTTCCGGTTGGGACAGGACTGAGTCAGCCAAATTAAGGCAGACCAGTAGGCTATTTTGGGGCCCCTAGAGGCCTATAAAAGCAGCCCTTTAGTGGGGCACGAAATCATCCAGCAGGCCAACAAGATTGGGAGCAGCAGGAGCAGCTGTACACGCCCCCTCACGCCTACATCCAAGAGGCAGAGGAGTCTAGGAGTTGCTGCAGACTGAGCTCATCAAGGGCTGAACCTTGGCTGTCTTCTAGGGCAGCAAGGAGCTGAGATGTTTTGGACGGAGAATCTACATACGCTCGAGGTGGAGCACGCGGGCTCAATGTTCTAGAGATATCCAGCAGATAGTAGAAGTACCTTGTGGTAAGATCAAAGGACCATGCTCTGGTGAGACTTTGGATCTATTCTTTTGTATTGTGGCCATAGCTTTGGACGGAAATATATTGTTTTGGTGGTTTCTATATTTGGCTGGATCATTGTCTATTTACTAGTCTGCACATCCAATTGAAGCACATAAATTAAGAAGTTTGTGATTCCATCCACCACACACATTGTGTGAGCTCCTAGGCTATTCTATCAATCTTCCACTGTGTGTACCCCTCTGTTTGTCGATTTCTAAGAGCAATGTGCTAAGCTATCATTCAGAAGTTTTGGCCTTTCCCCATCATCAAGAAGCTCAATGAGGTCTCGATGAAGTCGCATTTGCCAAAAAGCTATGATGTCTTTCATGTCTTGTGGCTCAAGCCTTACATTGGACTAGCCCTTGGCACTATCCTAGATGAGTTCCAGTCCGAGGTGATCGACAAGGCAGAAGTCATTGAGCCCGAGCGGATTCTCCTCCAAAAGCGAAAACATTGGTCAGGACGATGCATCCAAGAGTTCTACACGAAGTTCTGAGATCGCTGAACCCATGAGGCAGTTTGGTTGGACGAAAGCTTTTTCCAAATGTTGTGAAGAACCAAACTTTTCGATAATGCAAATGTGTGCAATGCATGCAAAATTTGAATGCCAATTGGCCCTCCAATGGGAAAGAGCGCCCTCGTGAGAGTATTTGTTTCTAATTCGACCTACATGCAAGGTGTGCGAGAGATGGCCGGATGAATGCAAGGTGAATGAAGAATGCTACGTGAGATTCACAATGAAAGGGTGATACCCTTTCATTAATGTCTCTTGAGATCACTCAAGTTCCATCTTCCCATTTACACCTACCCTTAGCCTATGACCCATGCATCTCAATGCACCTTGATGCACCCTTTCCTTCCTATTGCCCCTAAAATCTAGACACATGTGTGCACATTTTTATTAATAGGATAAGTATCACATGTCCAAATTCAATGCCGTCTGAAGCAGTGGCTCCAGCTCGACTAGTCCTATCTACTGAGATAATCCACCGCAATAACAAATCGGTCGGTGTCCATCAAAAATACAAATACATGTTACACCATTGGCGTATAATATACAATAATGTTTTAATGTCACTAATCACGAATTAGTGATTTCTCTTGTCATGACACTCCCTCCTGCTTGAATGGGTAGAAGTCCTCTTCTCTTGTCTATTTCTCTTGCACACGCTTGTCTTTTACTTCTGCATTTGCATCTCCTCTTCATAATCTGCAAATAATCTTCTCTTGGTAGTACACGATCTCTTCTGAATCATAACTTAAATCTCATCTTCAAGTTCTGGTTCCTCTTGATGCTGAATATTCAAAATGCAGAAGTACCACTGCAGTGCCTCTTCAATATCTCTTCATACTCAGAATTCTCTTCTGAATACCAAGCTGCTGAAATCTCTTTATAGTAACCTGCTCAATAAGCTGAAACATATTCTCAACAAACTGGTCAATATTCAAAAGATGTTCTCTCACCCAAATGTGCTATTGAACTAGGTAGACCTTGGCTATAGATGATTTTGCGATGGAGAGCTACTTAATCTATAGAAACTATAGACCTTCAATCTCTTTTTCCAACTCTTCTATTTCAACTCTATTCCTCCTATCAGACGCTCTACACGGATTTTTCTCCGTCTATACTCTATAATGAATATGCCTACTCTCTATTCAATTCACACATCCATACACCAGTGTTGGCTGAATGGATAGCATTTACTCTTGGTTCTATGTTCACCATAGAGTCTTGGGATGAGGAGGTAGAAGCCTCACCCTCCTGCTTGGATGCTTTGCCTTTTCTTTTTACAGAATTTATTTTGACAATTTTTGCTAATAGAGTAGGACATTTATGCCATGGATGCCCTGGCTTATGTTTCTTACATCCGAAACATTTACCCTCTTTAATTAGCTTTTTCTTCTCATCATCAGTCATGGAAGGAAATGGTATCCATCCAGGACATGATTGGCTGTTAACATTTTGTACAATAGCTTTCTCCTTTCCTTTGTTGAAGGATTTACGAGGATTCAATTTCCTCTCAACAATCTCAGCCAATTTAGTGAGGTCTTTCAAGGTAGTTGGGTTGAACATCTCAACCTCATATCTCACTTTCGGGGTTAGGGCTGCTAAATACTTCTTCCTTCTATCATCTTCGCTCTTCTCAAGTAACTCTAAAGAGAGTTTCTAGAACCTAGCTGTAAATTCAGCATTACTCTCGTTATCAAATTGCTTGAACCTTTCCCAGTGGAAGGTCAATTCTTCTTCATGCCTCGGAGGCATGAAAGTGGCCTTAAGCTACCCTACAAATTTGGACCATTGAAGAATAGGCTCTTTTCCCATTTCTGATAAGGATCACCACATCAAAGCATCCTTCTGTAGATGCAGTGTGGCAAGAGCAAGCTTCTCGTGGTCGGTCCTGTCTTGATGGGCAAAATATAGCTCAAAATGGCGAATCCAATTGAGGATTTTATCCGCCTCTCTTGCTCCATCATACTTTGGGAATTCTATTCTCTCAGGGTTGGAATTTAGCTCTCTTTGAGGGGGTACTTAAATCGTCATCCCCAAAATTCAGCACTCTCTTAGTCCCTAAATTTGTCATAATGGACTATTCAATCATATGGCTAAGCTGAGAAACCAGCTTATCAACGGGGGACTTCTCTCTTCTTTATGCACTTGGATTATAATCCATGTGTATGGGATTTTGAGTTAAAGGGGTAAACTCAACACCTTGATCTTGAATGGACTCGTTTCTTCCTTCATTTCTGAAGGAAAACTCCCTATCAAGAGATTCTTGAAGGAGAGATGAAGGTAATTCCATACGTGGGTTATCATACTCAATATGTGTGTAACTCTCATCTACATTATCCTCTTCAGGAGGAGGTGATGGTGTTCTCTCCCTATCTCCTTTTGGTAGTGGAGGAAAAAGGACAAGTTCATTATTAAATATCCCTTCTCCTTCCATTCTTTCCTTTTAGTAATACAAGAGAGAAAATGACTTGCTGTAATTTCAAAAAAGGGGTTTATTTTACAGCACAAGTCAAGTGTTGTAGAGTTGGTGGTACTTATCCGACTCTTGCTTCGCTTGTGTTAAAAAACCGCTTCAAATGACCTCTTCTTCCTTCTCTTTTAGGTTTTTCTTCTTGTATTTTTGCTGTAAATTGGTACACTCCGTTTGGGCTACTTGTTTCGAGCGGATTGGTGCTCTAGATACCGTTATAGGAGGTACTTGGTAGGTGGATCACCCCCTTAAAAGCTTGTTCCAATCCAACTTTCCATTGGCGAGAACAGTGGGGGTCTCTTTTCCCCACGGTTTAAGGGTTTTAAGGGTCTATTCGCACGGGGGGAGTCACCCAGTTAGGACACCCCATCCTAACGGACTACTTGGAAGTCATGAACTCTTGTTTTAGGATCACACTGGACTCAACATTAAGTGCATAAATGTACAGCAGTAGTTTGTCGTATGCAATGCCCCAGTGTGAGCCCTTGTCCGAAGACGACAAGCATGAGTTGCATGGGTCGATTCCCACAGTTAGGTTACAATCGCACATAACTTGTACCCACTGGAAGACTAGTTAGGATGGTTAGGTTCAACCTATGTTAGTAGTTAAGAGGTAGCCTTACGAGCCAGCGATAGACAAGCCACAAGGGCTAGCTTTAGGACTACCCTGGTAGCCAACAAAGGCTAGTTGGTCAAAGGCTGACTGCTCAAAGACCAACCAGATCAGGTCGACTGGCTGACTGGTTCACCGACTGCCTAGGTCGGCCTGGCCCAGCCCTATATAAAGGGCTCCTTGGGCCCTTTGCAGACATTCAGTCCTGCTCCCACCTTGTAGTAATACCTAGCCATATCTAGCCCCTATAACTAGCAGCCTTCTCTTGGAAGGTCAGCTCAGTTAGCACCAACAAGTGTACATACATACATACATACATACATATATATATGGCCACAATCAAGCATCAGTTCAAGGCACAGATCAAACTGTTTCAGCAGTTCAGTCCACAGTTTTCTTACAAGAGCCTATATAGTGCTTGTTTTGAGTCATATCTCTACTCTCAGTTCGGTTTCTACATCTTTCCATTCTCTCACTCACGCAAGCACCCTGCAATACGTGGACAATACTATCCTCAACCTCAGCCTTTCAGAAGTGATCCTCATCATTGGATATGAACAGCATTGAGGCCTTGGTCTATGATGGAGCTGTTTCCAGTTTTGGAGTCTTGCTCCGTGCTAGAAGTTGCTCTTCATGGTAGGAACCTTAAGAGAAAGGAACTTTGGAAGGACTTAAGCAAGTCCAAAAATCACAATGTCTCCAAAAATCTTAGGTGAAGAGAATGAAAACACACAGATTTGTCATCGACGCAGAGAAGAACAGCATAATTTTGCGAAATCTGCCGCGCTGACAGCAGCATAAACAATTGGCGACCAGCAGCTTCTCACAAAAAACTTCTGGTAGACGACAAAATCAACCACAGTGCTGCCTGGCTTTCTGTAACCAGCTTCAGCAACGCGGAAGCAGCAAGCGCCAGAACTCCCGGGCAACCAGTGGAAATTGACTTCAGCCAAAAACAGCTGCTGGGAAGTGCCAACAGCGACAAAACGAAAGAAAAATACTCGACAAACAGAGCGGCTGCTTCTGCGAAACGCCTTGGGCAACTGACAAAACTCTTCACAGGTCTTCAGACGACTTGTAACAAAAAACGGTACCAAGGATCAGAGAGATTCGAGACAGATCTCTGTGGAGGATGGCGCTTCAGCGACTATAAAAAACCCGTAGAGGCAATAATGAATTGAGAAAGCACCAATGCTCCTGCATTTGGGGAATGGCTGCGGATTTACCACATGCGTGGGTAGACAAGAAGCCATAAATCTCCGGACCGGACCTATGGTACGAGAGATCTCCGTAAAGTAGATGATTACGAATGTTAAGATGAGTGGCAGATCCAATGGCAAGCAGGAGGAGATTAATGGGCCGGTTACTCGGTTCATCAGCTGGAGAGATGAGCAAAAAGCACAGCAAAAACACGTGAGGGTGGTGCAAGATGAGTTACTAAGTCAGGAATTTCATGAGGCAAAATTGATGGAGGCTGTGAATGCAATGCCACAAGACCTCTATCACAGGAGAAGCAAGCACACAAAAGAGAGAGGGAGAAGGACCAACCTGAAAGAAGCTTGGACAACTTGGAGGGGTGAGAAAAAGATGGCTTCTCACAATAACATTCAAGATGGCTTCTCAAATTACAATCATGAGACACTTCCTTTCTCCTTGGGGCCTCCTTCCACACAACCCACATTCGTGCATGTGGTCTCCTTCCACTCAACCTAGATCTGTGCATGTGGGTGCGAGACCAGATGTATGCCTCGGTTCACACACAGCTAGCTGCTCACGATGGCATCGGTGCGTGACCGAGTCCACAGTTTCTCGTTAGATCCATTCAGCCACCTCGGTGCTACTTGCACTAAATCAAATGTGAAGCAATCAGATACCATCGCAACTGTGTACGATCCATTCCATTCAACAGGGAGAGCAAATGCAAACACACGCACTTGGGCGCGGTGGCCATTAGGGTACCTCCAAATTAGCTGCAACAATCATCTCTAGCCAAGGTTAATGCAATTGTCCATCATTTGATAGCATAAGAAGAGGACGAATAAATTTTGACAATTTTGGAGCAAGCCATTCAATTACAATAGACTATAACTACTTGGATATTGATAAATATATGCAAAGTTCTCTATTTGAAAAGCATATGGAGCATAAGTATGTTGCATGCATTCAAGTAGAGGATGTGACAACAACTAAGGAAAATTATGCTCAGTTAATGGTGATTACAATATTCAAGGGGAAAGTTAAAACCAAAGAGAAAGGAGATATGATTCAAAAGGATCCAATTCATGGAGGAAATCAAGATCAAAGTAGAACATGGGTAGTAAGGAGCATCAAAAATTTAGAAGATAAAGTAGAAAAATGCCCCAAATATTCCACTTGTGCAATCTGGCCAATTACTTAAGGTTCTCTGAACCTAAAATCATTTCAAGAAGATGTCAAGAAGTCCAATAAAAAAGGCTTAGATACTAAGGAATAAAAGTCCAAGAAGGAAGCACATGCAAGCTTCTCTGATTAGCTATTTCAAGCCTTCTTGAAGGCTTAGTTACATATGACTTTGGATATAAACTTCTAAATTTGGTTCTAGCCTTCAAAAATGATTTGGTTGTCAAAGCAGAGCAAAAGTCAGGCTGCATGGGGAGAGAAGAATAAGCGAAGGAAACACTATAGAACTTTGAGAAGGATTCAGAAATATAGCACTTTGTGGTGGAAGATGTGGCTTATAGGGTTCTTATAATTGATGTGCAATTCAAAAATTAGACTATCAGAAAAGTTTTCCTAATGGGAGGATCAGGGGTGAATATTATTTCATAGACTTTATACAAACAAATTTGCCTAAATGAATTGCTA
This sequence comes from Dipteris shenzhenensis, assembly GCF_047967505.1. Taxonomy (NCBI): domain Eukaryota; kingdom Viridiplantae; phylum Streptophyta; class Polypodiopsida; order Gleicheniales; family Dipteridaceae; genus Dipteris; species Dipteris shenzhenensis. The sequence goes on from NC_141614.1 coordinate 55,537,873, forward strand.
CCAACACCATTTCAGGTTAAGATGGTAGATCAAAGGCGGATTAAACCTTTGGGAATATTAACAGAAAACGGGTTGGAAATCATTGTCTAAAGTTTTTTAGTTAATTTGGTGGAGATAGTTGGTTATATTTTTATTGTTATTAAAGTTTTTAATTTTCACATCAAGTTTTTCATACATTAGGGAAAGTTGCCTTCGTATGAAGTGCCACATGATAGCTACTCAAGTATGGCCCCTATCCAAGGTGTCGTACCATGGGGTTAATTCATGGATGATTCGATTGAATAAAAATTATGATTACATCAAAATTGGGAGGAGGGAAGTATTGTGAACTACATTAACTTCTTTTAAAGGTCTCTATCTAATGGTATGTAATGGCAAATAGAGTAAACCAAATGGGTTTAACTCTTTATCTCTCTCACACACACACCCTAACCGAAGTGCAAACCACCAAACAAAACACACACACACCCCTTACTCCCCCCCCCCACATATAATTGCCACAAAAATTAAGCATGTGGGATCACACACACATGCAAGCAATGGATGTGCACACACAAACACGTGTACACACCTTGGGGAGTTCACTAAGAAATATGTAAGTTAGCATGTTAGTTCAAGAGAATGGATTTTCATTCTTATAGAGTTACCATAAATATACATACATAAGGCATGTACGGGGTATTTAAAACCCCTTTTGTTGAATGCAAGTGATGTCGTAAGGGGTGGGATGTGATGTATGGGAGGTCTACGTAGTGAATTCCCCCCTCCCCCCCCCACCCCACACACACACACATACAACGAGTGCACACATAGACATATGCATAGCGTAGTAAATTTCTATGCTAACACGAAACCTTACTTTTATACCAATATTCTTATGCTACGACTTCAACCTTAGTAAGGAACTAGTTCTTGCTAGGTCAAGGCTACAAGGAGATAATGGTATTATAGCAAGTAATTGTTTCTCATAACATTGCATATAGTGATTGCATATTTAATTGTATATCTTTGATGGTGTATCTAATTATAAATCTCTGATGGAAAAAGTGGATTTGTATCTTTTGTTCAAGGAAATGTACCCAAAGATGAATGGGCATTTTAAAACTTGAAGCCTTATTTTGAGCACAAGATCAAGGATCACTACACATGATGTTCCATTGCACACGTTCAAATGTCCTTTTTAAATGATGCCTCAAATCACATGAGAAGTCTTGCTTTGGGATTGCACATGAGGGTTCCTTAAATCCCATGAGGAGTCTTGCTTTGGGATTGCAGGGCATACATGTCATTGTGCTTCTGATATTAATGGGCATTCAAATGGATGCAAGTCTACAAATAAGTCCTACAAGGGTGTAACTTGTCCAAAACTCGTAAGATCTTCCTTCCATGAGCTAGTTCTCCTAATAGTTTTGACCAAGGAAATCATTGAACCTTTGGTAGAGGGTATTCCTAACAATAGTTTCAACGAGGAAATCGTTTGATAATGACATATGAAGGACATCATGACACACTTGGTAATGCCTTCTTGGTTGGAGACAATTTTGCAATGAGCGTAGAAAAGGACAATGTAGAAAACATTGACTCTTACATCATCAGTGCATAAAAGAGAAAGAAATTGGCAAGGAAGTTGTTCAATATTGTTGTGAAACATCATTGTGTGAGGCTCCTTCATAGTGAAAGGGATCTTTTATGCAAGAAAAGATTACTAGACCTATGAATTGCATAGCCAGCCAAAGCTATTCATCTAGTTTGAGCCATCAGGGTCCAAATGGTCTGACACATAATAACAAGAAATTATTTAGCTTGTCACCTAAGGAAAATGAATGCATGTATAAAAGCATGCCTTATGAACTTTAGAGAAATCCCAACACTTGTCTCCATTCTACGAAACTCTGTTTTATTTCTACTTTCTATCAACGCTTTCCTTTTTAATGAAATTTGATAGCATTGATGATAAACTCTCTAGTACTCTTTAGTACTCTCTTGATAGCATTGATAAGAAACACACACTTTTCTCACGCTCTTTCTTTTGTGAAAATGGTGCTTCATTAAAGAATGTATTGTTTCTTTCTCTCTCATATGGGCTTTTCTTTTGGATGAAACCACTATTTCATCAAAGCATGTATTCCCTTAGAATACAAGAAGAATGATTAATTAAACAATGTATTGCTGATAGGGTGAGGCCAGATGTTGGCTATCTAGAGATCATGAATGTTGTCAAGATAGTGGTAGAGCATTCTATTGTTTGTTTGTTAGTTGTCAGCTATCTTTACCAATGGAGGTTGAAAATGGTAGAAGAGTCTATTGTTGGTGTTAGAATCGTTTGTATATAATTTGTTCTTTTATTTACCCTTTCAATAGTTTGATATAGGATAATATTTCTTAACTACGTATTGTACAAATGATGGAAAGGCAAGACAAAACAAGCTGAGGTACAATAAGATTTAGAATAAGGAGTATGCTAACAAGTAAACAATGAGATCACTTTTCATGTTGATCTCATTCCATAGGATATGGAAATGAGATCAACATGAAAAGTGGATTACAAACAATTTTAAGTGTATTGGAATACCAATTTGAGAAGTAATTCTATGAAGATAGCAGGTGAGTGGTTTTCTCTAAATGCAACCAAAACTTTCCCATAGAGAGAAAGGAGAACCTTCTGCTCATAAGATACATAGTGAGTCAAAGGAAATGTCTCCTACTCTCCCATACAATCATAGCTAGTTGAGATACAAATGACCCCCCAAGCAAGCATTTGGGTAAAGATGCATATCTTCAAAATTTGAAATGCAAAATCGAAATGTTGGGTAATAATAGTAAGAGAAAACTCTTTTATTATTTTTGGATGTTCAATATAGGCAGAAAGTTTTAGAGTTAAAAGAAACATCATAATGAGTCTGATGGAAATTGGGATGAGTGATGATTGGTAGGTCCTCCAAGAAGCCAATGTACCCATTAAACTCTCATTAAAGAACTACCAAGGGGCATGTAGATAGAGAGACCAACATGTATCTACTTATAAAGTGGTGGATACCGATAAAGAAAGAATAGCTCTAGTGATAGAAGGATTCAAGAGTGAAAGATTGCTAGAGTATGAGCTCAATAGAGTATTGTGGGACAATGTGGGAAGAATTTGTTGCAATGGAGAATTTTGAGACATATACCATATCTCTATCTAGCAAGTCCTTTCAAACAAATACTCTGTCAAATGTTTATAGAATAGTCAATGATAAGATCAACCCTTTTTTTTAACAAGGAATGTGGAGAAAAGCTACTCTTTTCGATAATAGATATATTGTAGACTTTTTTTTTAGGGTTCACAAGTCACACCAATAGAGTTCATCCCATCCAATGTATTCAGCTTTATATGATAAATATATATTTATTTTGAATTAAGAGAGAACTAAAAAGGGTATTATTGATTTTGCACTATTGATTTTGCACTTACTGATAGCAGCGGCAAAATTAATAACAAAAATGACATGTATGGACAAAAAATCCAAACTAATAATCAACATCTTATATAGCACAACCCCTCCAATGTCTTCAAATTTATATGATGAATATATATTTTCCCTAAATTAAGAGAAAATTATGGAATGTATTATTGATTTTGCACACGTACTTATAGCAGCAAAAGCTAATAACAAAAAGGGCATGTCTGGACAAAACAAAAGTAGTAACCAATATCTTGGAAAGAAAAGTGAGCACAAAAAAGTACATCTATTCTCATTTTCTTTTTACAATATTGGGGTAAACTTGTCTATGGCTTCATATAAATACAAGAGAAGGGGAAAAATATAAGTTTGTCTATGTCCAATCCTAGTAACATCTCCTTCTACCTCTTTTTAGGTAACTCCTCACAACATACAATAACTATGTATCTAGTTTTTCTATTGATGATGTGTAATGCATGAACTCAGTGCAATCTGCAATATACACCACCTCTATAATGGATCAATAACTTTTGTTTTTAGCTAGTGCCTGAGGTTTCTATCTTGTGAAATTTGGAAATATGAGATACAAGCTTGGATTGTTTCACATGACCTTGTACGAAGTGTCATGAAATATGATTGTGCAGGCCTCAATCAAATCAGGATAGTTGGCCCAAATGGACTAGAGATTCTTGTGGAAGACTAGATTATGGTCGATGAAAATATGTGATTTTTCATGCAATTGCTGGCTATGACTCATTTTAATTGCTTGCAATGGTTTGGAAAGAAAAATTTGAGTATTTGATCCCCCTTCATCAATCAGTAGTAGCTCCAAACCCAAAAGCTCAACGTCCGTGCATACTAGGTGGTTCAAAGATCGAGCATATCATCATCCTCAAGTAAGGGCACTGCAAGTAGTACATTTGTCAATGATGATGAGTGTATGCGACTGTTTGTGTATCTTTGGTGGCTATGGAGGCATTGACACATTGTATCTTTAACGAATCGTCCGCTTGGCAATTGCAATCTACACATCTACTTCATCCAATTCCTTTTCCTTGTCCATATAAGCATGCTATACATGAGGAAATTTTACTTGATGAAAAATTATGATTGAGTTTACAATCATACTTTTGGAAAATTCAGTTAATACATCACCTACGTTTCCTTTATAAAGGTCTCTAGCTTGTTGTATGATACCACACCAGGAGGGTTCATGTACAAGAATGTTGTTTCTAAGCCTATTACATCATCTTTAAACTGTACAATAGAGGAGCATCAATAAGTACTATGCTCTACCTCTTCAAAGGCTTTTTATGCTATAGACAACCATTCCCTTAGCCTTGCCATCACTTGGAATGCACTCCTCATTGCAATGAAGGCATGCTTTGCACTCTCCAACATCTCATTTGCTACCTTGTGTGTTGACATGGCATTTTTGAAATTTTTCTTCACCTTGCGAGGATATCTACCAGCAAAGACTTAGCTGTAGGGCCAACTTGGGCTTCTTGTGGTCATAGAGTGCATGCATTGTCCATGAATGCACCTGTGGTGCCACTAACAAGGTCATTGAATTGCTCACTAGTTTCATGGGGGTCACTTAGATAGTTTGTGAGAAAGCCACCTTCTGTTAGGTTATTTCATTTATCTCCCCAAACATAGCCCAATTCATTGTCTTGGTGCACACTTTTTTGACAAAGGCTCTTGCAAGAGGTATAGGCTTTAATGAGAAAAAATCTACTATGATCAAGCAACTCGTTTCCATTTCAATTTTGTCACCAAAATTTCTACAAGCGTTATTGTGAAGGGAGCTTACAGATAGTGTTATCAAGTACCTCATCAAGATTTTGAAGTTATCCTAAAAAGTTAAAGCTAAAATTTGTTGGTAGACTAACCATCTAAAGAATGTTTAGAGTATTGATGGCACTACATAAGTCTTTTGCTAGCATCAGCCCCCCCTATAACTATATATATATAGAGAGAGAGAGAGAGAGAGAGGGGGGGGAGGAAGGGAGGGAGGGAGGGAGAGGGAGAGAGAGAGGGGGGGGAGATATAGCGAGATGAACTAGAGTGTCATCATAGACCATTTCTTCGTGAGCCATCTCTCAAATGATTTTCAGTCCTGACCATTCAAAAATGCACTATCCTTTGATGGAAGCCAAGGTAGCATGTATTTTTCACAGCATGCTACCAAGTTGTGTGAATATGTAGCTTCTTCTTTGTGAAAAACTCATTTAGGCATGCTCTCTCAAACTTAGTAGACTTTTGAAGATATCCAGCATAGGAAAATCTAAGTGATTCCCCTTGTTCCCTACCATGAAGGTCCACTTGGTTTATGAATACACCATAGAGATAGCCTATGTATGCTACCACAAATCTTTGATACCAATAGCAACACGACATCTAACAATGAGATGTGAGCTTTTTGAAAATGAGATTAATCCCAACAAATATGAGATAAGAAGAAATGCACAAAAGTAAGGCAAAGAGCAAGTTTTCTAGCAAATCCCCTTCATCATCTCATAGTTGAGGATTGAACCTCATCTTTGCTCAACTTGTTAATAAATCAAGTTTCAATTCTTGGTGTGTAAGACCTTGTGAAATTCTGCAGGACTATCTTGCCCCATAGCATTCCAAGAAGCTTCTGTGTAGTCTATATAAGGCTTGCTCAAACTCCCATATCAATTGGAATGGTTTACAAATATCACCTCCCAACTCCAATCCCCAAGCTGATGAACAAGAATGATCTAGGATGTCCTTGAACATAGGATACATCCACTCCTCTGATTGAGAGCTATAAATTTCTAAGACCCTTGCTCCAAATAATAATCTACTTCGCAAATATAAACCGATGATGCATGTGCTAGTTTAAGACATGATAAAGAGATAACAATAGGCCTGAGCTCACAATGTCAATAACCATTGACAATATTAAAATCCAATGAATCATCAAACCTTTGCCTCCAAATAGTAAACTACTTCGCAAACACATAAACTAAATCAATCTTGCATATGTTAGTTTAAGACCATGTTCAAGATAAGTTCCCATGAAAATTGAGATAGCAATAGGCCTAAGCTCACAATATCAAACTCCCCATTGACAACGTAAATCTAATTCCCAAAACATAAACTGATCCAAACTTGCATGTGCTAGTTTAAGATCATGATCAAGATGAGTTCCCACTTAAGGTGAGATAACAATATCCCTCAGCTCACAATACCAAATTCACCATTGATAAGGTTACAATCCAATGAATCATGGAAGCAATAGGCCCAAAGCTCCAAAGCTGCTACATCCTATTAGGCACAAATACTTGTTACACATGCACTCGCCCTTTGTGTGTGTGTAGTTTGACTTATTGCTACTTCTCATAAGGAGTGTGATGTTGATTTATTGCTACTTTACATGGTGATAGACCCACAACCTAACCTAGATGTTTGTAGACATTTATCCCTCCTTACTAACTAGGGTGTCCCATTAGGTTGCCCCTGAATAACATTAAGAAGGAATCTGATTTGCTTCCCATGTAGTGGCCAGCTTGTTTCCCACATGGAAGCCTCATTCCTTCCCCGTATCAAACCGTCTTGCTTGCTACCCATGTGGCCACCATCTTGTTTCCTGCATGGTAGCCTCATCCCTTCCCCCTATTGGACCACCTGCCCTCATACATGCCTTATAAGGTGCCAAGGCTCAAAGCTCTCCTCATTTTTGGGACTTATAGGTGGGGCATTGAACCTCTACCATCAACACCCTCTCAATGACACACCATGGCTTGATACCAACTTTGTCAAGAATGGCTCCATTAGCTCCTTCTTAGAAGCTCTCAAGAACGTCTTCTTTGTCTATTCTTGTATCCCATACCTCCATTATCTCTAAGGACTTCTCCAAATTGTTCATGAACAATCAGATATTGTTTGGAATACTGTCTCCATTAGCTCCTTCTTAGAAGCTCTCAAGAGCATCTTCTTTGTCTATTCTTGTATTCCACACCTTGAGTATCTCTAAGGATTTCTCCAAATTGCTCATGGACAATCAAATATAGTTTGGAACACTCATGCAACATATGGTCCAAGTTATAAACAATCCAAAGTATTTAGAATCCCAAGAGGCCAAGATAATCATCTAATTGTCCTACTTAGAAGATAGGGACCAAACAACCTTGTAAGGTACCAAAGGTCATGGGTCTATTTCAACCCAACATACAACCAACACCATCTGCATCTTGGTCCTTAGTTCCTTACACGATGAGATCCTTGTTACTCATCCACAGTGATCCCCACTAGTAGGAATCACTCCATCAATTGGTCTTCCCATAGGCATGCTTATTTCTCGTCAATCCTCTAGATCTCATGTCTGCACCACAAAGGATTGATAGGATCATCCTTCGATCTTTACAGTATCCTCCAATTAGGTTGGAGAAGCCCCTTGATCACCTCCTCTAATTAGCAATCTGAACATGTCAAAGTCTTCACTGCTAATCTCAAGAGTAATCTTATATAGCCAGTGTCAAAAGCCTCTTTAATTGAATCCCTCTCTGTTTTTGTATAGAGGGCTTTCAACCTTCACTCCCCAAGCAACTAAGAGCACCTATGCAAACTCTCATATCAAGGAAATCTATTGAGATCCAAAATGACACATATTAAGGATACATACCGTGGAGGCTTGTTTGGTGATGCTTGCCATTGGAGGAAGTTAGGTACCTCCCAAAAGTACCCTCTACAAGATCTCTATGAGACCAAGAACTTAAGGAAGATCAATGTGCTTCAAAAATTCAATGGATCAACTTGAAGATAGATGGAGAGTTAGCCCATGAATTCTTGGTGAAGCTGAAGATTCTTACGGATAAACTTAGAGTAGCAGGTCATAGACAATCAACCATCCTAGTCAATAAGCTTTTGAGGTGCTTCTAAGGGTTGGTAATGGCTCTCACCATTTGTGAACAAATGAGGGCTGGTAACAACTCTCTTAATGATAGCACCACATCCCATTGAGATAGAATTTGTAGATGTAGATGTGATAGTGTTCATGGAAGACAATGAGAACTACAGCATAGACCTAGAACTTTATGGTGGAGGATAGAAGGTGTTGCTCGGCTTGTATCTTGACCTCCAAAATCTCCAAAATCTTATTTGCAAACTGGATTGAGTCTAGAACATTGGTGTACTCTTTAGTTCAAGTCATGAAAACTCCAAAGTCTTCAGACTCCCAAGGCACCAATAGAACCATCTATTCATCCCCATCAAAAAATAAAGAAAGAATAGACCTGCAAGGCCCCAAAGATCTTGGGTCTATTTCAACCCAACATATCACTGACACCATCTGCATCCTCATCCTTGATTCCCTACATACTGAGATCCTTGTGGCTAGTCCACATTCATCCTCTCACTGGTAGAAATCTCATCATCCATCAATCTTTCATGAGCATGGTCATTTTCTCCTCGATCGTCTTGATCTCAAGTCCCCATCGAAAGGCTCTGACAAGATCATCCTTGAGTCTTTCCAATATCTTGCAATAACTGGGCTTGCCTAAAGAAGCCTCCTAATTGTCTTTGTTGATTACCAATTCAAAATTTTTGTCACTAATCCCAAGAGTAATTTTGTAGTAGGTATGGACACTAATCCCAATAGTAATTTTGCAGTAGGTATGGAAAGCCTTTGCAACAATGAGAGATCCCCTTCTATCCATACGTTAGGCTTTCACCCTCCACTCTACAAACAGCTGCTGAGAGAGCCTATACAAACACGCATCCCAATGAAACCTCTTAAAATTTCCAAAGAAGCATATTGAGGATACATGCCCTTGAGACTTGGTTTGGTGATGCTTGCCGTTGGAGCAAGCTGAGTTCCTCCCAAAAGTACCCTCTTCTTTCATGCCTTTGTGTAAGTCTATGCACATGCTCCCCTCAATGACTTCAAGGTCAATATTTGAGTGAGCATCTTCCTCTTTGAAAGTGTACTAGACTAATCTATAGTTCTCATGGCTCACATAAAGAAGACATCCTTGACATGTTCATGAGAGATTTGTAGAGCAGCTAATGGAGAAGTTCTTTGACAGAGTTGATGCCACTGTTTAACATAGGAGGGATGCTTCTATTTTTTCTAGTCACTCATTGCAGAACCAAAAACCTACAATCTACAAGGACCCTCCCTTCTTGTGAACTCAAAAGATGTAGAATCAGACTTCAACTTTTAGAAGACAAAAATGTATATTATCATCTGAGAACAAATTTTATTTTTACTTCAAAGTGATTTGAGCAAATTTCAAAAGTTTATGCTTGTTTCTATGGATCTTCAACACATCCAGGGCGAAGATGCCTAGAGAGTGGCTCACCCTTAATGGATTACCAATGGAGGTTGTTGCATCCTACATATGTCTAGGATTACTTTTCTCTTGCTTGATTTTCAAGATGAGACCAACAATGTAGGCTCGCCTAAGTAGGGGCTATGTTGTGCTTGCTAGGCTTGAATGACAGTGCTTTAACTCTCACTTCTATGATCCTCAGATGAAGTCTCTTCTCTTTGATGCCTTGGCCCACCCAACAGACATGTATAGTAGTTGATGTTGGGGGCCTGATCTATTAGAGGTAGATTAGGCTTGAGTAGAGATGCTCCAAGTTCTCTTATTGGCAAGGATGATCCATAGTGAGCTATCAATTCCACATTTGATCATTTTGGATGCATTTGGGTCCCCTTTGGACTAGCTTGTAGTTCCTAGGTAACTCCTTTGACCATAGTTTAGTATCATGAAGGCATACTTTGATTACTCTTGGAAGTTATAATGGGCTTTGACAACCACATGGCATTGCCATTATATATGCTTTCTCATATGTTGGTAGTAGAAGACAAGGGGGATATCTAAAACAAGTTTTCATAGTTTTCACAATGACTAAAACAAGTTATCTTTAGAAGGAGTCCATGATTATGTCAAACAACTAGCTATGTACCGCATCTCAAACAACTCATTGCAATGGAGAACACTTTTGAGACGGAACTGATGAAGTCCAAAAGAGTAAAGGAAGATGATATGGTGGAGATGAATCTTGGGACAGAGGTAGAATCCAAAATGGTTCATCCCAGTGGGGTTAAAAGTGATGATTCATTCTAGAAAAAAATTTAGGAGTTACTGACTCCCTTAAAGATGTCTTTGCATGAAACTATACAGAGATGAAAGGTATTGATCCCCATTTCTATCAACATCAAATCAAGAAGGATTCAATTTTGATCTAAGCCCAAACATATCAGATGAATCTGAATTACGCCAAAAGGGTGAAAGAGGAGTTAGACAAGCTACTCTAGGTTGGATTCATCTATAGATCCAATTGATCGGTCAAACTAGTCATCACCAATAGTGGTTGGTCTGAAAAAGAATCACAAAATTAGGGTCTATGTAATTGTTTAAAAAAAGTATCACAAGCTCTGGGTTTGTGTGGATTATATTAAGGTTAATGCCACAATTGTCACGTATCCATTCCCATTGCCATTTATAATTCTCTCTAAGATGCAGTGGCCAGACATGATATGTATTCTAGTGGTTACGTTCAAGTCCAAATGGCATCAGAAGACCAGGAGAAAGACCATATTCATAACTAAATAGGTTGTTTTTTCATCAAATAAGCTTCATGAGGGTGTTCATAAATTACTTCAGTGTCCTTAAGCAGTCAAGCCAACATTTCAATCATCTGGCATTGTAGAGGTTCCAAAATGAGCTTGAATCTAACAAAATGTGATGCTTCTTGGAAAACTTGTGTCCAAAGAGAGCATTACTGTTGACCCAACCAAGGTAGAAGCAATTTGGAAGGCCCAATTGCAACCAATTCTAAACAAGCTTAGAAGTTCTTGGGGCAACTTCAACGATATAGCCAAGTACTCTAGCACTTGGCTCATGTAGCAGTGCCTTTGAGTCAACAACTAAAGAAGATCAAATTGAAATGAATATATGGATGCAATGTCGAATTCAAATGCCTTGAGCTAATGCTGGCTGAAACTCCTATTGTCCATCAACACATTGGGAATCACCTTTCCTTGTATTTATCAATGCATTAGATGTGGCAATTGGAAGTGTCTTAATAAAAGTGGCCCCACCCCAGTCTATTATGTCAGCCACATGCAAAGCAGAACTCCACAACTCATAGGAAAGACATAATACCTTTTTATTCCAAAAGAAAGAGGGATTTATATTACTTCCAACATATACAACTTGTTTGACTAATAAAGATGAATAAAAGGAACCTGAGATAGAAAGAAAAGCAAATCATACATCAGTATAGACTGAGGGTCTTTGGTCTTAGCTTTGGAGTCTCTAATCAAAGCCTTGCCATCTTGAAAGACAACCCATTTTCCTTCTTTTTTGGCTGCGTTTACCTTCCTAAGCTCTGAGGTCTTAGTCTTTAGCTGAGCATTTGTGAATTCATCTGCCATCCACACACTTAATCCTTTCAGCTTATTCGATTATTTGACAATCTAAGTTCTTTCAAAGGTAAGGATTGCATGCACTCCCGCTTTTCCAATCTTGAACTCAAGGTCTTCCCATTCAACTCCTGGTAAAGCTTTGCTGATTTTCTCACAAGTCTCTTCATAAGAGTCTTCCATTTAGAGAGAATAGAACTCCAATAATGCCACAAGAAAATCATGTGTCAGAGAAGATGAATAGAACAATCATGGAGCATGCAAGGAGCATGAGACTACACATAGAGTTGCCCTTACGGCTGAAGCAGTGCATACAACTGTTTACTAGATTTATAGATTGCCTTCATGTTCCCTAGATGGTGGCATTCTAGAAGAGGCATAGACAGGTAAAAAGTTTAACTATTCCTTTGTGAAGGTTTTTGATTGTTTGATAAGGAATTGAGAACAAAGCTTGAGGCAAAATCGAAGAAGTGCATCTTTATTGGATATGGAGATAGTGAGTTTGGTTATTGTCTGTGGGATTACGAAGTAACAAAATCATGTATTCTATGAAACTGCCATGTATAAATATCACTTGCTGAAAAGGAAGAAAGAAAATGCAGATACTAAATATACAACTCTTGAAGACATCATAAACGATGAACTTTTAAAGGTTGCAAAAAATGACAATGTGCAGTGAGTGTGCAGTGTAGCAGCAAGGACCTCAAACTCCTCCAAGTGCACTTAGAAGATGTACGAGCGTAAGTAGACCACTTGAGAGATTTTCTCCTTCTTTCAATTATGTTCTATTGACTAATTCTAGTGAACCAAAAACATATGAAGAAGAAATGCAGATACAATCCAAAAAGGAGTGGGAGCAAGGCATGAAAGGGGAAATGGTGAACTCTTTGCTACAAAGCCACACTTGGGATGTGGTTCACTTGCCTATGGGAAAAATAACATTGTAGAATAAATGGGTTCACGGCGAGAAGGAAGAAGATGGAGAAAAAAGGAGGTACAAGGCAAGGCTTGTTGTAAGGGGTTTTACACAAAAGAAAGGTATAGACTTTGATAAAAGATTCTCCCTTGTTGTTAAAATGACTTCAATCAGATTTATTTTGGCTGAAGAGGACTTGCATCATCTTGAACAATAAGATGTGAAGACAAATTTCCTTTATGGGGATTTAGAGGAAGATATTTGTATGCAGTAGCCACAAGAATGTAGGTTAAAGGAAAGGAGGAATTGGTATGCAGGTTGAAGAAAGTTTGCATGGCTTAAAGTAAGCTCCAAGCCTATGGTATTTGAAGTTTGACATATTTATCGCAAAGTAAGGTAACAGTAGATGTCATTCAGACCACTGTATTTATTCTCAAAAGCTAGACAATGGTAGATATGTGAACTTGTTTATTGGTAAGTTGATGACATGCTTATTACAGACTCTAAATGTTGGATATAAATGTGCTCAAGAGAAAGTTGGTAAATGCATTTGCAATGAAGGATTTGGGTGCCGCAAAGCAAGCATGAGAATACCAAGAGAAAGGAAAAATCACAAATTGACATTGCCTCAGCATGACTACATTGAAAAGATATTGGAAAGGTTTGAAATGCAGAATGCAAAACTTATTTCTACACCTTGGCTAATCATTTCAGATTATGCAAGGATATGTGTCCCAAGACACAAGAGGAGATCGATTATATGTTAAAGGTTCTATATGTATCAAAAATTGATAGCTTATGTATGCAATGGTATGCACGAGTCTAGATATTGCACATGTAGTGGGGGTTGTGAGCAGATTTATGAACAATCTAGGTAAAGAACATTGAATGGCTATATAGTGGATTCTCATATATTTGAGAGGTATGACTACTCTTGCATTATGTTTAAAAGGTCAAACATTTCTCTACAAGGATATGTTGATTCAAGGTGATATAGATGGAAGAAGGAGCACCCAGTATGTTTTCATTGTAGGTGGAACATCAATAAGTTGGGTTTCAAAGTTGCAAAAGGTTGTTGCACTTTCCACAACAGAATTCAGCCTTCCATTCAAGAACCAAACATATATAGCTTAGATATCATTTCATCCGATTTGTTTTGGAGGATGGACTTTTGAAGCTGAAATAGATACACATAGCCAGAACCCTACAGATGTGTTGACTAAGGTAGTAACCAATGAGAAGTTGAGCTCTTTCTCAATTTCAATTGGTCTTCAAGAATGAGGAACAATATAAGAGATAGTCAGATCCAAAGAATTTCGATGAGTGTAGTAACGGTGGAGTTACTATGATCAGTCCTCCAAAGGTCACTTTTTGGCCGTGCTTTGGGCCTATGCATGTTTATATCCACTTTATGAAGGGGTGTTGTAAAAGGGGAAATCCCCCCCTAACCGGCCCCCCAAAGCCAAAAATACATGAAAATTGGTGCATTAATTGTGTGGTAAAATTTTATAAAATAATGGTGTGGCTCATATAACATCAGAGTAATAGATATATTGCTTGTACCTTATACCTACTTCTTGGCTTGATAAGAAAAATGCAGAACTGGTTGTTTCTCCATGTATGTAGCCCACACTGGGTGAACCACATACATCGGTGTGAGCCTCTCTTTCTCTTCCATTATGTGCACTTTTTGTATTGCGTATTTTATGCATTCCCACATTGCTCCTAACACTATGGTACTCCCAAAACACTCAGCCTATGTGTTCCTAATGAGCTTACGTGGGCCTCATTGCCATGCCTAACAAACACACCTCCAAGCTATACCTCTTGGATAGACACGTGTGAAGCAGTGAATGCCATAAACTCTTGACCTCCTTGCTACCTTGATGTGCATCCAATGGTGAGGCCCAGGGTTCTCTTGACTCCTGTTCTCTTTGTTGTCATGGAAGATAGCCAAAGGATGAAAATTTCCAAGCGCTTTGATCCCTACAGTAGCCATCTCAATTGCTGCACATTTGCACCCCTCCAAAGGATGTTCATGCAGGCTCCAAGTAGTACTAGTCTACTCCAAAGCTGGGTCCTAGAGAGTCATTTATACCCCCTTTAGGGGCTCTTTTTATAGGAGCTAGGAGTGCCCAAAAAATGTGACTATTCAGACCTACTAGGCCGACTCAGTCAATCGTCGACCCTGGCCACCTTTGGGTCTATTGGATCCAACTTGGTTTTGTGGGCTAGCCATTTGGTTGGTCCATTGACCAGCCTAGTTGGGCCCTATATCTACCCATTGTAGCCTCATTCCTTCTTGTTCTCTTGGCTCAAAGACTACCCTACACATGTCCTCTCTTAGACGACTTGTTTCTAGGCCTCTTGTAGGCCCTAGTACTCCTTCCAAGGTTTCCTATAGGCTACTCTCAACAATCATACCTACCCGTACATCTGTGCCACATGTCTCGGGTCCCTTCTAGTCATTTCAACCTATCAAATATGTGATTCTCTGCTCCATACATTCCTTGAACATTGCATGGAAATTTCGTACAACACTAGGCCTCCTTGATAGCCCAAGCACTACCAGGTCCCTGTCTTGTGTGGATACCACATGGTAGCCTATGTCATTCCCATGTAAGAGCCACATTATCCTTACGGCCACCTCCCCCATGCTCTCCTCATATGGGGGCTTATAGATGGGGAGGTGACTTCTCCAAAATTCCCTCTACTCTCTATAGTTTATTTTAGTGATGAGAAGCCTTCCATAACATTAGTCTAGTCCATGAGTGGGACCAAAAAGTAATAGCTCAACCCTTTACTAAGGAAACGAATAGTTTACACATTTGACGTCGTCTGGTGATTGCCAAGTATAATTGCAATTATATAAATAGTAGTTTGCATAACTATCCTTGTGCGATGTTTCTCATGCATGTGCTAAATGTTCCTCTTTCTTCCCTTACTTAGCATATCAATTATTCCATGCCTCTTCCATGCCCAATAGATAGTACGAGCATCCCTACAAATACACTGATATCAGTCTTTCTTTTTGTGTTTGGGCAATAAAAGGTTTGTCCAATGATATTACTCAAAGTATCCAAATGGCAACACAAAGGGGCTCAACGAAAAAAATCTGAAGCTTGGGGAACTACCCCAATATCATAACATAAAAAAGAAAATTTACAAGCCAACCTTTGGGAGCATGATTGATCTCACTCTAGATATCTATCAGGAAGTGGGCCTATGAGATGTATGCCTTTCATATGTGCTAGCTGGCAATGTTGCCAATGATCTCCTAGACATCCTGTCTCTCATATCTGCTAGCTGGCGATGTCACCAATGATCTCCTAGACCTCCTATCTCTCATACGTGTTTGTATCCATTTACATCTGAGACTTGGTATGGAGTCCCATGTAGCCCAAGTAACATGCTAGACATGATAAATCCTATCATGCGGCTTTGCCTCAAAGGTGCTTATCAGCCCCAACACTGAGCCAATTAGATGTGCCCCAAGTAACGTAGCCAAATCTAATATCACACATGTCCTAATATGAAAGGCACCACATCATATCACTTTGGGGCCATGGGAAATTCCAAAAAAACGCCCAGGAGACTCTAAGCTATGATGTTGAAATCTCAAGCACTTACCCTCCTGCCCCATCTATGGTAGCCAACCACCTACCAAAAGCCCTCCAGAGCCCAGAGCCACATAAAGAATGTGGTACATTGGGTCACCAACTATCCTACAAAGCTCTCCAATAAAAATGATTGAAAGCGCATGTTCCGGTGGTTGGCTCTGAAAGGGTTCATGTCTTATGTAGTATTCTCATAGCATGCTATCCAATCCAAGCACTATAGGCAAGAATGAGAAAGGAAAATTTGCAATTATTGAAAGGTGTCAAATAGATAGGCATGTGTCAAGATTGATATCTCCAATGTGTAGCAAAGCCACTTTAACAATATCCAGTAAGATTTATTCTTATTACTCATTACTCAATTGAGTAAAATGCTTTATTGTATGGTTGGCATGGAGTTCTCAATAAGAAGGAGCTTAGAGACCTGCTAAATAGCTAAAGAGGACAGCTTCATGGTAGAGGCATGAGAGGTTGATCGTGAGTTGATGAATTTGAATTCTTGGAGGCCATGAACCTGATAGAGTCAGTTCTCAAAGAAGCCAAATCTAGGAGATGTTGTTGCAAATTACTAGAGTGTTGATTTGGACGTTAGAGTATTTGTACAAAACCATGGAGGGCACTAACCTCTTACATACTTTTAAATCTAATACTAAGACATGCTTCAATTCTCTAAAGCAAGCACATTGAGATTCATTATTATTTCATCAAGGAGCTGATCAACAATAAATTAGTAATATTAGTCTACTAGCTCACAAAAGAGAATGCCTCTAGCTTGTTCCAAAAGAGTGTACATCTCCACACTGTAGCTCACTTAAGAGTTATTCTTTCCAATTATTTGCTTTTCTACTTTTTGCTATAATTTCTAGTTTCTGGGTTGATCCATTTGGTGCTTACCTTGAGAGAGATTTGAGAGAGTGTGTGATACTAGGAAAAGGCTGATCTTTGTTGACAAATCCCTGCCTCCCTCTTATATTTGACATAGCTTCCAAATTGGGCCAACTCAAAGAGTGTGCTTAAGGGCATTAAATGTTCATATTATAGTAATCTTGATAAGATGCATTGTATAAGTTAACTTGTAGCTTTGCTACATTGTATTGATCTATATATTGGGAGCTTACCTCAAGCTCTATCTTCCATGCAATCAATTTTGATAGTTTTGAGCATTGATTGAAGCATTAGATGCTTGGCTTGGCTTTACTTTCTCACTTCAAATCTAGTTGTGGCCTTTATGGATAGATACTAACATGCCAATGTGTTTGCAATAAGTGATTTGTATTGTATGATGTTTGAGCTTAAATATGCTAGATGATGAGGAATTGTAAAATATGAAGAGATAATGACCATATTAGAGATATGTTTCATGGGTTGAATATCTTAATCTAGTAGAGAAAGAGGCAATATATTCAAAGTTGCTAAACTAAACTGATGTTGACCTTATGTATGGGAAGTTGGGAGGTTTTCTAAAGGCATTCAGGAAGTCTCACAAACTGCCATTCAAGGACTTGATAGTGACTATAGGTGAAGGAAAGATGCTAGATTATTACTTTTATGGGCTTTCTTAATAAATAATATAAATGTAAAAAAAGATAGAGTGGGTAGACTCACTCAAGATAGTATAGAGGTCCTTTAGGGTTGAAACCTAAGAACCTAGAGGCATCTGAATCCATATCTAGAAGTTGAGCGCAAGTAAAGAAAGATAGAGTGGGTAGACTCACTCAAGATAGTATAAAGGTCCTTTAGGGTTGAAACCTAAGAACTAAGAAGCATCTAAACCCATATCTAGAAGTTGAGAGCAAGTGATCTCAAAAATTAAAACCCGAAACAAGAACCTAGAGCCCACAACCTGAACCCTGGAACAAGCGACCTCAAAAAAACAAGTGAACAAGGAGCCCAGACCAAGTGAATTCATAATTTGAAACATTTGGAACCATACCTAGGAATTTGAAACATTTGGAACCAGACCCAAGAATTTGAAAACCAAGACTTAAAACCAAGAACCTAGAGTAAACCTACAAGTAGGCTCAGAATCCAAAATAAGGGCAACCAAAATCAAAACAACTATTTTCAAAACAATTGAACCCGAAGCCCAAGTGAATCCAAAACCAAAAGAAAAGAACCCAAAGTCCAAAATATTGAAGAACTAAAAATCCAAAGCGTGGGAATCACACCTCAAAACCTAAAACTGAAGGTCCCCAGTTTTTAATTCAAGGGAACTCCATAATTTGCTAGACCCAAGAAGTAGTTTGCTATACTCCCTTTCCTCAAATATTCAAACCCTATTGAAAAATGTGCATGTAGTTATGAAGAGGGATTAATAAGTTTATCATTGAATAAGATTTTATTTTTGGCAAGCCATAAGATCCACAAACTTGATTCATGAATGGTAGTCCACTTTTCCTTCGAATGTCCCTTGCCATCACCTAAGAAACAAGCATTCTAGTTGCATGAATCTCCATTGAGCACTTTGACCACGTTCCAAGATTTTCTCACTAAAGGGGAAAACTGTAAATTTGTGAAAAACATCCTCCAAAAAACTTGGATAATGTTTGATGAAACCATTAGATTTCTCTATATGGAAGGTTTTTAGATTTGTCCAAAGCAACATAATGAAATACCATCATAAGCTGAAAGAATTGTCTCAACTCTCCAATTATAAACATTGCCCCTCTTTCTCCACTGCTTCTAAGTATTAAAGGGCACATTGTCTTCCTCAAAGTGAGAGAGGGCATTGAGAAAATGGAGGAATGGTGTTTTCATTAAAATTCTATTCCTTCCATTTGAAACTAGTGCCTGGTTAGTTCCCAATAGCATAAGCATAAGCTATTGGTAGTTTGCCCATCTCTTATAGTGCTTTAGCTTGATAAAATCTAGGTTCCCAAAAAGCATTTGACAGCTAAGCTCTTTAGGTTTTTTGAGGGTTTTCCTAACATGTTTATAATCCACGTTCCTAGCTTCCTAGCAAAATTTTGATTATCTATCACATCGACACCATCACTTTCTTTGAGGAGGAGATAACCTAACAAGTTAAACATGGATTGTCACCTCACCATAAGAAGTTTCTACAACGTAAAGTGACTTAATTTAAGGACTTGGAATAAGGGAGCCAGCAAAAGAAAAAATTATTCTTTAATTTATTGAGCACTCCCATCATTGTTTCAATGACACAACAAATGCTAGCAAAACCTCATGGGGTAGCTTCAATGAAAGCTTTGAATCACGTGGACTACTTTTGGTTGCAAGTGTGTGGTGATTTGGTCAATGAAATGAATGTGATTGGACAAGATACATAGCATAGAAGAGGCAACTAATCTTATGCATGGCTACTACATGGAGTTTGGTACTGGGATTTGGTTTCTTTTAAGTTGGAGGGAGGGTGGCCTGAATGAAAGCTTTGAATGGCTTTTGTTTTACAAGTGTGTGGTGCTTTGGTCAATCAAACCAATGTGATTGGACAAGGGTGGAAGTGGTGGCTAATCTCATGCATGGCTACTACATGCAATCTGGTATCAATGTGGATGACCAATCCATGAGATTTGGTTTCTATTAACTTGGAGGGAAGGTGGTTCTTCTTTCTCCCTTTTCACCATGGGCATAACTTGTGAGGTTATATGGTTCCAGTGAGAGTCGAGCTCCATTCTGGTCTTTTGCTGTAATGCAACCTTGGCTTGCCAATCATTAGCATCATATAAATTGAGTCATACAAGTCCATTGTAAGCCATCAAACCCAGTAGGGTTGAACCAATAGTAACATAGCTCCTTTAGTCAGTCTATGATAATGTAGTATCAAATTTTTAGCATTGAATTCTCTCTATTTCTTCTTACATTATATGTGGTATTTTAAGAATTGATTGTGTTGGGTTGAGAGAATATTGAATTCAATATCTTGGGTGGAACATATGCTGCATGCATCAAAATCCAAACATTTAATATCAGAGCCTCATTGTGGGGATCAGTGGGAGATTGCAGAGAAGTCCTTTGGTCAAGATGGACACTTGATCAAATTTGGGAAAACAAGCAGAGCGGAGTCCTAAGATTCAATGAGAAGAACTTTGCTTCATGGTAGCTATTAACACATTTATATTTCATGCGGATTAGTGGGGCATTGTTTCTAGCATAAAAGAGAAACCAACGAGCAGTGTAGATGACAAAGTTCTAGTGTGGGAGTAGAAGACTCAGAAGGCTATGGGCATGCTGGGGAGAGCTCTTTGTCTAGAATACTCTCAACATATGGATATGACAACAACAACATCAGACAATTGGGTGATTCTTGAGTTTCTAGTTGGTACAAAGATGAAGAGTCCTCAAGCTCTCTTAAAGTATAAACTATTTAGCTTTTGCATGGGTGACAAAAAGTATATGCACTTGCTTAAAATGATTGCAAGCAATAGTGAAACAATTGGTAGCCCTTGGTCCCAAAGTCAATGACAAATACGCAAAAGCAATCCTACTTTTGAGCTTATCGCATAAATATCCCAATCTACTGCAAATACTACACATAAGATCTGAGAGTCTTGATTTTCTTAACTTGCTTGCATTACAGTTCAATGAAGAAAAGAGAATGGAAGCATCTTCACTTATTGCAAAACCAACATCACATTAAAGGAAATTTAGAGAAAAGTTGAGAAAATTGGAAGGAAGGATAGCCAAATCTTCATTATTGTAGAAAGGAGGGGCACATTGAAAGATACTATTACAAAAAGCAAAAGATGAGCAACTAGCGACCTCAAAGGAGAAAGCTTGTGTTGTTGAAAATTATACAAAAGAAGATGAGGTGGCTAGTCTAACAGAAGCCCATGTGGACAAGATTGATTAGAATATGAGAAATGTGTTCTTTGGATTGCACTAGCTCTTTAGTGGGTGTGAATCATTTTGAGGAAACTTGGCTCTTTGTGAATAGGTGATTTATCATGGTTTGGCCTCAACTCTTAATGATTAAGCTAATATTTCTTGCATTTTTAAGATTGTGGTTAGGGTTTTTGTTCGACAATCGATGTTAGAAAAGATTATGGTTCTTGTTCAGGTTTGATAAGGTTGTCCACCCCATTCATTTGTAGGAGGGAATGTCCCCCTAGATTGCATAGAATATGGATAGGTGTTAGCACTTGCACGTATGATGAATTTCTTCAAGGTTTTGAACTCAAGTGCACAAGTAGAATAATGTTTTCCAAAACTTTTGTATTTGGTCCCAAAAATAAGATGTTTTTGGTGACTCCTCAATCTAGGGTATAGCTAGGACATAATTTGGGCTGTCTAGACACTTTATGAGTGGGTTTCAGGCAGAATTAGGACATCGATTCGGTGGACAAAGGAGATCATGAGCACGATTGGGGTCAAATCACTAACCTTATTTAGCCTTTACATCAATGACCTCGAGTCCTTCATCACGACACTTGGAGATGTAGGTTCACCCTTATTTGTTTGCTAATATTGATTTTACTATATGTAGATGATGTGGTTCTACTCTCCGCATCGGTGGAGCGTCTCCAATGGCACTTGGCTACACTCTAAACTTTCTATGAGACACATGATTTGAAGGTCAACCTTGGTAAATCCAAGATCATGACCTTCAAGACATCTTGAGTAGCCGCACATCAAGAGCATTTTAACTTTGATGGGGGACTAGTGGAGGTTTTGCATCCTATATATACCTGGGATCCTTCTCTCTGGCCATGCAAGCTCATTTGAGTAGAGAATATGCTACACTAGTCCCAAGTCTTTCACTCCCATTTCCAAGACCCCAGAACCAAGTCTCTTCTTTTTGTTTATCCACTAGGATGTATGGCACTTCCTTTTGGGGGACAGATCTATTGGACACAAAGAGTGGTCCCGTAGAGAGGGATTACAGGTTTCACTTCTTGCTCAGATGATTCATTAACAAGCCATCGGTCCCACATCATATTGTGCTAGGAGAACTCCTTTACACCTTGATGCAATCTTCCAAGTTGTCATGTATCTTCATAGAGTCAGGGACTTTGGCACCTTGACATCTAGACGACACAGATTGCCATGGATGGCCATGAACTCATCTATTGCACTAGAGGTTGCTAGGGGTCATAGGAATCTAGAATATTCATGGGTGGGCTTTAATGAAAGCTTTGAATCACATGGATTGCTTTTGGTTACAAGTGTGTGTTGCTTTGGTTAATCGAATGGATGCAGTTGGATGAGGTACGTAGGGTGGACGAGGTGGCTAATCTCATGCATGGCTGCTACATGGAGTCGGCTCTAGCATGGATGGCCAATGAGTGAGCTTTGGATTCTATTAAGTTGGAGGGAAGTAGTTTTTCTTTCTCCCTTTTCACCCACGAGCATAGCTCGTGAGGTCATGTGGTTACAATGAGAGTCGACTTCCATTGTGGCCTTTTGTTGTAATGCAAGCTTGGCTTGCAAATCATTCGCGTGGTGTAGATTTGAGTCATACAAGTCTGTTGTAAGCCAACAAACCTATAGCGTTGAGGTAGATAGTCGTGTATCTTCTTTGTTTAGTCTATGATACTGTAGTGTTAGATTTTGGTATTCTCAGCATTGACTTTTCTCTAGTTCTCCTTATGTATTATGTGGTATTTTAAGAAGTGATTATTTTGGGTTGAGAGAACAATGTGCATTGAATTCAATATCTTGGGTGGAAAACACATTGCATGCATCAGAATTTTAACAACAAAGTCAATAGGATTGCCCAAAAGTCCAAAAATCTATTAGTTTTCTCTCCCTTTGCATTTCAACTATCCCAAAATAGGTAGGCTTGCCCTTTAATGGCATGAAAGCCTATTTTGGAGTGATTATTTGAGACCCCCAACTATCACAAAAAGTCTTCATGCATTTGAGAATCTTGTTGATGTCTTCATCTATATTCCTAGAAATTGGTGTCATTAGTGAAATGTTGAACAACCAATTGGACAACAATACTTTTTAGAGCACCTAACTTTATTTCAATCTCAATTAAGCAGCCCAATGCAACAACAACACTCATAGCAAAAAAGACATGAGATAGGACATCCTTATTAGATGGATCCTTTCAATTGAAAGTGTTCGAATTGTGTGCCATTCATATAGACACTTGAATTAACATTTGGTAGCAGTAAAGAAATGGATGCAATAAACTAAAGACCAAACCCCATTTAGCCAAAGATGATTGGACGAATCCCAATCCAAGTAGTATTAGGCCTTGTCAAATTAATCATCATAAAGCATATGTCCTATAAGCAGGCTTCCTCATACTCATTGCGCTTTACTTGTGACTTGCTAAGTCACTTTAGCTTGTTGGTCTTCTCGCTTGCAAAACACTTGTAGCCTTTCCTACCCATGCTTTACATATAGAGTCACAATCACTCACATGCTTTACATATAGAGTAGCAATCACTCACTAACAATGGGTAGACATGGATACATCACCTTGAAGAGGAGCTCCAACGTTTGGATGTTGTCGGCTAGGAAAGGCAGAGCCCTAAGTGGAGTTGATAGGATGATGAGAAGACCTTTCAAGAGATGACCAATAGTGGGGGATGCAGGTTCTCTTTAAGCTTGAAGTACTACGCAAGAGGAGCTTGGAATGGAACAATAATTTTGTAGAGAATTTAGAGGACCACATTATAGTTGTCAACGAATTCGAAGGCTCATACTACTTTTGGAACTCAACCCTTGCCATTGGATTCTTGGAATATCAAAAGGGGCCCATTTGATTTTGCACGGCTAACAAACGGATGGGAAGTGAGATGGAGGTAGCTATGGAGGGTGTGATTAAGTTTTTCAAGGTTTCCAGAATCCAAGCAAGCACCTATTTTAATAAATTGGGCAAGTACTTTTTTCAACAAAAAAGGTGAGGTTGGAACCACGAGATCCAATATACATAGGAGGCATAATATTCAAGTGTGTAAAGAAATTGAAAAGTGGGGTAACGGGTTGGAGATGGGCGTGCTACTTGCCATGGAAGCTGACCACTGACGCCCTCTGCACGTTGTTGTCTTGCTGTTGTGTCGCCAACAACAATATCTATAATCTTGGCTGAAATCCTGATTTTTCTGTCTGGATTTCCCTAGTCAAATTACAGACAGTTGTTGCGGATTCTGGGAAAAAGGGACCCTCGATGACATACCCATGGGATGTGCGGACGTGCGAGGTGCGAAAATCGCATCGGGGGAGGGGAGAGTAAGATTGAAATTGCAGGCGTAAGAAGTGGGGATCCAGATGTGATGTGCGAGGGGGAGAAGAAGTAAAAGATGCAGCAGGGGGAGCTGATGCCAGGGAATGACTTTTGGGTGTGAAAGTGTGTGTGTGTGTGAGAGAGAGAGAGAGAGAGAGAGGGAGAGGGGCAAGGAGGGAGAAGCAGCAACTGCAAGGGAGAGGAGATGATGGATGGGAATGCGATGAGGATGTTGGTGGTAACAATCAGCAAACTGTTGGTGCGGTTGAGAGAGATGGAGGAATGATGAAGATGATCACAAGTGCACAATGATAAAAGGAGAGCACATGTGCAGACAGGCAGGAAGGACGCCAGGCAGCTGGGCAGTGCCCTTTCACCAGCAGTGAGCCCGTAGACCATCCACCTCCTCCCTGCTATCGCCAGCTCCCTCCACCCAATTCAATAATCTACCGCTCCAGATTGTGAGATCTCAGTCTCACAACATTGCCACGCCTTCAGTGGAGCTCCAACTGCAATTTCTTGCTGGTCGCTCCCGCTTGGCTGATCTTTCCGTCAGATCTGGTGATTTTGAGAGATGGGTACGAGGAACCCATTGTTGCAGCTGAGATCTCACGCGCTTCAGCTCTAATGCCCACGGCCTTTTCCAGGGAGTGAATGCGGAGCATTTGCAAGCGCACCCAAAGATCGCAGTGGCTAGTTGACTGACGGCAATAGTGGCTGGTGCCTGTTCGGAGGCAGGATTCACAGGATGCAGTTCGACGTCAGGCAGGCAGTGGCAGCAGCCTTAACCATAGGAATGTTTGTAATGCTGCTGAACATGATCGGCAATGGGCCACTGATGCCAGCGCGAGACCTTGTCAGCAGCCCTGAGGTAAGGCGACTTTCGAGAACTCCCGCGTCGATGTGCAAGTCCGATCTCAGGACTCGAAGACGTTGTGCACCTTTTATCGTTACGAGCTAGAATTTACTGGCCTACACCCTGTTTCTGAGAGGAGCTTGTTTTGTTTCGAAGGAAACGGCATTAATTGTCTCAGCTGGAGAGGAAATCGTTGAAGAAGGCGCAACAAAATTGACCAAAACGGAATTGAAGGACAACACGCCCAAGGAACTATGGGGCAAACCTGGTCCCGTGCTACAGCCCTGCTGGAGCGAGCACATAACAGGTGAGTAACATGTAGAACAAAGGGTGAAGATTTCTAGAGGACACCTACTTTGAAAGGCAAATGAGAAAAGCGGTCTCTCCTTGTTTTGCAGGCAGACCGCGAAAGACATGGGGCTACGTGCTAGTTAGATTGTCAAATGGCCCACAGTATCATCGGCTACAGGTTCCAATACACACTCCCTTGCAACTCTATTGCCAGAAGTCATTCATTCATTTATGGTTTACTATCTTAGGAACCATTCAAGTTCCATAAATTGATGTCTTGAAAGCACCTGAAAGCAGAGGCCATTTGTGCGCATGGTTTCCATTGCCTCTGGCTTTTGTAATGCGCTTTAGATCGTTGAGGCTCTATTGCTAGCTTAGTATGTCTTGGGTCTCTCATGTCTGCTCTGCTTGATCTTCCCTCAAGGGTGAATAACCATTCTATCCATTCTATCGAGGGTGCTCTGTCTGCTTGGCTTGATATTCTGTGTCTTGGCTTTCTCATGTCTGCTCCACTTGATATTCCATCAGGAGAGTAAGTCTATTGTTCTTGATAGGGTCTGTGCAAAGGGGAACGTTGATGCATATTATTTGCAAGTCTTTTTGTTTGCATAACCAACCTGCCAGATCTGCACGGCTACCTATGCCAAAGGAAGATGCCTTACGTTCCCCTTTGCATCACATGAAACTACGTTGGTTAGGTTTCAGGGTGTGAAGAGGGTTTTCTTCCACGCTCTCCTGGAAAGGCCCATGGCAGTCTCTTGTACATCAGCTTCATCAAGAGTAGCTCATTGGGCCCAAAAAGCATCACCTGTCTCCTCACTGACATTGTTCCTTCCAAGTGGTTGGACTTTACTGTTAAAATTTGAGAAAGGTCGATGTTTCTTAAACTGCTCTTTTTCGACTCTTTAGTGACCTCCCACGTCTTTTCAGCAATCTTCAGGAGTACATTTTGCAGAACAATGTCAGCCTTGAGTATCGATTTTTACAATTGGGACTCTCTGGACTTCATGTTGGAGTCCTGCTATCCCAAGATTGGGTTCCAATAACCAATGTGGTAGGCTATACAACCAAGGGATCCCTCAATCCATGAAATAATAAAATATACCTGCAGAGCAGGCCTTACAGAATTTCTCATTAAGCTCAGTAGTCTTTTTTTTGGAATCATTTGTACCTTGTCCCCATATCGCTCACAAGTGATAATTATTTACTTGTGGCTACACAGATGTTTAGTTCAAACAAGTCTTAGCCCCTGGAGGTATTTGGGAGATTCCTCTAAAAAGGTGGAAACTTCTTTTCTAAGTGATCCCATTATTGCAGACTTTTCACATAATTGAAGAGTTCTTGTGAGCAATACAGAAGTAGGCTTATGTGGAGAGAATATTTGGCAATCTGATAATGATGCGAAAATCCTATGTGGATTACCAGTTAACATCTAATTAAAGTGTTAGTCATAAGAATTTATCAATTATTATGCTCTCAGTTTGGTGTGGATTGATCCAATTGACCAAGTTTTGGCTTGTGCTTTATGGTTGCTGAACGAGAATACTGCTATTATGAAGTCACCAGGTCCTATGCACACCTAAAGAAATAATCTCTTATACGCTGAGCTCTTCATTCGGTGATATCCAAGTTGAATCATCCATTTGGCTAGGGAAGTAATGTTAGTAATGGTTTTTTTAATTGGCAGGTTGCGGAAGCTGTAATTCTAGCTCGCTATTTAGGAGCCACATTACTGCTTCCAACAATAAAGGAGGCTGCAAGTGAACCTAATGGGTATCTTTCTGAGGCTCATATGTGTTCTATCTTATCCTCTGTCATCCTGTGAATAAAGCTAAGACCGGTTTTTCAGCTTTCTATTTTTGCTAACATTTAGTTTTTTTACTTGCAGCGATTTTGATAAAATTTATGATGTAAATAACTTCATATCAAGTCTCGAAAATGTGGTTCGCGTAGTAGGACGATTGCCAGAGGATGTACGTTCCATGAGCCCAACAATAGTGAAGGTGCCATACAAAGTAACTCCAGAGTATATAGAGGAGACTGTTCGGCCTCTATTCAGACAGAAATTCATAATTCAACTCACGACTGTCTTTTCCACTTCCAGTTTAAAGATCAAAGAGTCATCTAGTGACGAAGTACAAGCAATACGGTGTCTAGTGACATACAGTGCCCTTCGGTTTCATCCACAAGTGCAAAAGATAGGAGAACGGGTTATTAATAGAGTCAGAGAAGCCGGTCATACAGCAGGCGGACGCTTTCTTGCTGTAGATTTGCGTGCTGATCTGCTGAAACAAAAAGGCTGCAGTCAATCAGCAAAGACCAAAAACAAAAAGTGTTTCACTGCACATGATGTGGCAACTTTCTTGAAAAGATTAGGGTTTTCATCCAACACAGCGATTTACTTGACTCAGTCAAGGTGGGATCGAAGTCTTCAACCACTTAAGGACGCCTTCCCAAACGTTAACACCAAGGTAAGAAATGTTTCCCCCTTTCTTGTGCTCTTTTCATCGTGCTTTTCATGTCCAAAATTTTGTTTGAATAGGGTGTCACTTTGATAAGGACTATAAGTGTCTTAGAGCTTATTCTTAATGTATTACTTTGTCTCATTTCATCCAATCCATAGTTTATACTTATTGGGATTGTTTGCTAAGGATACAGATAATTCTAACAGTCATGATATGTCTAAAATTAGCTAAGCTTGTGTGTCTTGACATGCATATGGCTATTACAGGAATACAGCATGCCTTTCAATGAGGAAAAGCAGATTCTTTATTCCGGAAATACACAATTTGAGAAGGCTGTGGACTTCTATGTGTGCACTCATAGCGATGTGTTTGTTCCTGCCATTTCGGGCATTTTCTATGTAAGTGTTGCGGGCGAGCGTATCTCTGTGGGCAGGACACAGATACTTGTGCCAACTGTAAATGAAGACTCTACCTCGCAGTTACAGGTTTCTGGAGTTCTCTCACGGTTTGTGACAAAGAAGGACCATGCCGTTTATTCCTGTTTCTGCAAGTCTTCGAGTAAGACGAGTAAATCAAAGAAAAAGGTTCTGTAGGTGGCTCCTTATATTCAGGAGAAGCTGGACTTTCTAGGCAAAGTAATAGTTGAGAGCGCTATACTGAAGACATCTTTTCAGCCCGCTGAGACTTCCTTGGAAATGGGTGCATAGCCATAAGATTGGTCATCCTTAGATGCTTGTTTGTTGAGAAAGATCAGGTAGAACGGGGTCCTTATTGTTTGGAATAAAAACTGCACCTCGGGATGGTCCCAAGTTCAAGAGATAGGAAGGAACGAGCATGTGACATTTCATGTGCTTTTGCATGTATGGACCTCTACTTTTTGTATTTATCTGCATGTGTAAACCCCCCTTGCCCCCCCCTCCCCAAAAAAAAAACCCAAAAAAGAGCAGAAAATCCGTATATAACTTTAGGTTCGTTCTTGTAACACCATGAATAAAATGGTGGATTCTTTGGAAATATTGCTTTGCTCCCTTCCTGTTGTGTCATATCAAGATCATGAGGGCTACCTACTAAATTTGCTCGCTTATGCTCCCCTGCAGGCCCTTAAACTGTTTAGAACCATCTGTATTTTTCCTGAAATGGGCAACTATTCGTACTTTATGGCAAAGCCTTAGGGACATGAAATGTTTCTTTTGGAGGAAGTTTCTGTAATTGTCGTCTCTACATTCTTATTGTTTGCAACGTTCCTATTAACCTTGCAAAGTTGAAGGATGTTATAATCAAATATGTTTCATGCCATCCTAAAAAAACATGGATGATTTTCTTGGTATGAAAGCAAACACTTGTTCATCAACCTGAAAGATCTTGTTCTACAGTTCTAATTCTCTTTTGGTGTTTAGATTGAATGGGTTCTAATTCTCTCTTAATGCTAAGCTTGCAGGACCTTTTCTTCTTTCTTCATTAAGGCAACCCAAGGTGTAGCTCTCATCATCAAACAACTTCTTGCATTTCTTTCTTAAACTTACCATACACACTATTCTTTCATCAAATTTTCTCTCCATTTTGGGAATCTTGATTGGCAATGACAACCAATTTTCCATAGCTAGAATAGTTTGTGATGTTTGAGATCATGGTACTGAGCAAGTCCAAGGATTGTGATGAGAGAGAGAGAGAGGGAGTTGATTTTATTAAACTTCATTGGACACCCTTTAGGTTCTATGGGACTAGAAACAACTATCAAATGCTATAGTGGTTCTCTTACATTTGGTCTAAAAAAATTTGTTCTTTCAAATATGTGCCCAATTGTGTCATTGGTTGACTTAAAAGTATTTTAGATTGTTGGCATCATGGTTGTACGTTTTTGTAATATGCATTTGTGCTCCAAAATGGATACACCTCTTCATACTTCGTTGTTGGACAAATTTTGCCAATTCTCTCTTCCCTTGTAATCCTTGATTTTGTCCTCTTTTAAATTTTTTTTAAAAAAAAATTCTTCTTCTTCTTCTTCTTCTTCTTCTTGACAAACACATGTAAATCAACTTTTTCTAGAGGTGCAAGCTGTAATCCTTTATTTTGTGGGCATCAATCAATCATGAGAGAGAGAGAGTGATGATTTCCATTGGAGGTTGAATTTTGCTGGATGAGACCAAAGATAGAGATTCAACAAGACATGTGAGAACTAGGAGACTAGCAATTGGTTTGGTGAGTGAGTGCTAGCTACCTAGTAGTGGGTGGTAGTGAGATGTGGTATATCTAGCTAAAATGCTAAAGGTGCATGCTAAGGAGAAAGTGTACATCAAGTAGTGTTGGCTTTGGTGCCAAAGAGTCGGTCTACCTTATCAATAATGTCTATCGATAACGTTGTTGATGAAAGTAGGTAGTGTTGTTGTCCATCTCGTTTGAGAGAGAGAGAGAGAGAGAGAGAGAGAGAGAGAGAGGTAGTAATGGCAGTGTTGACCTCCATTGGGGAGGGGGCATTAAGGCTTAAAACATTGTAGCAGAAAGCAAATGCAGGGGTTGTATGTGATAGCAAGCCTAGTGCATGTTGTTGGCGATTCCAAGAATAATTGTCGTGCTTGCTTTTAAGCTTCCATGATTTGAGAGTTTTATGTACACATTGCAGGGTATTGGCTCAAGTGGATACGGTTGTCTTTAGAGCCCATTGTCAACAAAGGTGGCCTTAGGCAATGTTTGACATGATGAGTGTAGTGGGCTATTGCTTTTTGTCGATATGTGAATGTATGTGGAGATGAACAACAACATAACATCACAAAAGCACAATAAGCACTCAAGAAACATGAATACCAAGGCTAAGCACAATCTCTCCCCTCTAAACGATGGTTCTTCCTTCCCTTTTGGAGTATTATTAACCTTCGATTTCAAAGGGAAGAGCCAAAATTGGATTATTCCAAAATAACCTGTTTCTCACAAATATAAGTGATCCATAAACATAGCTCCACGAACCAAGAATCAAACCAAGTCTTTTTATGCCTTAAAACAAAATTTAGCCCCATGGATTATAAATGCCACTTTTTTTACATTGGCTCAGCCATAAATCCTCAATCGACACCTCCATTGGTTCATTGCTATCTTTCTGGTCTTTGTCTTCTTATATATCCCTTGTACTCAAGGCGGCAATCACACCAAGCATCTTGATATCTAGCATACTAACTTGGTAACATGTGAAGTGTTCTCAACTTAACCTTGCAAATGAAAGTCTTGTTGCGTATGGTGTGGTTACATGGATTAAATTGCAAGATTTTTGCAATACAGGTCTCATACTAGCAAGGTTGTAAATATTATAGATTTGGATAACATGCTCTTGCTTAGATTCCAATCGATCTTATTTGCATTGATTGTGTGGGTTGAGGAATTTAGGAAAGGCATTGCATTTAGATAGCCATTGAACAACATCCTTAGCTTGACCAATATTACGTATAAAATTTCTTAGAATATGTTGATGTTGTTACATTCATTCTTATATTGCATCATCATCTACAATGATTAGGGCTTCTTCATTGATTATATGCACCTTATATGAGTGAAACTGGGCATTGCAACATAATCTAGCCTCCTTGAGAGACTTAAGTAGCAATAGCCTAGCTCCTAGTAGTTGTTTGATTAGTATGAGTGCACTAGAGTAGACCTTTATGTGACCAAGGCTAGATATGTGGAGTTTTTCTCCCATTCCTCTAAAGCCATATGGGTACAAAACATGGATAGGATGAACCATCAAATTTTCTAGACCAAAGGCTTAGATTAGAAGGGATGTGGCGCATGTGCTTTTGTAATTAGAATGGACAAGTTCACTCAAGTGTAGTAGATCCTAGAGATGATTACCGCTTCTACAACCAATTGTTCACTAGACAAAGGAGTCTACCCTTGAGATAGACTTTAGGTGGAGAGTGCATAAAAGGAGGTTTGGGCACAAGTACTGAAGTGGTAGAGAGTGCACAAAAGGAGGTTGGGCACAAATAGCCAAAGTGGCCTCAAATATCAAGATGCCACTTGGATTCCTTTTTTATAGATAACAAGTTGCTTGAGGCCCTAAGTGCCCTTTGGGTACAAAACCACTAGAGAGAGTTTGGCATCTATCCATTTTCCTTTTGACAATTTGAGGATCTTTGATTCCAACCTCCACTTTGATGAAGTTGTTGGTTGGATCATTTAGGATTGGTGGGAGGGGGAGAGATCCCCACCCATTGCACAATGCAGGTGGTTAGATATCGGTTATACCCTTTGGTCACTCATTTCATTGATTGACATTCTTTACCTCCGAGAGCATGACTAATTAACTAGTAATATAGTAGAATGGGCTAGTTGCACTTTTTGGTTGAATGCTTTATGATCTTGTGGTGGAGTTTGCATTTTTTATCGCAATGTTGCTTTAGGGTCTGATGATGGAGTTTGCATATTTGTCTCAACTTTGCTTCTTCCCACTATCATAGGACATGATGTTTTGTCTCGATCAAGGCTGAATGGATTATTTTTTTCTTGATGGATTTCTCCATATAAATGCACTCAATCTGAGGAGAGACTAAAGCTCTCAGGCTTTCAAACTTTGTTGATGACAAAGCCCTATCTATGGAAGGCTCAATGGCTAGCCTAGAGAGCGCATGGTGGTGGTTGTTGCATGGCCATGAGAACAGGATCAATGTGCTTAAGGTAGTAGGATTTACTCTCAATTGTGGTGAGATTCTAGGCTTCAGATGTTTCCCAATGGGTAGACTACATTTTATCTAGGGTGTTGGGTGGGATTGATATCTCCAACAAGCAACACATAACATTAGTCGCCAACCAAAGTGTTGTTGATCACGGCCTACTACATGATCTTTGCTTATGTTTCCATCAGACAACTTAAATGCCTAGTAAGGCATTTCTTATTGGCACCATCAGATTGTTCCTAACATGTCAAATAGCCAAAGTGGTTGGGTAGCATTCTAATGGTAGATTAGTTATGATCAATCTAGCAATGTAGAGACACGTCTTATTGGGCATTCTTATTATCCATGGACTCACCCAAGATCGGAGCCTCAAAAGATCCTACTATGGCATGGTCTCCTCTAGAACAACGCCAAGATTGGTGCATGGAGACCAATCATATGTGGATTTTTCTAAGAACACATCTCATTGAGGGGGGATCCTTGATGATGTAGCGTCCGATGAGGTGGTGTAATACAAGCTAGCCCACATTGTATGGAGAAATTTAAGTGATGAGAGGGGATCCTTGATGATGCAGGGTCTGATGAGGTGGTGGTGTTGTATGGAGAAATTTAAGTGATGCAAAGGGTAACATCTCAAGGGCTAGGAAGCACATTGACTAGGCATAAAATGGTAGTGGCCTTGAGGAGCCAACTACCTCAGTAGCTATAGGAGTGTATGAACACGTTATTACACATGAGCAGAGCATGTAGTAAGATCAAGGAGATGAAGATAGGCATCCTAGAGCCCTCGAAGAACAGCAAGAGAGGAGGAAATTGAAAAGGTGTAAAGGATAGGAAAGTTCTCCAGGAG